>NC_081271.1:4562856-4872283 GCF_030490865.1 Poecile atricapillus
TCATCACCATGAGGCTTCACAGCCTGCTCTATGACGTCACACAATCAACCAGTGATGACACAGCCTGCTCTGGGATGTCCCAACCCTCTCGGTGATGTCATCTAGCTAAGGGATGATGTCATTGTCCCTTCTGTAATGGCACAGCCTGCTCTGTGATGCCACACAGCTCTCATTGGGACGTCATACAGCGCATTTGGTGGCGGCACATAGTACCCTGGCATATCGCAACTCATTCTATGATGTCACAGAACCGCTCTGGGATGTCACAATGTCCCTTCTATGAGGCCGTGGCTGCTGAGTGTCCTCACACAAGCCGCTCTGAGAGCCGTCACACAGCCCCTTTCTGACATCACCTCTTCTCTGGGGCTCCATGACACAGCCACAGAGGTGCCACTGGGACACAAGCGCCTCTGGGACATCGATGGCACAGCCCCTGCCAGTGCTGAGCCCCTGGGAGCTCTGTCTGGGCCTGCTCGTGTCCCTGAGATGCCCTGCCGGGCTGTGCTCAGGAGCTGCTCCTGGCCAGAGCTGCCGCTCTGCAGCGCTGCCCTTGCCAGGAGCTGCCTCTGGGCCAGGAGCCTGGCCCAGCTCAGCAGCACAGGCACAGCACCAGGACTTTCATGAGCCTCTCACAGCTTTGGGGCTCTTTGCATCAGACTCAGTCCACCGGCATGTGCTCAAAAAACACATCTTGCTGGAGCTCAGCCCTGCAACTTGCGAAAACATGGATTTGCAGTGAGCCTCTTGCGGTTACTTTCTCTGAGCTGCACAGTCCCAGCTTCTGCCTTTCTTGGTCTTCATGCAAGAGGAAAGATTTTCCACTGTGTCTGCTGAGGAGGACGCGTGCCAGGACAACACGGATTTGTGCAGCTTACCCCTGCAACTTGCGCAAAGACGCATTTGCAGCACTCTCTTCCACACTTCCTGTGCCTGCCATCTGTACTCCACAGGCCGTTTCTCCACCCTCGGAGCCTAAGGGAAAGCACAAGAGTTCCCGCAGACAGCAGCAACAGCAACAGGTAGTAGCACAAGGAAGCTGCGGCTGAACTCCTTCCAGACGACAGCTAACGTCAATTGGGCATGTGGGCGACCGGCAGCTACGTTCCTCTCGCACTCCGAAAGCTTGGCGCACAAGCCGGCTGCTAAGTGCCTTGCTTCACCTTTTGGCAGCTCTGGCGCTTACGAGCTCTCAGGCGCAAATCAGCCTCCTCTGGCACGCATCGTTTGTGGTGCCGGCTGCCAAGCGCTCCGGACCGCTGCTTCTGGCATGTCACAGTCCCTCTCACACGTCACACAGCCACCTTGTGATGTCACAAAGCCTCCTGTCATGTCACATAGCCACCCTGGATGTCCCAGCTGACTCTATGATGTCACAGTTGGCACTGTGATGTCATACAACCTGTCCTGAGATGTCACCTGGTTATTCTCTGATGTCTCTGCCCGCTCAAGGATTTCATATCATCACCATGAGGCTTCACAGCCTGCTCTATGACGTCACACAATCAACCAGTGATGACACAGCCTGCTCTGGGATGTCCCAACCCTCTCGGTGATGTCATCTAGCTAAGGGATGATGTCATTGTCCCTTCTGTAATGGCACAGCCTGCTCTGTGATGCCACACAGCTCTCATTGGGACGTCATACAGCGCATTTGGTGGCGGCACATAGTACCCTGGCATATCGCAACTCATTCTATGATGTCACAGAACCGCTCTGGGATGTCACAATGTCCCTTCTATGAGGCCGTGGCTGCTGAGTGTCCTCACACAAGCCACTCTGAGAGCCGTCACACAGCCCCTTTCTGACATCACCTCTTCTCTGGGGCTCCATGACACAGCCACAGAGGTGCCACTGGGACACAAGCGCCTCTGGGACATCGATGGCACAGCCCCTGCCAGTGCTGAGCCCCTGGGAGCTCTGTCTGGGCCTGCTCGTGTCCCTGAGATGCCCTGCCGGGCTGTGCTCAGGAGCTGCTCCTGGCCAGAGCTGCCGCTCTGCAGCGCTGCCCTTGCCAGGAGCTGCCTCTGGGCCAGGAGCCTGGCCCAGCTCAGCAGCACAGGCACAGCACCAGGACTTTCATGAGCCTCTAACAGCTTTGGGGCTCTTTGCATCAGACTCAGTCCACCGGCGTGTGCTCAAAAAACACATCTTGCTGGAGCTCAGCCCTGCAACTTGCGAAAACATGGATTTGCAGTGAGCCTCTTGCGGTTACTTTCTCTGAGCTGCACAGTCCCAGCTTCTGCCTTTCTTGGTCTTCATGCAAGAGGAAAGATTTTCCACTGTGTCTGCTGAGGAGGACGCGTGCCAGGACAACACAGATTTGTGCAGCTTACCCCTGCAACTTGCGCAAAGACGCATTTGCAGCACTCTCTTCCACACTTCCTGTGCCTGCCATCTGCACTCCACAGGCCGTTTCTCCACCCTCGGAGCCTAAGGGAAAGCACAAGAGTTCCCGCAGACAGCAGCAACAGCAACAGGTAGTAGCACAAGGAAGCTGCGGCTGAACTCCTTCCAGACGACAGCTAACGTCAATTGGGCATGTGGGCGACCGGCAGCTACGTTCCTCTCGCACTCCGAAAGCTTGGCGCACGAGCCGGCTGCTAAGTGCCTTGCTTCACCTTTTGGCAGCTCTGGCGCTTACGAGCTCCCAGGCACAAATCAGCCTCCTCTGGCACGCATCGTTTGTGGTGCCGGCTGCCAAGCGCTCCGGACCGCTGCTTCTGGCATGTCACAGTCCCTCTCACACGTCACACAGCCACCTTGTGATGTCACACAGCCTCCTGTCGTGTCACATAGCCACCCTGGATGTCCCAGCTGACTCTATGATGTCACAGTTGGCACTGTGATGTCATACAACCTGTCCTGAGATGTCACCTGGTTATTCTCTGATGTCTCTGCCCGCTCAAGGATTTCATATCATCACCATGAGGCTTCACAGCCTGCTCTATGACATCACACAATCAACCAGTGATGACACAGCCTGCTCTGGGATGTCCCAACCCTCTCGGTGATGTCATCTAGCTAAGGGATGATGTCATTGTCCCTTCTGTAATGGCACAGCCTGCTCTGTGATGCCACACAGCTCTCATTGGGACGTCATACAGCTCATTTGGTGGCGGCACATAGTACCCTGGCATATCGCAACTCCTTCTATGATGTCACAGAACCGCTCTGGGATGTCACAATGTCCCTTCTATGAGGCCGTGGCTGCTGAGTGTCCTCACACAAGCCACTCTGAGAGCCGTCACACAGCCCCTTTCTGACATCACCTCTTCTCTGGGGCTCCATGACACAGCCACAGAGGTGCCACTGGGACACAAGCGCCTCTGGGACATCGATGGCACAGCCCCTGCCAGTGCTGAGCCCCTGGGAGCTCTGTCTGGGCCTGCTCGTGTCCCTGAGATGCCCTGCCGGGCTGTGCTCAGGAGCTGCTCCTGGCCAGAGCTGCCGCTCTGCAGCGCTGCCCTTGCCAGGAGCTGCCTCTGGGCCAGGAGCCTGGCCCAGCTCAGCAGCACAGGCACAGCACCAGGACTTTCATGAGCCTCTCACAGCTTTGGGGCTCTTTGCATCAGACTCAGTCCACCGGCGTGTGCTCAAAAAACACATCTTGCTGGAGCTCAGCCCTGCAACTTGCGAAAACATGGATTTGCAGTGAGCCTCTTGCGGTTACTTTCTCTGAGCTGCACAGTCCCAGCTTCTGCCTTTCTTGGTCTTCATGCAAGGGGAAAGATTTTCCACTGTGTCTGCTGAGGAGGACGCGTGCCAGGACAACACAGATTTGTGCAGCTTACCCCTGCAACTTGCGCAAAGACGCATTTGCAGCACTCTCTTCCACACTTCCTGTGCCTGCCATCTGCACTCCACAGGCCGTTTCTCCACCCTCGGAGCCTAAGGGAAAGCACAAGAGTTCCCGCAGACAGCAGCAACAGCAACAGGTAGTAGCACAAGGAAGCTGCAGCTGAACTCCTTCCAGACGACAGCTAACGTCAATTGGGCATGTGGGCGACCGGCAGCTACGTTCCTCTCGCACTCCGAAAGCTTGGCGCACAAGCCGGCTGCTAAGTGCCTTGTTTCACCTTTTGGCAGCTCTGGCGCTTACGAGCTCTCAGGCGCAAATCAGCCTCCTCTGGCACGCATCGTTTGTGGTGCCGGCTGCCAAGCGCTCCGGACCGCTGCTTCTGGCATGTCACAGTCCCTCTCACACGTCACACAGCCACCTTGTGATGTCACACAGCCTCCTGTCGTGTCACATAGCCACCCTGGATGTCCCAGTTGACTCTATGATGTCACAGTTGGCACTGTGATGTCATACAACCTGTCCTGAGATGTCACCTGGTTATTCTCTGATGTCTCTGCCCGCTCAAGGATTTCATATCATCACCATGAGGCTTCACAGCCTGCTCTATGACGTCACACAATCAACCAGTGATGACACAGCCTGCTCTGGGATGTCCCAACCCTCTCGGTGATGTCATCTAGCTAAGGGATGATGTCATTGTCCCTTCTGTAATGGCACAGCCTGCTCTGTGATGCCACACAGCTCTCATTGGGACGTCATACAGCGCATTTGGTGGCGGCACATAGTACCCTGGCATATCGCAACTCATTCTATGATGTCACAGAACCGCTCTGGGATGTCACAATGTCCCTTCTATGAGGCCGTGGCTGCTGAGTGTCCTCACACAAGCCGCTCTGAGAGCCGTCACACAGCCCCTTTCTGACATCACCTCTTCTCTGGGGCTCCATGACACAGCCACAGAGGTGCCACTGGGACACAAGCGCCTCTGGGACATCGATGGCACAGCCCCTGCCAGTGCTGAGCCCCTGGGAGCTCTGTCTGGGCCTGCTCGTGTCCCTGAGATGCCCTGCCGGGCTGTGCTCAGGAGCTGCTCCTGGCCAGAGCTGCCGCTCTGCAGCGCTGCCCTTGCCAGGAGCTGCCTCTGGGCCAGGAGCCTGGCCCAGCTCAGCAGCACAGGCACAGCACCAGGACTTTCATGAGCCTCTCACAGCTTTGGGGCTCTTTGCATCAGACTCAGTCCACCGGCATGTGCTCAAAAAACACATCTTGCTGGAGCTCAGCCCTGCAACTTGCGAAAACATGGATTTGCAGTGAGCCTCTTGCGGTTACTTTCTCTGAGCTGCACAGTCCCAGCTTCTGCCTTTCTTGGTCTTCATGCAAGAGGAAAGATTTTCCACTGTGTCTGCTGAGGAGGACGCGTGCCAGGACAACACGGATTTGTGCAGCTTACCCCTGCAACTTGCGCAAAGACGCATTTGCAGCACTCTCTTCCACACTTCCTGTGCCTGCCATCTGTACTCCACAGGCCGTTTCTCCACCCTCGGAGCCTAAGGGAAAGCACAAGAGTTCCCGCAGACAGCAGCAACAGCAACAGGTAGTAGCACAAGGAAGCTGCGGCTGAACTCCTTCCAGACGACAGCTAACGTCAATTGGGCATGTGGGCGACCGGCAGCTACGTTCCTCTCGCACTCCGAAAGCTTGGCGCACAAGCCGGCTGCTAAGTGCCTTGCTTCACCTTTTGGCAGCTCTGGCGCTTACGAGCTCTCAGGCGCAAATCAGCCTCCTCTGGCACGCATCGTTTGTGGTGCCGGCTGCCAAGCGCTCCGGACCGCTGCTTCTGGCATGTCACAGTCCCTCTCACACGTCACACAGCCACCTTGTGATGTCACACAGCCTCCTGTCATGTCACACAGCCACCCTGGATGTCCCAGCTGACTCTATGATGTCACAGTTGGCACTGTGATGTCATACAACCTGTCCTGAGATGTCACCTGGTTATTCTCTGATGTCTCTGCCCGCTCAAGGATTTCATATCATCACCATGAGGCTTCACAGCCTGCTCTATGACGTCACACAATCAACCAGTGATGACACAGCCTGCTCTGGGATGTCCCAACCCTCTCGGTGATGTCATCTAGCTAAGGGATGATGTCATTGTCCCTTCTGTAATGGCACAGCCTGCTCTGTGATGCCACACAGCTCTCATTGGGACGTCATACAGCTCATTTGGTGGCGGCACATAGTACCCTGGCATATCGCAACTCCTTCTATGATGTCACAGAACCGCTCTGGGATGTCACAATGTCCCTTCTATGAGGCCGTGGCTGCTGAGTGTCCTCACACAAGCCACTCTGAGAGCCGTCACACAGCCCCTTTCTGACATCACCTCTTCTCTGGGGCTCCATGACACAGCCACAGAGGTGCCACTGGGACACAAGCGCCTCTGGGACATCGATGGCACAGCCCCTGCCAGTGCTGAGCCCCTGGGAGCTCTGTCTGGGCCTGCTCGTGTCCCTGAGATGCCCTGCCGGGCTGTGCTCAGGAGCTGCTCCTGGCCAGAGCTGCCGCTCTGCAGCGCTGCCCTTGCCAGGAGCTGCCTCTGGGCCAGGAGCCTGGCCCAGCTCAGCAGCACAGGCACAGCACCAGGACTTTCATGAGCCTCTCACAGCTTTGGGGCTCTTTGCATCAGACTCAGTCCACCGGCGTGTGCTCAAAAAACACATCTTGCTGGAGCTCAGCCCTGCAACTTGCGAAAACATGGATTTGCAGTGAGCCTCTTGCGGTTACTTTCTCTGAGCTGCACAGTCCCAGCTTCTGCCTTTCTTGGTCTTCATGCAAGGGGAAAGATTTTCCACTGTGTCTGCTGAGGAGGACGCGTGCCAGGACAACACGGATTTGTGCAGCTTACCCCTGCAACTTGCGCAAAGACGCATTTGCAGCACTCTCTTCCACACTTCCTGTGCCTGCCATCTGCACTCCACAGGCCGTTTCTCCGCCCTCGGAGCCTAAGGGAAAGCACAAGAGTTCCCGCAGACAGCAGCAACAGCAACAGGTAGTAGCACAAGGAAGCTGCGGCTGAACTCCTTCCAGACGACAGCTAACGTCAATTGGGCATGTGGGCGACCGGCAGCTACATTCCTCTCGCACTCCGAAAGCTTGGCGCACAAGCGGGCTGCTAAGTGCCTTGGTTCACTGTTGCGTTCGGCGGGAGAAATGCAGCACTCAATATGAATGATCAGCAAGTCTCATTTATTGGTAACTCTAGAACCACTTATATAGCATCAATAATTAGGCTCATACATAGTGCAAAAGCAAGCTTATTATTGGATATTTCATTTAAGGTCAACTCCACCTAATTCTACATTCCTGTGATCGCTCATCTATGCTGAATTCACATTCTTCTGATTACAGGGTTCTGTTCTCAGTTAACAGTTATCATCAAGGCCTTCCTGACTTTTGCAACATCTCACACCAACTGTACTCCATTGTCTATTTCTTTCCCAGCTAACTGCTGCATGGGAAAGTGACCTTTGCTCTCTAGCCATTCCTCTATAATTCCCCTGTTTTCTTTTTGCACTAACAAAACTGTAGAAGTAGCCTTCTTTACCATGTTTTGTAAGCATTGCAGTATGCAAGGAATAAACAGTAACACAATGACAATGATCAATATAACAACAATTGCCATTTGTACCAAATTTTTTAACCATCCTGTGAGACCTAGGGATTGAAACCATTCCTCTAACGGATTTGTTTCCATGGTTAACTTTTTCATATTGTTCTGTAGTTGTTGAAGACGAGCATGAATAGATACCGAATGGTCAGATTCATGCAACACATCCCATCAAAGTCTTCACAGCCATGGCCCTGTGCTAATAGCAAAAAATCAATAGCAGCTCTATTCTGCAGTACAGCATGCCTAACACTGTTCATATCCAAAAGCAAATCAGACAAAACCTTTAATGTAATATTAAACTGTTTTCCTGTCCAGCATGCCAGTCGTCGTAACTGTGTTAAGGCTTGAGCACTAGATACTCCAGGTGTAAAAATAGATGAAACAATCACTGTAGGACGTTCCCAAAGTTCAACCTTATCTTTGCATTCTGGCCCTAATTGAAACACACTTCTCTTTGTTCGTAACCTGGTTCTATTGGCTCCTAACAGTTGCTGTATAGTGGGTGCAAACAATGTCAATTTCCCAAAATAACAAGGCCCTCCATAAAGGTTTGCTGGCAGTCCTTGCCATGCACAATCTCCACAAATTAGAAAAATACCAGGTGGTAATTGTAGAGGTGTACTGCTAGAATTTACTTTGTGAGACCAATTGCCACAGTATGCATCCTTATTTTGCAAGTATAGCAAATTTTGTGGAGAAACATTTGTACCATTTGGCCCATGAGACTTTTTTGCATGATTGTTCCTAGCCCGATTGACAAAAATTAAACAATAATTACTAGGGGCTGAACCTAACAGTCTTAACTCTTGTGGTTCTGACCCAGTAACATTTAAACCTGTAGCAGTGTACCAATTTTGAGCACCAATGGGATTTGCTGAAATTAAACCTGTGTCACAGATATTGATCATGAATTTACCTGATGGAATTTCACATAATGTTTAGTTTGCTTCCTTGGGTGTTTTCCAATACTTTGTCCAGTTTTTAAACATTGTGGCATTGAGTGAATCATCTAAAGGTGCGCCCAGTAAACAAGTTCAAAAAGGATCTGAAGGGGTAGCCATTGAAAGGCAAAAATTATCCTGTCCAGTTTGATTAGCCCAGGTTACCCACATATTTTGTCTCTCATCCATGTCAATCAAAAACCCTTCATTTCCCTTTATCATTGTAAACCACAACAGCTTGATCAGAGATAGTTCTTTAAGGACTTTAAAAGGATTGCGGCAGCTCAGCCAGCATCTTGGCTGGATCCCATGTGAGATTTTGCTTCTCTTTTCTTTTACCCCTCTGCCTCGCCCGTCGATTCGGTTGCTTCGAACCACGGGGTGTTCCATCTTCTCAGCAGCAAGGATAACTTTCAGGGAAAAACCTCTTTTCTCGAGACTGCCGTTTTAAGAATTGCTCCCAATTTTTATTTTTTACCCCTGGAATATCACACCTGACTTGTGTCAGTGTCTTGCGACAACGTATTGCAATTATTTCAATAATATACGGTAAAGGGGTATTAGGATGATAACAATAGTTTTCTGGATTTATCCCAAAAGCAAAAATCTCCCACCATCTATCAGATCCTTTTTCAAATTGTCCTGTTTGCACACCTTCCTGTAATGCAATCTCAGTTAAATTTCTTTCAAAGTTGTAACACTCTGTACAAATCCCTCTTGGAGATCAACCCCACTCAGAATGTATCCACCACTTCTCTTTACACACTTTACAAATGCAACATACAAAAGGATAACATTCACAATCTGGTACTGTACACAAAATTTTCACATGAGAGTTCATCAGATCCTGTCTCTATGTTGATGGTAGAGAGCGAGAAGTATCTGCTAAATTTTCTGGATCAGCTGAAGATAAATCACTGGGATCAGCAGGTTTAGTCCATCGGCTCGGCACCCAGACAGGCCCTGTGGGGGTAGACACACAAAGATAACCACGTCCCCAGTAGAGTACCTTACTAGGACCTCCCCACAGACCTGTTTTAGGATCCCTATAGCGAACCCATATTGGACTTTGAGTTTTCTCTGCTCCAGGTGCAGTATGACGTATTGCTGCAGGCAAATCACTGTTTCCAAAAATACAGAGAAAATTTAAAACAAATAAACAACGCAATAATCGTTCTTGTGGATCTTTGATCTCCCTAAATTTATTCAGATATTGTTTTAGGGTACCATTTGCTCTTTCTACTATTGCCTAACTTGTGGGGGAATGTGGAATCCCTGTTATGTGTTTGATTCCCCATGATTGCATCACCTGCTTAAATCTACTACTACAATAAGCAGGTCCATTGTCTGTTTTAACAGAATGTGGAACTCCCATGACTGCAAAACAACTTACTAAATGTCGCTCAACATTCCGTGCTTTCTCACCAGATTGAGCTGTAGCCCAGATGTAATGACTATAAGTATCGATGGTGACATGCACATATTTAACTCTCCCAAACTCTGCAACATGAGTAACATCCATTTGCCACAATTCATTAGCCTGTAATCCTCTCGGGTTTACCCCAAGACCCAATCCACTGCCTTGATTATGAAAACTACAAATAGGACATGCTTTGACAATAGCCCGAGCCTCCTCCAAAGGTATCTGAAACTCTCGATGGAGTCCTTTTGCATTTTGATGAAAGATGGCATGAGCTTCTCTAGCTAATGTCTGTGGTGGGACAGGACTATTTTGTGACAGTGAAACCAATCGGTCTGCCCTAGCATTTCCTTCTCCTAAACCCACATCCCATTTGTGGCTACGAATATGGATAACAGCAAAGGCAGCAGTCCTCAACTTTATGGCTCTCTGAAGCTGCAAAAACAGTTCATATAAGCGAGAGTTTTTTACTTCCTTAATGTCTGCATTTTCAATACGTTCACTCCCTCCTGCAACATATAAAGAATCAGTTACCACATTAACAGGACCCTTAAACTGCACCAAAACCCAAACAACAGCAACTAACTCCAGAGTTTGTAATGTGTCCTCCTTTTGAGCTGGAATAATATGATGATTCCATTGTCCTTCTGAATCTTGCCATGTAGCAGCAGCTGTACGAGACTTCTTTCCAGCATCAGTGAACACAGTTGATGCCTCTGGTAATGGCACAAATGATCGTTTGGGCTTTTCAATCCAATTCTGCTGACCTATCCATTGCAGTGGTATTCGAGGCACTTCCTCAGTACTGACTACACTGCTGTTGTTAAGCAATGCTTCTTGCAATGTGGAGCTGTGAATTAAATGCCAATCTAAAGTGTCCTTTTTTATTGGTATCTGAATTTCAGCTGGATTTGCACCCATAAGTTGCCACAATCGCTTCCATCCTTGTTTTATCAAGTTTGCTAAAATTTCAATTTTTTGAATTAAAGTATGTCTCTGTTGTAGTGGTGGCAACAACCACTCTAATACCCATATCTCCCCGGTTTTCTTTTGATGCTGTGTCAGGGCACCGATGAGATGTTGAGGTCCAAACCATACAGTAAGATTAATGTCCAAGTCTGGATCTCGCCTACGAACAACACCTGTCTGGATACAGTCCATTATTTTATTGAGAGCTTCTTGTTGTTCACTGGTAACCTGTATGGGTGCTGTAGGATCAGTACCTTTTAACAAAGGTCGTAGGGATTGTAAAAGTTCATTAGGAATACCCACAACAGGTTTAAGCCATTGTAAATCTCCTAGCAATCGCTGAGCATCATGAACAGTATGAAGTGACATGTTTAATGACAGTTTCTGAGCGGCAACAGACTGTTCAGTTAAAGTCCACCCGAGATATTTCCATGGGGATGACTGCTGTATTTTCTCAGGTGCAACAACTAGTCCATTCTGAAGTAGGTGTGTTTGAATGTCCTTAACTTGTTTATCTGCAAAAGGCTGTGGCTGAGCAAAAAGAATATCGTCCATATAATGATAAATAATAGTTGTAGGCCACCGAGCACGTAGTGGTTGCAAAGCATTATCAACATAAAGCTGACACAAAGTAGGAGAATTACGCATACCCTGTGGTAAAACTGTCCATTCAAATCTCTTGTCTGGTACTGCTCGATTTAATGAAGGCAAAGTAAAAGCAAATCTGCAAGTATCCTGTTCATGCAGTGAGATAGTGAAAAAACAGTCTTTTAAATCAATTATTAACAAGTGCCAATCTTTCGGTAACATTGCAGGACTGGGCAAACCAGGTTGTAGCGCCCCCATTGGCTCCATTTGTTCATTGACTGCACGTAAATCATGCAGCAATCGATATTTCCCAGATTTCTTTTTTATAACAAAAATAGGAGTATTCCAAGGACTTGTTGACAACTTTAAATGTCCTTGTTGATATTGTTCCAGCACTAATTGATGAGCTTGTTGCAGACTTTCCCTTTTTAAAGGCCACTGTTCAACCCATACTGGTTCCTGGATTATCCATTTGAGTGGGATTGGGAAAGTCCAAACAATGGCCTCTATTCTAAAGGTTGTTCATTGGTCAAAATAACACCAAGCTGTGACAAAATATCTCGTCCAATTAGGCATTGAACCTTGTCTGGTAATGGAACAATTGACAAAACAGAACTGATGACCATCCCATCTAATTGAATCTGAATTTGTGGAGACTTCTTTGCTAGAGTTAAGCCTCCAACTCCTGTAACAGTAACCATACTAGGCAGCAAAGGCCATTCCTGGGGCCAATATTGTGGAGCAACAATACTTGAGTCCGCCCCAGTATCCAACAGTCCTTCCAATTGATGGGATTCTCCGTTATAATTAAGAACAACTGTTCGCTTGGGTCTGGTGTTTAAGTCCAGAGTAAGTAATGTAAGTCCTCCTGTAGAACCAAATCCACCTGTACCCCGTGATTGATTTTTCAATGGTGTCAATTGATGGGTAAATTGTGGCAGCGGCACCAATTGTGCAATTCGCTGTCCTTTATCAATTCTGGTTGGTGGTGCCAGTGTATATGCAATTATATATATTTCACCAGAATAGTCCACATCAATTACTCCAGGTAAAATAAATAGTCCCAATAAACTAGCAGATGAACGTCCCAACACAATTGCACCCATAGCTTTTCCATTTATTATCACTGGTCCAATAATTCCCGTGGGAATCTTGTAGGGTTGTGATGTCAATAAATCCACAGTCACTGAGGCTGCCAGGTCCAAGCCGAGGCTCCCTGCTGTGGCAGGCTGGAGGGAAGTTGCACTGATGTTCCGGCAGCTGTTATTTGTGTCCTGGCGCGGCGGCTCCTCGCGCTGGCTTTCCCGTTTCCCGATCTCCGGTGGCAAGTATTATCAGTGTGGGTATTGGACCGACACTGATTGCACCAAACAGATGGTACAGTACATTCCTTCCGAATATGTCCAAGGTTGCCACAACGAAAACATTTGAGTCGAGAGGCTGGAATCCTGCCATTGTTGGTTGTGGCCGCTTGTAGGGGTGCAAGAGCTGCTAAAACCTGACTCTGATTAGATGCAGCCTGCTTTTCTATAGATGCAGCCTGCTTTTCTAACCCTTTCCCTAGTTCTTTAATTGCCTGGACTAACATTGCCTGTGAGCCCACCGGTATATTAGACATCCTCTCTAATGCCTCTTCAATAGTCCAGTTAGCATTTAAGGAACTCAAAACTGACCTGGTTGCTGGATTACAATTTTGTAAGGCACATTGTTTTAACAATGCTCCCCTCATATATTCAGGAACACCGGCCCTCTCTATAGCTGAAGCTGCTTTATCAATAAATGCTCTGAATGGCTCATCTCGCCCCTGTTTAATACCCATATAAGATGGAATACCTCCTGGCTCCTTAATCCTATCAAATGCAGCTCGTGCTAACCGCATTCCTTCTCTCAACTTATCTGGTCCCAAAATTGCTTGTGCTTCCACTTGACTATATACTCCTAAGCCCATAAGTTCTTCCAAAGTCAGCCCATGCAGTGGATCACCTGCCTGTCTTTGCACATTTACACTTTCTTGACAATAAGCTTGCCAGTGTGCATTAAACAACAACTGCTGATGCTGACTAAGAATCAATTTCATAATACTCTTACAATCTGAAGGCAACAAAATCTGTGTACCCCACAAATAATCAATCATCTGTCTAACCGGTTCACTGGTCACTCCAAACTGACTGACTGTAGATCGCAACTGTGATAACCATTTCCAATCTAAAGCTGTAATTTGAGCTTGTATTCCTCCCCCTTGCACTGGCGCAAAGGTTACGGGACATGCTACTTCCAATACAGCATCTGCTATTTCCTGATCTCCTTCTTGCAAAATATTCCGTGCTAACACAGCCCATGTCTCCCTTCTTTCCCGTGCAATAGCCTCACCTAATTCATGCCTTTCCCCAGGGACAGATTTATTTCCCATAGGGGAGGATGGTAACAGTGCAGAAGGCTCCGTTCCAAAATCAAGGTTAGTAGGTGAAGGAATTTGAGATGACACAAAAGAATTAGCAGCTGCAGCAGAGGTCAGTGACTGCGCGGGAGGGTTTAAAATCATTGTATTTGTGGCGGGTGGCAATGGACACTCATTAATTCCCTGTAAAAGCCTGTTTTTTGACATAGCTGCAGACACCTGCGTGGCAGCTGCCTGTTCAGCCTGATACTGCAAGAGAGCATTATGAACTATCCGCCACAGTTTTCCCAATTTTTTAGCAGTTTTATCATCATCTAAAGTAGCCTCCCACAATTTATCTCCAAACTTTCGCCACTCAATTCATGGACTGTATGGGGATTCTGAAAACAACCCTGAGCATACCCATAAGCAAGAAGTTCAGGAAGCTCCTTGCGCAAATCAAGATTTTTAACCTGTCGCTTTTCTAGAAAGCAGGTAAATAAATCATATGCTGCTAGCCTTTCCATCTTACCGTCAGCGCGCGCTGTTGCAGCCCCTACAAGGTTTCGGCAGCACATTACGGCAGGACTCTCCTCTGAGGTCGCCTGGGCGCGGCAACATTACTGTGTGATCAGGACTCTCCTCCGAGGTTGCCTGGAACGCAGCACAGCTGTTGCTTTTTCGCCGTCCTTGCTGCAAAGGACCCGTCCCCCGTCGCCGACTCCCTTGGCCAACTCCTTCCAAAGGTTCCAAAGGTTCCAAATGTCCCAAAGGTCCTTAGGGTTCCAGAGGTCCCAAAAGTCCCTGAGGTCCCTGAGGTCCCTAAGGTCCCTGAGGTTCCTAAGGTCCCTGTTGTTCGGGCACCAAATGTTGCGTTCGGCGGGAGAAATGCAGCACTCAATATGAATGATCAGCAAGTCTCATTTATTGGTAACTCTAAAACCACTTATATAGCATCAATAATTAGGCTCATACATAGTGCAAAAGCAAGCTTATTATTGGATATTTCATTTAAGGTCAACTCCACCTAATTCTACATTCCTGTGATCGCTCATCTATGCTGAATTCACATTCTTCTGATTACAGTGTTCTGTTCTCAGTTAACAGTTATCATCAGGGCCTTCCTGACTTTTGCAACATCTCACACCAACTGTACTCCATTGTCTATTTCTTTCCCAGCTAACTGCTGCATGGGAAAGTGACCTTTGCTCTCTAGCCATTCCTCTATAGTTCACCTTTTGGCAGCTCTGGCGCTTACGAGCTCCCAGGCGCAAATCAGCCTCCTCTGGCACGCATCGTTTGTGGTGCCGGCTGCCAAGCGCTCCGGACCGCTGCTTCTGGCATGTCACAGTCCCTCTCACACGTCACACAGCCACCTTGTGATGTCACACAGCCTCCTGTCGTGTCACATAGCCACCCTGGATGTCCCAGCTGACTCTATGATGTCACAGTTGGCACTGTGATGTCATACAACCTGTCCTGAGATGTCACCTGGTTATTCTCTGATGTCTCTGCCCGCTCAAGGATTTCATATCATCACCATGAGGCTTCACAGCCTGCTCTATGACGTCACACAATCAACCAGTGATGACACAGCCTGCTCTGGGATGTCCCAACCCTCTCGGTGATGTCATCTAGCTAAGGGATGATGTCATTGTCCCTTCTGTAATGGCACAGCCTGCTCTGTGATGTCACACAGCTCTCATTGGGACATCATACAGCTCATATTGTGACATCACATGTTGCCGCTGAAGATTAATAGATCACACAGACACAGCTTGAGGTGTGGTGAAAGGAAGAGAGAGTTTATTTCTCCTCCCAGGATTTATAGGTTTCTGACCACAGCCAGGGACTGGATGGTCAGGATAACACTTTCCCACTGCACTGGTCACGAGACATGTCCATCTCAAGACATGTAACAGAAAGAATGTACACATATCTATGTTTACAGTTACTGTCCTGGGAAATTCTTTAGAAAACTATGTCAGCAAGCTCAGAAGCTGAGTTTTGAGGGCAACATCTCACCCTTTTTGGTTTTAACAAAAAGAAAAAGAAAAAGAAAAATGAACAAAGAAACTAGCAACATTATAAACAATCTAAAGGAAAAATAATAAGAAAATACAATACTCCATACAATCAGAAGGCTATAATTTCAGGGTGATATCTCACCTTTTGTAATAACAAAATAAACAAAAAAAAATAAAAGTGAAAATATAAACACCTGCTTGTGGATGACTCCCAATTTGGTCACAAAGGCAGAATCCATGGCCAAATTGAAAGGTGCCTGGGAAAACTGAAATGCTATGACAGCAGCCCGTAATTCCACCAATTGGGCTGATCCAACCTCATGACTCTCTAAAACTAGCCACTCAGATCCATCCTTCCAGGTAGCAATGGCCTTTCAAGGGATTGAACCATTCATCATTTCATTGCCCAATGATACCTGTGGAATGCAAATCTGGAGTGGCAATGAAAAAAAACAGCGACATCAATGGAAAGATTAATGTAATAAACTTGAGGAGCAGAAACTGCTCGCAGAACCTCCTCCAGCATCTACTGTGCCTGTGGGGTCAGTGTCAGAGGTGACTTTAAATCAGAGTCCCCCGTTAATAGACCAAACAAGGGAGACAGTTCTGTCGTGGTCAGTCCCATATAGGGACACAACCATGTGAAAGTCCATTAATATCTGGACATCATTCACGCAGTGTCTGCACTGAATGCAAGAAAAATAATTGCACCTTCAGATGCGGGACTCTTTGTCCCAAAAATTATTTTGACCCTCAAATAATTTCAAGGAGGTTGTAGAGACGAGCAGCAGGAAACTGCTCGCAAACTCCAGAGAGGGCTAGAGCCCCATATCATCGGCAAATGCCGGCAAATTTTCACAAGCCTTACGGCAAAATCTCCATTGATATCTTTGTGTGGGCACAGCATTAATGATAGCTGGCACCAGAAAGGCAAATTTTGGTCTGTCATCAGGATGCAAAGGAATTGCATAAAACAATCCTTCAGATCCACAGTGAGGACTAGCCAATCAGCGGGAAGCATGGCAGGTGAAGGCATGCTAGCCTGCAACATCCCATGCTTTCCATCATAGCATTAACTTTCTGGAGGTATTGTAGCAACCTCCATTTCCCAGACTTTGCCTTGATACAGAAAACAGGAATGTCCCAGGGACTGGTCGAAACTCCAGATCACTGTGATCCAACTGTTCCTGCATCAAGTCACGGAGGGTGACTAGTCTATTATGAGAGAGGACAACAGAATCTGCTGAACAAAGATTCAGTCTCAAGTTCTTCTTTGCGCTGAATGTGTCAGCATCGGGTCCAAGGGTCACTCTGGGGGCCCGTCAGCAAACCTGACAATCGTGATGTCCATGCCAGTGTCAAGAAGCCTGTGGAGGCTAATCTCTGACAGCATCTCACCAAGGATGGACAGGGTGCAGACCCGTTCAGGATGATCCCTGGCTGTCAGAACAGCAGTCTGTGAACCCAGGGAGGTCCAGGGAACCTGAAGGCACCATCTCCCCGCAGCTGGTTCTCAGCTCTGCGAACACAAGACTCAAAAGGCACAAGGTGAGCAAATCTGGGTCCCGCAGGAATAGGAACAGGAGGGGTGGAACCCATGGCAGAAATACACCCCAGGAATTCCGAATCAACGTCCCCTAGGTGAGCAATGATGCCCTGAGCAGTGGTATTCAACCACGCCACCAGAAGAGCACTCATGCCCTCACCCACTGGACCAAAGCATTCGGAAGCACATGGAATGCCTGATACGCTCAGCTGCACAGTCATCTGATAGGAGGACAAAGTCTACAGGCCAGCTGAAGAGGCTCCAGCAGCCTGGGACCTTTTGCCCGTGGAGGCCACCAGCTTCGCCCCCACGTCAGCACCATCCAAGCCAATAGTAACCAGCTCAGGACCTTGGTCTGCTGCGGTCGTAGGAGGCGATGGGGGAAGGCCGCCTCCAGCCGCAGGCTCGGGCAATGCCCGGGAACCCAAGGCTGGATGGGTAGGAGCCAGCTTGGCCCGGCCTACCTCCAGCGCTGGGGGGGGACCAAGGCACCAGTAGAGGCACAGCCCACGGAGCCACGGTACCGTCCCGCTCCGCTGCCAGAGGACAGCCTGGGCTCGCAGGAGGGGAAACCCGCAGCATGGGGCCAGCAGAACCCGGCCCGGCGTCCACACCACTCGCAGAACCCATGCCGAGGCCCCATGAATCCGGCACGGGGGGGTGCAGCACTTGAAATCGCCCCTAACAGTGGTTCCTCAGGGGCAAAAGGTCCAAGAAGCGGCGCCGACCCCTCCTCCACTGGAACAGCGTATGCGTGTGCAGCCACCAGCGCAGAGCCTGGGCCCGTCCTGTGCCCCACCACAGGGCAGGGCACAGCCCAGCCACAGCAGGGACATGGCACCAACCCTGAGGTATCCCCCAGGGCTGGCGCAGCCCCCCGTTCAGGCAGCCCCTCATCGGTCAGCACCGGGAGGGCACAACAAGGAGGCGACCTCGCCGCGGGCTTACACCGTCGGGGCACTGGCTGAGGCGGCGTTACACCCCCTGGTTCCACGGCGCTCCCGACAGCCCACTGGCAAGGATCCAACCCCGCCTCAGTCCTACGCATCTGGGGTGCCGGCCGAGGCGGGGTCACGCCCACCGGTTCCATGGCGCCCCCATTCAACCTGCTGGGGGCCCCAGTGATCCTGGGGGAGCCGACCTTGGGACCCGAGACACAGCCGTCCCCCGGCTCCGTGCCACTGGGGGAGAGGGAGAGCCCTGCCTCACTCCCACAGCCGGAGCCGGAGCCAGAGCCAGACCTCTCACCCAGGGCAGAGGAAGCAGCTCTCAATCTGGCAGAAGAGGACGAGCGACTACCCAGAACGTGGACACACCGTCACCAGATCCCCAGCAGCCGGACCAACCGGGGCTCATAATCGACCAGCAGAGCCTCGAGCAGGGAATCACCTAAAGCGTCCCAAGCTGACTTCAAAAAAATCTCCTCAACCACAGGGAAAAACCCCTCCGTTCTCCCATACTCACACAATCGCTGAAAGTCAGCATCTGAACCATCAATCCCTTTCTGATCAAACACCACATGCCATAGTTACATAACCAGGCCCTCCGCAGGAGAGAGCCCAAAAACAGCCATAGCCACAGGCTAGATAGTACCCTGTAACCGTCACCTGCAACACATGTCGGAGGTCACCAGATGTTGCCACTGAAGATGAATAGATCACACAGACACAGCTTGAGGTGTGGTGAAAGGAAGAGAGAGTTTATTTCTCCTCCCAGAATTTACAGGTTTCTGACCATGGCCGGGGATTGGATGGTCAGGATAAGACTTTCCCACTGCACTGGCCGTGAGAGATGCCCATCACAAGACATGTAACAGAAAGAATGTACACATATCTATGTTTACAGTTACTGTCCTGGGAAAGCCTTTAGAAAACTATGTCAGCAAGCTCAGAAGCTGAGTTTTCAGGGCAACAGTCACATACTACCCTGTGATATCACAACTCATTCTATGATGTCATAGAACCACTCTGGGATGTCACAATGTCCCTTCTATGAGGCCGTGGCTGCTGAGTGTCCTCACACAAGCCACTCTGAGAGCCGTCACACAGCCCCTTTCTGACATCACCTCTTCTCTGGGGCTCCATGACACAGTCACAGAGGTGCCACTGGGACACAAGCGCCTCTGGGACATCGATGGCACAGCCCCTGCCAGTGCTGAGCCCCTGGGAGCTCTGTCTGGGCCTGCTCGTGTCCCTGAGATGCCCTGCCGGGCTGTGCTCAGGAGCTGCTCCTGGCCAGAGCTGCCGCTCTGCAGCGCTGCCCTTGCCAGGAGCTGCCTCTGGGCCAGGAGCCTGGCCTTTTTGGGGCTCTTTGCATCAGACTCAGTCCATCAGAGTGTGCTCAAAAACACATCTTGCTGGAGCTCACTCCTGCAACGTGCGCAAACACAGATTTGCAGCACTCTCTTCCACACTTCCTGTGCCTGGCATCTGTGCTCCACAGGCCATTTCTCAGCGTCTCGGAGCCTAAGGGAAAGCACAAGAGTTCCTGCAGAGAGCAGCAACAACAACAGGTAGCAGCACAAGGAAGCTGTGGCTGAACTCTTTCCAGATGACAGTTAACATCAATTGGGCATGCGGGTGACTGGCAGCTATGTTCCTCTCACAGTCCGAAAGCCTGGCACACAAGCCAGCTGCTAAGTGCCTTCCTTATTCGCCTTCTTGAATTTGCTTTCTCACACCTGACAGACCGTTTTGTTCCCTGTTGATATATTTTATATATTGGTAAAGGCCTGTCTGCACAAACCAGTCTTTGAAATAAGTTGTGATATTAAAGGCTAAAGTCCTTGAAACCTTCCTGCAGAAGAGAGAGTAAAGCAAAACAATATCCTTGTGTATAAGAGAAAGAATGTAAACCTGTGTGTATTAGCCAATAGTAACTTGCTTAGCCCGCAGACCCTGTAGAGCCCCATAAAAGGTGTGCTAAAGATAGAAATAAATGGCGTTCACTGATACTTCTGTGAAGAGTGGTGAAAAAGCTGGCAGTCTCTCAATAGTTCCCTACAGTTTCTTCATGTGGGGATGACAGAGCCATGGCTGGACTTGGAAAGCCACAGTGAATCACATGTGCAGGCTAGCATTGTATTCCCTTGAGCAGTAGCTGCCACCAGTCTGAATGAGGACACGATCCCCCTGAGTCCTGCTATAGTAACAAGAAAAAAAAAAAAACTACTCAGCATCTTCCCCCTTGTTCTTCCACACTTTTCTAATTTGGGGTAGAAAACACAGTGAGAGTAGCACCATCAAAGGTTTGTTGAGCCAGGCCTAAGCCAAGATAGGCCCATCTTTTCACAACCAGCCTGGCACTGTTTTTTAGGGCCGAATAAATGTCCCCAGACTCTGCTCTTACCTAAGTGGTTTATCTGGTCCTTCCTCCAAGTTTCCCAGTGCAGAGTGACACACTGCTATGTACGGCTCCAAGAACTGCCCTTGCCATGTTCTGCACAATACTTGAGGTTCCTCAGATGCTTTATGTCTTCTGTAGCTACTTCTGTACAAGAGTACAGAAATATGTGAAAAAACCATGTGAATAAAACCACAGCAGAGCAGGGGATATGGAATAAAACCACAATTTGTAGACTGCAGCATCAGTAATGATCATGTGCATGTCTGGGGATCTGTATCTTCTAGTTCAGTGCAGTGGGAAAGCAGCCTGGGTTTCTGCAGCAAGCCCTGCCAGGAGAGCATCGTGGCATCCCACCAGCTGGGAAGAATATTAGAACACTGCTGGATGCAAAAAAACTGGAGTTGTTGCAACTATGTCAGATAAGAACTTCAGGCTGCCAACAAAAATTATAGACAGGCCTTTAAACTCTGACTTCTGTGGGTTTTTAGAGTTACAGGTGGAATATTTGGCTATAAAGCAGGTGCTTTGTCACTTCCCAGCCCATGTCCAGGGATTTGTGCTTGGCTGAACACGGAAGCCTTGTGTCCATATGTGGGAACAATGTTATGGCACTGCACACCTGTAAGGGAAAAAGATCAGGATTGGCTGGACTTTCTCTCAGCAGGATATTTGTTTTGCAAGGTGAATTCCCGTAACTTGCACGCTGACATTCTGACATCTGATTTGTCCCCTAGTGCTAAACTCTGCAATCACTGTGGTAGGAAGGATTGGAACTTTGCTGAATAAGATGGAAAAAAAAAAAAAAAAATTAAGTTTTCAGTGGAGACCTTTCATGGTGCCAATAGCTAGGAATCCATTTCATCTTAAATCAAGGCTGCCACAGGAGAGCCAATAGAATCTGGAAATGAGGGCTATGCCTTTCATGGGTTTTACATTACCCATTTTGAACAGAGCTGAGAGGAGCTTGGCATGAAGCCACCATCCAGAACAATGTAGGGAAGCATATGTGGTTTGAGAATTACTCAATACCATTTGGGCCTTCAGTTTTTCCTGTCTTTCAGTCCAAGAAATTCCAGGATTCCGTTTCCTCTGCAGTAAGGGACTCTACACAGTAACGTTCACTAAAATCCTTTACCATTATATTTTTTGCGCTGCAATACTGTGGCTTCCATCTAGAAACTGCCTGGAAGCAGCTGAAATTTAAATGGCAAAAAATAAAAATAATGTTAAAAGAATCCAGTTGAAAACACTACAGATAATTTAATACTAATATTCAAATTATCCATCACATCATTGCTACAATTTAACAGCCAGGAGGAACAGAATTCAGAGGAGCAACTTTGCTGTTACTGCACACCCAGAAACCACAAAATGCCCAGCAGCAAAACTTAGATCTGTTCACATGTTAACAGATTTAGCCCAGAGCACAGGATCAGTATACAAAGGATCCATCATTTGAATTCAAGCTTTGCCCTAAAATGGTGTCTGAATTGTATATACTCAGAGTGCTGGCCATCCATCAAAAATAATTACCTGCAGCTCTTCACACAAGGCAATTTGTGCCAGGAGAGAATTCTTCAGACAGGATATGGTGAAGCCTTGTGATGTGTATTGCTGGTGTAGCTGGTGTAGCTAGTAAACCTAGGTCACATTTTTATACTGACATTACTGCATGATACTACATCAAACTCCATGGCTGATCTACAGACAATATAACTAAGCAGATTTTTTTTTTTTCAAGTGCTGAGTGTATTTATCTCAAGTGCTCAGTCTACAATTTTCCTGCCTCTTCAGAACAAAGGGAATATATTCCTCCATTCTCCACTATTTCAGAACAGGACTACAAAAACATGAACAAAAAAATTAGATTGTCTACTGGGGTTTAGTTCCGGTGGATTAGAAGGGGACTGAGGAAGAAATGATGGAGGGACACACTGTTATGCTGATGCAGTCAATATCAGCTTCAGCACAGTGATGAAGAATAGTAATAAAATGTTTTCTTTGAAGCTTCACATCATTTTAAATACATCTGAAAATAATAAAACTGCCTAAATGTGATCTGTTGAAATACACTAGATTAATTTTACTTACCTGCAAGCAAGACATATTTAATAAGTGCTAAGTTAGGACATTTAAACTCCTACAGAATTCTAAAAACAAAGTTCAAATAGTTTGTTAGAATTAACTACAAAACTAGGAATTATACATTGAAATTTCTCTGCTTTTGGCATTGCTGTGGAGCATATCTATTTGAAAATACTTGAAATAAAGAAGTGTTGCTCTTTTTCTAGAACAACAGAATTTCTGGAGGCATCAGTTAGAATATTTTACGAACTCTGGAACAGAAAGAATAAAAAGAGGATCAACAGCTGATAATCACCAGAATTGTTGCTTAACTGTACCTTTCTCCTCTCTACTGAAATGTGAATCCCCCAGCAGCTGTCCTTCAGGGATTGCTGGTATACTTCCATCTCTTTCTCCAGCCTGGGCCCTGAAAAACCAATTGAAGGGGTGGAGTATCACGCTGCTGGGAAGAGCTTGGCTCTGTTTTATTCTGGGCTCAGCATGAGATCTCTGGCATTGCCCTTCACATAGAATTTTGTTGACAGAGTTTTTTGCAGAGAAAATTTATTCTTCTCAAAAAGCTAAGTTAATATCTGGATATAACTCTTAGCCAAGGGTGGCCAGACTGTCAAGGTGGTCAAGTGCAGTTCCTTTAAAAAGGTGACACCATCTGAGCAGCAAGAGGGCCCTGCTGGCATGGGAGCACAGGACAGCCCAAATCCCCAGCTCTCAAGACCTGAGCTCACAGGGACTGCTGGAGATGACACCCCCAAGCTGCTGTGGGGCCCTACTGCATTCCCTGCCCAGCCTCATCTCAAAGGGGGCTCCTGGGGAAACAGTCACCTCCTGTCTGGGGGCTGCTCCAACCCTCCCACCACCTGCATTAAAGAGAGACTGGTGAATATTTACTGTCACCTTCATTCTTTGAACCTTTTTCTATGGGAGAGAGTCTGAAAGGTCTTACATTAAAAAAAACCCTACCATTAGACTGTTTTGTACAATGTCAAGGTAAGGGAGTTAAACAATTGTTTCATGAGCAGCAGAACACATGAACCCTGCTTTCCTGCAGATTTAGGGAGGTTTTTCTCCTCCTTCCTGCCTCCTTCAGGTGTAGGACCCCAGCAGAGGATGATTAACCAAGACTGGGTTCTTTCCCTAGGTGGGGCAACTAGTGGAATATTTTACTCAGAACAATTGCTTTTCCTAGAACTTCCAACCACCTGCCCTATTAAAACTTGGCTAAGACAGCCAAGCTTAAAAATTATTGCAGAATACTGACTGAAAAGGCATGTGCATAAACTCCAGTTCTTCAGGAAATCAAGCTATCTCTGTCCTCCACTTCCCCCATCAGCCCAAAGACAGCTGGTGCAGTAATCTCAGGAAATAAAAAAACTGGAGCTTTTGCCCTGCACTGGCAGGGTCCTCATTCTGCCAGAGAAATAAAAACAGCAACAACAAGGAAAACTCAGCAGGATGCCTTTCCAGCTTGCACACAGTGATGTCTTTTCCCAAACAGGAACACAGGACTCAAAGAAACAAATTGGATTATTGATCCATTACATTTATGAAAAAATAGATAATTCAAAGGAGGATCTGCCCAGCCCCATTTCCTCAACTCCATGGTAATATTTAAGTTACTGGCAGGATAATTTAACGTGAAGACTTAAATGTCAAGCCAAATATTCGACCTTGTGCTGTTCAGCTGGACTTCAGCTAATTGTTTTTTTTCTACCTTGCCTAACTTTTTATGCCTGTCCAAAGCAGCCAGCACCACATCATAAAGAGCAAGAAAGAAGTTTTTCTTTGATGACACAGCTGTCAAAAAAAAAATTTTTCCCAAAGTCTGGTATGTGCAGGGCTGCATCTTAGGTCCATTTCTCTTCAACATCTTCATAAACCACTGGGACACAGAAGACTTGAAGGTATACTGAGTAAGTTTGCTGACAACACTAAACTGGGAGGAGCTGTCAAATCCCTTGAAGGCAGAGAGATTCTGCAGAGAGGTGCTAACACATCAGAGGGCTTGGGAATCACCAGCTGTATGAAGTTTAACAAAGGCAAGTGCTGGGTTCTCCACCTGGGATAGGGCAACCCTGGATATAGGGACAGACTGTGGAAAGGGACCTGGGGATCCTGGTCATGGCAAGGTGAACATGGGTCAGCAGTGTCTTGGTAGCCAGGAGAGACATCCCTTTCCGGGAGGTCAAAGATGGGGATTATCCTGCTCTGCTCTGTGCTGGTGTGGCCTCAACTTGAGTGCTGGGGCACTTTTGGGTGCCACAATATAGGAAAGATCGAAAGCTGTTAGAAAGCACATGAGGGACAAGAAGATGATGAGGGATCTAGAGGGGTCAAGGAGCAGCTGAGGTCACTTGGATTGTTCAGCTGGGGGAGACTGAGAGGAGACCTCAGGGGTCTGCAGCTTCCTCACAAGGGACAGGCATCAATCTCTGCTCTCTGTGACCAGGGACAGGACCTGAGGGAATGGCTGGAGCTGAGCCAGGGGAATTTGGGTTGGATACCAGGGAAGTTTCTTCCCCCAGAAGGTGCTGGGCACTGCCCAGGCTTCCCAGGCAATGGGCACAGCCCCAAGGCTGCCAGAGCTCCAGGAGCTTTTGGGCACTGCTCCAGGGATGCCCAGGGTGGGGCTGTTGGGGTGTCTGTTCAGGGCAAGGAGTTGGACTGGATGGTCCTTGTGGGCTCCCTTCTGACACAGGAGATTCTGTGATTCTAACACAGAGGCTGTAAAACACAGAGGAAAATAAATAAAGAAGCAAAACCACACCAAGAAGTACAGGTAAAACATTTCACTTATGTTCAAAACTTAGTGTTGGAGATAAGTCAATACCAGTCAACAAAAACTACTCACAGTGACAGCCAGCTGTTAGGACTGTTACATCCTAAATAACGTTTGAATGAAATACAAAGAGAAAATGAGCACTAAGAAGATGCAAAGTGACCCCCAACTCTATCCCAGCATTTGTAGACTGCAGACAGTATTCTCCTTACAGTTGTATAAAGAATGCACATAGGAAAATATCACTAAGGATATAAAATAGATTCATCCTCTACATGAATGATGCCAGCCAAAATATTATTGATGCAGTAAGTGTCAAGGCCTCCATGTAATTTTTCACAACTGTAGGGTCTAAAAAAGTATCAAGAGAACCATTAGGGGACAATGCTTAGTTGAAATTAGGATGCTGAATGAGCCTAGATCGGACAGAAGATGGAACTGCATGAGATGTTGCTACAAAGATTTGCCTTGAAAACCACACACCCTTCTCCTCCCTTCACCATCAGTCTGTGCAGTATGAGACAGTCTATTTTCATTCATATGTATTATTCACATATATAATTAGCTTCTACTGTTTCTGTGTAAGTACCTAAAGTTTTCAAAGTCCTGTCTGAAAGTTTCGGAGTCCTACCATTTTACAAGTCTTCAATTCATCAGATGCACAACAAGATTTTAATGTAGAGCACAAAAACATGACCCATTATAATGAGCTGCCAGAAGGACTGAAAAAAAGAGAAGAAATTGCCAAGTTACCTGACAGGCCAGACCTCTACACATTATGATAATGTGAAGGGCCTTCTCTCATGTAAACAAACATTTTAATAAGTTAGCGTCTGAACAAACTACAGACATAAACTCATCAAACATTAAATCATGGCAAGAAACTGCATGGAGAGGACTATGGAGAAGATCAGGGCCCAAAATCATGATTCACAGTGACATCCTGGGGGTAAATGTGAAGCTGCCTGCACTGTTTTTTTATGCAGGAGACGCCTCCACAAGCCTCCAACCATCTCCTCTGCACAGGACTCTGTGCTACAGGAGCTGTGCCAGCTCCCATCCTCAGGAGTACAAAGCAAACTTGACTAATTTGGTGAAATTCTCACCACAAAGCAGCTGCAGGAGTGGAACAACAATAAACTGAGAATCTGGAGGTCTGGATTCTCACCTAAATAACATCTACCTGTTAAATGAAAAAGAGGTAATCTTACCAACATTTCGAAGCAGTAATGAACAAAACCTCCAAGTCCTGCAGGAACATTTCATGGCACAAAATAAACCTCACCCAGATATGATATGAAGTCTCACATATAATATCTGTCATGGAACTTCAAAAAGCAGAAAGGAAGTCATTCAAATTTGGTAGGAGTAACTCAGTCAAACTCCTAAAAGACCCAGAAAGTAAAAATCTGTTTCTAAAATCAAATATATTTTGTATCCTTGGTTACTGTTTTCAAGTACAATTTTGCTGCTGAAAATGTGATAATGTTTATGAAAATTTCAGTAGAGAACCTGATAAAGCCAGGCCAGTTAGTGGCAAAAGCCAATGACATTTTCTGTCATGGCTCTTGCTAATTAGAAATTAGACAAAGAACCAGTGTAACTGTTCAGTAAGGTCACCTTTAAGTGGGATGGTTATGTCTGTGAATATCTAACAGATCTGATTTTGCAAGGTGGATTTTAAGGACCATGCTATTTTGCTTACGAGAAAATGCTGCTATTACTTTATATTTTGAGTAGTGTCCTGTCCTTGAAATGATACCATGTAATACCTGATTACAGGAAAGTTACTTTCCTGCAAATATGCAAATAAATTACTAATGACTCAAGGAACTTCCAAGCTTAAAGCTCCCACATAACCTGATGACATTAGAAACCCACACAGGAGATAGATTATGAAAACCATGATATACAAAAGGGAAGCTTGAGTATTTTTTTCCTCTCTGCTTACCCTGAGGAACCTGAAACACACAAACATTTCAACCGCTCAAGATCCAATCTTTGAACCAGTATGAAAACAGGCCAGTTTAGGACACAGAATGTCTTGAGTGTGATCCTCCTGAACTTTCCACAGGAGAAGCTGAACAGATAAACAATTCGTTTTAACAACCTCTGTCTCTGCAATGCTTTTGTGTGACCTCATGCGACCACCATAGTTTGCTCTGTTTGCTCTCTGCAGGCACCTGCACAGATATCCCAGAGCTGGCACACACCACCAGTCCTAGGTAGGCACCTCTGTGCTCTTGCATTCCACTCACATGAATCACAAATACTCTGTGCGCTGTTCACATGATAGCCTGTCACTGGAGAAGTCCACAGCACTGGATACATCAATTACTTGACCTAATTAAAACTGCAGAAAAAGAGGGGATGGTATTTTGATTCCTCTTGTTCTGACCTAGAAGAAAACCATATAAACACTGCATCTAGGAAGCAAAAATAAACAAACCTATCCCACCTCCCCAAAACCAGACAAATGTTTCCTGTATTATGTTACTTAGTAAGTGGGTTAAATCAGGACTTGACCTACATGATTTATTTTCCATGTATGTGTTTGAATCAGAACTTCCAGTAGCTAAACTCTGACTAACCCCACCACCCAGTGCTCCTTCTTCCCCCTTTTAATTCCCTGGCAATGTTGGTGATTTTTTTTTAATTTACAAACCAAATATAAGTGAGGCTTCTGGCATCCCTGAACTGTGAACACTGACTATGAGGACTCACTTTAACATTATAGAGCTGCATCCCTCTCCATAATTTCACTGTCAAGAGTGGCTCTGCTGACAAGTGGATACAAAATGGAGAACAGAGAAAACACATGAAAGAGGGAAGTGGCAAAGAAATAGGGAAAAGATCATGAAAAAGCAAGGCAGAAATTTTTCTTAAACAATGAGCTGGAGGAAGAAATAAAAGAGGTTTTCTTATTAAACATCGAGTGCAGAGATAAAGTTTCCAATAATATTAGCAAAATTCTCCCTTTGAATTCTGGACAAAACGTATTTTATTGCATCAGGTAATTTTGGATGGATAGACTCTTAACTCTACACCACATGTCATAATTATATACAATTCAACCCTTAACATCAAGTGATTTTGTTTTTCTGACTTCAGAATTTCATCCAATCTCCGTCTTATATTTTTTAAGATATAAAAAGACAGTGATGGAACAGAAGGCTTTTGCACAATGTAAAGGATCTCACTATTAGAGAAAGTAACCTTGTTGACATGTCTTCATGGTTACTGAAAACAAGAAAACATAACAGTAACTCAACCTACAGCTCTGTTTGCCTGCATTTATCACCAGAAAATTCCTTTACAGCAGTTTAAGTTGGACAAGACTCATAGTTTTAGGCTTCAGTACCATACATGGCTAAGCTGATGAAAGAGCTGGTTATCCAGAAAGAGAAGGCTTGCTCCCCTGCTTTCCTTTCCCTGTGAGGTTCCGTCCCTTTTGGCAGCAGCAGGTTGACAGATTAGCTCACCACACCTTGGAGAACCTCACCCAGTGTCTCAGTCTTGAGTCTCAAGCCCTGTCACGGTCCCAAAACAAGTTTAAGTTTCAGTATACACTGAAACAAAGCCCAAATAAATTATGAATAAGAGATCTGTGTTTACTTTCACAAGAGGATTTAGCAGAGCAGACAAAGCCATAACCATTTAGAGTCCAGGCTGGATCCAAAAAGATTCAGAAAGAAAACTGCAATATTCAAAGCCAAACCAAACCAAAACAAAGAAACAAAACCATGATCACTGAGACCTGTTTCTTCTGATATCACAGCAGGGACTCCAGCATTATATTTACTGTCTCGTACACATACGCATGCCCCAGTCTCTCCAAACCACAGAGAGAGCGAGGTGTGTATGACATGCTTGAGCACAATCACCCTTTTCAAGGCAAAGGCATACAAGCAGCAATACCAACAGGAAGCAAGAGTCTGCGAATTAAAGGTGTTAAGAACCCTAACACAGCAAGAAGTAGTTACTGTATAGGTGCAAGCAGTGGTAACTCTTAAGTGTTTACTCCTGTGGGCTTCAATGATTTACAGCACCATAGGACAGGGTGCCACTTTGTACAGAGAAAAAGAAGGTTTTTGGTATGGGAAGCCAAATATTTTAAAAGCAAGCTTCCATAACCCATTCAGAACGTGTCTATTTTGCACTGTATTGCTAGCAATTCACCTTTCTAAAGCTTGAGATGAAAAGCTAAGTGGCCTTGAACACATATTCCCAACGTCAATTATTTGCAGTGATATTCTGAACTTACTACCTGGTGAAGACACCATGGCTTCCACTCCAAAATTAGCTTAACCTGCTACACTTAATTACTTGAGACTTAAGCATGCACTTGGAAGCAAACACAACTGCATCTTTGATATCACAAGGCCTTTTGAAAAGTATCGAGAAGTAGCTTATTCTCAAAAAACACAGAGAAGGATCAGGACACTGGGAAATACGTGCAATGCGAGCTTAGCTCTCCCCAACACCCCTGACTTTACACCTCTGGAAGGGAACAAAACATCCTTGGGAAGTTCACAGGAACAATTCATACCAGCTTGCAAGGCTTCAGGAGCACTCGGGCTGAGATACACCCTGTCAGGCAGTTACTCACCCTGTGCTGCCCTAACTAAGCTTTCTTATCGATTTTCCTTTTCTTTTTACTTTTAGAACAGCCCAGGGAGAAGCGAGGTGCTCGCTTGGGGGGAGGCGGGACGCGCTCGGCGCGTGCCCCGGCCCGCCGCCCTCAGCGCCGCTCTCGCGAGACAGCGCCGCGCAGGCTCCATATTGGGGCATCTGTGCCCTGCGCCCGCAGCTCTCGCGAGCGCGAGCCTCAGGAGCCCTGAGGCGGCTCTGGGCTGTGCCGCCCGCGGGGAGCGGGCTCTGCGCTCGGGCTGTGCGGGGACAGCGAGGCCGGTGCCCGCGGCTAGCGCCCAGGGCTGTGTGGGGTGTACGGAGCCGGAGCTCACGCCCGCCGCCCGGGCTGTGCCATGAGAGGTGGGGCGTGAGGGGTGGAGGCGGTGGCTGCGGTGTCGCCTGCGCCGTCCCACCTGCGGCGAGAGCGTATCCCCGCCCCGCACGCCGGCGCCCCCTCCTCGCTCGCCGCTGCCCGCAGGACCGCCAGCCGCGCCTCATGCGGCCATCCCGCCCCTCTTGGCACAGCTCGGGGAGGGAGAGCGGCGGGGGAAGGCGGTGACGGAGCCGCGCTCGGCCTCGCCCCCCGTGCCTGTGGGAGGGGGAGCAGCGGGGGCGGGGGCGCGGGGCGGGGCGTGAGAGGCCGGCGGTGGCAGCGGGGGTGTCGCTGCTGCGGGGCTGCCCCCGCCCGGGAGCGCTGAGGGGAGGGAGCGAAAGAAGGAAGGAAGGAAGGAAGGAAGAAGTCGCTGCTGCTGCTGCTGCTGCTGCTGCTGCTGCTGCTGCTGCTGCTGCAGGAGGAGGAAAAGAAGGAGGTAGTGGCGGCGGCGGTGGTGCTGTTGCAGCCGCGGCCAGAGCCTCCCCCTCCCGCCGGGCCGGGCGGGGCGGGCTCCGCAGCGAGATGTCTCAGGAGCGGCCCAAGTTCTACCGGCAGGAGCTAAACAAGACGGTGTGGGAGGTGCCCGAGCGCTACCAGAACCTCTCCCCGGTCGGCTCCGGGGCCTATGGCTCCGTCTGGTGAGTGCTGGGAGGGGACGGGGCTGTGCGGAAGAGGTCGCGTTAGGTTGACGCCCCGCCCCGCGCCCCCTCTGCCCTGCAGGGACCCGCGGTGGGACCAGTGCGGGGTGGGCACTGCGACGAGCGGGGCTTGTCTGTCCCCCAGAGGTTCCTGTCCCCCAGCTCTTCACCAGCCTCCTGCAAGAGATATTTTTCATCCCGGGTTTACGCGCGGTGCTGCCGGGAAGCCGCAGTCTCGTCTCTGGAATGCGGTCGGGGATTGCACCACATGGCAGGTGGCTCTGAAACATTTTTGCAGGGGAAGATAATAATGTGTTGTTCCCGGCCCCGCCCCCCCCCCCCCCCCCCCCCCCCGGCCCCGAATGATCTCTTATGGACATATTTTCAGTGTGATTTTTTGCAGTCAGTAGGTGGGGAGTGCAGACGGATGGAGCCTGGTAAGCCCCCCATATCTGGCTTTGCAGAACTGAGGGCTTGGCAGCTCTTGTCCCAGATTCTTTCTGGGCCTAAAGGATAGATTATATTTGAGGCAATTGTATTTTTATCTAGAATTTGTTGATAGGCAAGAAGTAGAGAGAATGCTGTGAGGACTGTTTTTGTATCCCTGACTTGTTATAGTGGATTTACAAGCACCGATGTTTTCTTGACAGTAATAGATGAACACAGGAAGACTTGTTTTATTGCTATAGAATTACTGCAGTATGTGCTCCCTGGGAGAGTAAAGTCCTGGTGTGAGACCTGCAGAAATACAGGGAGCTTGAAGAGTTTGGTTTTTAATGCTTACCTAATAGGAACAAACCAGGCTACATGTGTGAGATACAATGCATCCTTAATTTGTAGCTTCTCCGCTGAGGTGCAGTGGATCATTAAACACAAATGGAGCTGCATACTTTGCTTAAGCTTAAAGACAAGGTAGTGTTTGAATCAGTTTGATTCTAGACTCTAGCAGTCATTTAGTGAAGTGTTCACAGATTACTGCCTCCCTTAGTTAAGAAGCATACTCTACATGAGCATTCTGGTTTTTATTCTGTGTTCCTTGGTTCTGTCAAAGTGTGAGCAGAATTTTGAAATATGGGTGCATAATTACAAAACTGCTTTGCTGTTGTATTTTGAGCAGGCATGCCTATGTTTTTATTAACATAGTATGCGAATTTACATTATGGATATCAGTTTTATTATAAGGAGGGACGCATGCTGCATTCTGCTAGTAAAGAAAATAAGTTGCTTCGCATGTGCTACAGTTTTAATTAAATGTTCAGCTGTTCTTTACCTGTTATAAAATTGTTGGCAAGTTGAGCTTAAATAACATACATTTTTTAAAATGCTGTGATTGAAGTGTGCAGAGCTTGCATTTCATAAAAGTAAACTAGGCTGGTCAGTTTTGTAGCAAGAATAACCAGTATACTTGCTGAGGTGTGTTTTTGATTGTTTTTTTTTAAATACAATTATAGAATGATTTTGATTGGAAGGGAATAGACAGGTTTCTTTTGGTGAAAGGAGGACCTTGTTGACACAGCTGATAAATACCCGTTTAAGTGTCACAGAGTTATGCTACTCCTGAAATGTAATGGGAAATTAATTTGCTCAGTGCCTCGTCCTTTGTATTTTAAGGTTGATCCGACATGATATACCCCACTATTTTCTTTTCCCCTTCCATACAATCTCCACTGTACATGTAATACTTGCAAAGTTTGTTTTCAACCAGTAACTGAAGAGTTTGCATCATGAATTTCCTGTTTTGCTGTGTCAAAACTTTCAAAGATTGTGCAACTTTGTTCAGACCAAGTGAGACAGTTTTGTATTGGAAGCAATTTCAGATATGTGGCACAGAGTCTTTTTACAGTCCATGTTAATGGCTTCCTGTATGTTCTTCTAAAAATAGTATTCAGAAAAGATATAGTGATATGGAAAGTATGTCAGAATTGAAAAATTCAAGAAAACAACAGAAACCTTCGCATATTTATGGAAGTTTATTAAGCTACAAGTGGTGATGCATATTATGTAGGGTATTCCTGCAAGGACTTGTTCTGTTCTCTGTCTCTTTAGAGTTGTTTTTCTTCTCTCCAGTAAAAAGCTACCTAGTTTCATTTGGACTTTGGTGTATCCCTGTTAGGATAGTACATAGTGGTGTTTTAACAATCCTTAAAATGATAAATATATTTTCATGTATGTTCATGAATGTATTATTACATTCAAATGTAATCAATGCTCTGTTGTTTAAATTGTCAAAACGAGGCATTTGAAAATGAGGAATCTGCAGAAACTGGAGGGGAAAATGAATAAAAAAGAAAGCATTAGGCTGCCAGATGAGTCACTTAGACTATGGAGCTGTTGTAGGCTGCTTTGAATGTGCTGTTAGTATGTCTTGGAACTCCCTAACACACAAACCTGACTATTGTGGAGTCGGTGGGTAGAGGGAGAGGCATTTTCTGCAGGCAGCCTGAGACACCTGAAACATGTGCCTGAAGTGAGAGCAAATATTGCAGTGTTTTCTGAAGGGTGATGTGCAGTGTTGGAAGAATGAGGTTCAAATGGCCAGGTCAGGTATTTTTCAGGATCCATTTTTTAAAAACTGTAAGTGTTGGAGGTAGAAACAGGGATTCGATTCCAAAACTTTGAGAAATATCTACACATATCCTCAGATTGATTCTTCCCAAGTCATGTAACAATTGTCGTGGCATCTGTTGTATGAAATGCTGTTTCATTCATTCTTGCAACATTTTGTGTATTTATACAACACAGTCTTTTGCATGCTTTTGTAACCGGGCCTGGATTGAAAAAAAAAAAAAGGTTCCTGATAGATGCATTTTGTAATATTTCACATAAGGAGGCGAGGGGCCTAGACAATACAACATCTTGCAGTGGGAAGTTGCTGAACAGAGATGGGATTGATTGGTGACTCACACTTCACTTGGAGGATTGCTTCATTTCTTGCATGTGCTGGAGGGAAGTCTTGACTCCTGGCATCAATTCAGCCAGCTCTGAGCTAAGCAAAATGGTGTTTTCACAGATTTTGCCATCAATTTCTAAAAGGCTGTGAAGCACATTCTGTATACTCTTAGTTTATTTAATTGTTATATTTTTGCAGGCATTCTTGTTGTATTGATGCTTTTGTAAAATAAGGGGCTTGGTTTAATTGCTTTGCAAGCTATCTGTGTTGCCTTAATTAATTTGGAAAGGATTGAACAGCCAAGATTTACTCTTCTTCAAAATCTTGCATAAGATTTTTTTTTTTCGCTTTTTTTTTTTTTTTGTAGACTGTCAGGTGATACACCCCTCCAAAACCTGTGATTTTTTTCCCATTTCAACCCACGGTTGTACTAACACCGAGTCTGAATTTCTTGGATACAGAGAAACATTATAGATTTAAGAAATTTTAAAACATTAGGCTTCAGAGGAAATGAAGTAAACCTAAACATCACCTTTGTAAAAACAGTTCCTCTATAGATTCTTTTCTAATCCCTTATCAAAGGGTGCAAGTGCCTCCAAATCCTGTGTGTGCTTGGAGGGACAGGTGCCTGCTCCTCCAGCAAGGTGTAGTAGATCTGTGAGGAGTGATAGGAACAGAACTGTAAAACTGAGTGGGATGAAACAGCCACACAGGAAGGATTGGCAGAAAATGTGAGGAAGGGGAAGCTGAGTAGGAGAAGGGCAGGTACAGAAAAGCTGTGAGCAGAGCTCTGAAAGTGCTGGCGAGAAGTTTGAACTGTAGGGGGACTTGGTATATTAAGAAGGGAAATTAGTGAGAGCACGTCTGTCCTACAGTGAGATTTTTATTGCAGCTTTCTTTGAAGCAGAAGCTAATCTAGCACAGGAGAATGATATTTGCAACTTTTATAGTGTTTTTGGGAGGTAATGACTAAAGTGCAGGTACAGAAGTGACTGCAGTCAGTAATAATCTGTCAGGTACTAACTGTTTTTCTGTCTGCTTAGGAGTGCATAAATTAACTTCAGAGCTAGCACTAAGGAGATTCAGCTTGGGTATTTGCAGAGGCACTAGCAATGAGCAGCATATATTTAGCAAAACAGCCTTTGCACAAAAATTAACATTCTGATTATCTAATATTTAAATAAATTGTGCTCATAAGTAACCTAGTGCATACTTTAGTTCCTCAGACTGCTTCAAATGTTACTGTCAGTGGATAGGTTCTCTAAAATAATTGTTTTCTTCTAGCTCCTGTGTTCTGGATTCAATTCAGGTTAGATCAGAATTGTAATTTTAGCTTGCTTAGGGTGAGGTGGATGCATTTTGTTTGCTGTAGCACCGTACTATGTATGAGGTTTAAAATAGTGTGATAAATTCTAAATTTGTGCTGATCCTGTTTTAAAATGGTTTTAAAACTATGGATCGTGCAATTTTTTCCTAATTGGGCTTCTTTAGCTGAAATATGATCAGTGTAATGCAGCTGTTTTAAGTCTGTGATGAAAGGCAGCTTAGTGTCCTTTAAAATGTTCTCTCCAGCTGACAGCTGTTCTGTAGTTCTGCAGGAACCATTAGCCAGTTATCTGTATTGGCAAAAGATTACTCAGCATGATTTTATCTGCGGGGAAATAGTCTTTAGGCCTCAAATATGACCAAACTTTGTGTTCTGACCTTAAGTCTAGATTGTGAATGTGCAGTTTTAAAGAATTTTCTTTCTTGGGCTTGTGCATTGTGCTGTTTAACCAGTACTGCTGACTGCAATTCCCTTGGAGGTTGTACAGCTACTACAACAGTACAGTGACTTGATATAACCCCAAAAGATGTAATTTAAAAACAGAAAGTGAAATTGAATTTCATCTGAATCCTGAAAAATAGCTTATCTTATGTCTGGTGGCTCTGAAATCTCAAAATCTTGGAAACCAAAAGAGAAACTTTACTCTGGAGTTGTGGAGGTTTGAGATGCAGGGGATCCCCTTCTTTACAAGATGAAAGAGTTACTGGTATTTGCTGCATTTTGTACCTAAAATGTTTGGAAACTGGTGAAGATCCATGACTAATTTATAAGTGCATGTGCTGAATGATGATAACTACTCTTATTTTTGCTCTAAGTTCTAGAAAGCACCTTATGTATCATTAAAATGCTGGCATGTAATTTCAGGCTGAACTTGGGATGTTTGTGTATTACAAAATGGTGAATTTTACCTGAGGCTGAAAAAAAATTGAATTCAGAATTTCATGAAGTGCTGCTGCTTAAATATTGATTTTTTTTTTTTCTTAGTGATATATGAAAACTTGAGAATTTGAAATCAACATTAAAAAATTCGTGCTCAATGTCTTCTTTCGTCTGCCAGGCTGAGGTGTAAAGGATGCATGTGGAAGTTGCTAATGGGTGTTTTTTGACCCAGTGTGATGTAGCTTGAGTAATTCAGCTCTGGCAGGCTGCTGCTCCTGTGACCTGTTGTACTCCTGTGTGTTTTCCAGAGAGCTCTTTCCACTCTGAGGATGCCCTTTATAGAAAGCAAGATGCTCTTCTTCCACTGTGCACAGAGGGTTTTTCCATTCCCTGCCAGGGCCTGGGGGAAGGGTCACTGCTCATTAAAAGGGTGCTTGTGGTGTGTTTTCTATTTCTCATAATCTTCACTTACCAAATTCCTTGGAAACTGGGCAAATTTGAGATAAAGAGTCTGGAGGTTAATTCTTGGTGGTTGCTTTAAAAGTAAATGACATCTTCATTTATTTCAAATAGCTCCTTTGGTGGGGTGGGCGTTGTGGTTTGCATATGCAATTGTGGGTTTATTCTAGGACTGCTTTTGTGATTGGTTTTGAGCTTTGTTAGTTAAGCTTTATATTTCACACTTTATAAATATGTAGCATTCCTTTTTGCTTGATGTTTATCAAGGACTAGTGCATACTCGCTTTTAAATGGAATCAGGAGTTCACCTGAACCATAAATATAGCAGGAAAATCAACCAGTATTGTCCTTGTATGACTCTGCATTCCATACTTTCCCCATATTTGTTGTCTTGGTTCAAGTGTTGATTTCACATCCTCTATTTCTCCTCCCTCTTCCTTTTGAACAGACCAGAGCTTTGTAAGTTGCATAAGGAATTACTTAAAATATAATTTTACTGTACTCTATATGTGTGTGTATATATATGTGTGTGTGTGTGTGTATATATATATATGTATGCTGAGTAGGATTAAATAATGGACTCTTAAGAAAAAATATTATTTATATGTACAAGGTTTCTGCTAAAGGGACAAGATTTTGTAATGTACAGCTATGTATCATTTATTTATATGCACTTTTGTATAACAGAACTTGGTGATTGGATGAGATTTACCAAAGAAATTTAATTTCAGCTTCAGTTATGATTGACAACGGTCATAACTGATTTTATTAAGACCAGGTCCTGGAATTTTGTATGGATTCAAACCATGAAAATAGTATTTTGAGCATAGCATGTTGTGATCAAGTGTGCTGTTTGAAAGTATTTTTAGGAATAGTGGTAGTATTTACAAGTACTCTTCTCTCCAGAGTTTTAGTGTATAATGATGTTTAAGAGCACTTCAGACAGCAAAGTCGTAAACCTTTCTCTTTTTTCTACAAGCTTTCCCTTTACTTTGTGGACAAGACTCATCTTTTAAACATTTTCTGCACAAACCAACAGTTGTGTAAATATCTGGGGATTCTGGGTGGTATGCAGGTTATGGACCAGGATACCTGGAAATCATTTTCATTGGAGAAATGGTGTTGCTTGTAACTCAATGTCTAGATAATTCTGTCTAGAATAAGTGTGGATTTGAAGGCATTCATAAAAGGTTAATTTTGATTATTTGATTGCTCTCTGTTGCAGTTCTGCCTTTGACACAAAAACTGGTTTGCGTGTGGCGGTGAAGAAGCTGTCCCGGCCTTTCCAGTCCATCATCCACGCCAAGAGGACCTACCGGGAACTGCGGCTGCTCAAGCACATGAAACACGAAAATGTGAGTGGTGGGAGAGGGTATGAAGTGCTTTTCTGAAGTTGGACTGAGCATCCATCAAGATTGCTTTTAAATATCTTGCTGGATGTGTTTTTTGTCGTAGTGCTAAATGCAAAGCTTGCAGTAGTCCAAAGTATTAGAGCTGTAGCATATCATGCAGAGTAACAAAACCAGCACCAAAAAACCCCACAGTAACCAATTTTGTATTAAAAAATCATAATGTTTTCTAGAATAGTCTCAAAATCACTATTTAGCAAGTTCATAAGGACTTGGAACACATTATCCTGCTTACTTGTTGTAGTAAACTGCAGTTTTTGTAATGTTAAGCATTTATTTAAAGAAAGATTGTTGGATTTTAGTGACTTCTGGAGGGCTTTTATTTTTTTTATTTTTTTTTTGGCTTGCCTGTGTCAGAAAGTTATGAAGCAGACATTCATTAGATTTCTGTGGGTAAAATAGGGAGGAAAAAAGGGGTGGTGATGAAGGGGTGGAAATTAGATGGCTGTTCATACGAGCCATCCACTTAAATCATCAACAAGGAAGCAAACCAGAATGTTGCAAATGTTATATTGAACTATTTTTTGATAAAGCTTCCGTTTGGTATAGATGACAATTGCCTGACCGATTTCCTCTGTGTGTGACATTAACATGCCAATGTATTTATACTGCATGGTGTTTAGAGCAAATTCTGTGTGCAATGGAGCAAAAATTCTCATAACCAGCTCTTTGTAGAGCTGTTAGAACATGAAGAAGAAAGGAAGGCTCTTGATTTCTTTTGTCCCAGCAAACTTTGTCTTGGCAGAAGGGAAATACTGTTTGGACATGAGCTGAGCAAAGCCAGGATGGTTACCTAGCACAAAAAAGCCAAGGATAGTCTGATTGTAAGGATCTCCTGGGCTGATCTGTTCAGAACTTCATGCTGTGGCAGGAATGGTTGTATGGTGTGGTTCCTGACCACTGCAGTCAGCAGCTGGTATCCCATAAATCATCTTGATGTTTTTGGTGTGGCTCACATCTCTGGAACTTGTGATGCATGTTTGTATTACTGTCAGTATTTCTTCCTGTGGGATACCATTGTCTCAGCAGTAGAGGTAACTTCTGATCCTGCTTAATATGCATAGAAATATCAAATGCTGTGGGTTGGAAGTGTCCTTAAGACCATCCAATTCTACCTCCTGCCATGGCAGGGATACCTTCCACTGGACCAGGTTGCTCCCAGTCCCATCCAACCTGGCCTTGGACACTTCTAGGGATGGTGCAGCCACAGCTGTTCTGGGAATCCATTCCAGGGCCTCCCTATACTCGAAGGGGAGAATTTCTCCTTATATCTGATGTAAATCTACCCTTTTTCAGTGGAAAGCCATTGCCCCTTGTCCTAGCATAACATGCCCCTGTAAAAAACCCCAGTAGTACTCAAGAGTTTCTTTCTGGACCTTTTCTCATATCTGAGATATTCTTCAAACAGGAAAGCTTTGATTTACCTTTTGACGCACCAAAGAAAAACTAATAAGGATAAGCAATTAAAATTAGTTTGTGACTACAACTGTATGAGATTCATTAATATTTTTTGATTGGTATTGCAAAGAGCCTATGTATCTTTAAGAGTAAGGAATAAAAGGAAGTTAAGTCATTTTTACAGATATATATGTGTGTGTATATATATATATACACACATATATATATTATCAGTTCATCATACCTTCATTTATCTGTGGAAAGTTGTCTAGGTTGTGATTTAAAAATCCTGCGGATGCAGAGATGATCAGAGCTGATTCAGGCAGGCATATTAGTGCTACTGTCTTGACTATTCAGATCTCAATTTTGAATAAAAACATTTGGTTTTATGTGGCACAGAACATGTGAATGTGGAAGGTGTGGTGGTTTGAGGGGCTTGGACATAAGGTAGTTTTTTGTATCCTGTATCTAGTTCATGAAGATTTGAGCAAGTAAATGGAGCTGCAGAGCTCTCAGGTGTGTCTGCATCAGGTTTTCAAGTTCCAGGAGACCTCATTAGCTTGCATAAAGCACAACACTGAACAGATGGAAATTAAACATGTACTGGAATAAATACTTCAGTGCCACAAAGGATCTTAGTAACTGTATCATTGTATGCTATAAATATATTTCACAGCTTTTCTCTTCACTGTTTTCTTTTTAGGTGATTGGCTTGTTGGACGTGTTCACCCCTGCCAAATCACTAGAAGAATTCAATGATGTGTAGGTAACTTCTCTGAAGATTGCAACAAAATGTCTTTTATATCTCCTTATGCCTCCCAGGTTATGACAGAAATATTTGTCTCTTTAATTTGTCTGCCATCACTCACAAGTAATCCTGAATTCCAGCACAAAGTTATAGTAGCTTCTAAGCTATTGGACTAATCAGAATTGTTCACTTGCTGTGGTTTGCTGCCCAGTGCTGTTGGAATCACTGTACTAAATCGCTACATTATTTAAAGTGTCATGATCTGTGTTTCACTGAACAACGTGCTTTGGGACAGTCAGCTCTGCCACTGGAGATCTATAGGGAATTTTTATCCTAATCCTATTCAAGAGATTGCTTCATGGCCCACGTGTATGCTTTTGTTCGCAGGTACTTGGTGACACATCTCATGGGAGCAGACCTGAACAACATTGTGAAATGCCAGAAGCTCACTGATGACCACGTGCAGTTTCTCATTTACCAGATTCTTCGGGGCCTGAAGGTGAGTGCTCCTGTCCTCCCCGAATGAGCACAGCTCACCATGGAGGGTGGAAGTTCCTGGTGAATGTTACATCCTCAGAGATTCAGTTGAGTGCATAGGGGGGCTTCTGTAACTTCCCTAAAGTATTGTATAATAATATTTTATTGTTGTTCTTTCACTTCTGCCTCTCAGGAGCTCTGCATCAGTAAGGTTACCTATCATTTTTATGTATTCCTATGGGCAGAGCCTGAAAAATTATGAATTGTGATGCTCTATGGTCTACTCTTGCTATGAATTTTCCATTTCTTCAGTTTTGTTTACTTGTGTTGTTCCACTCAGGTGGCAGCACTCCTGGGTGTTCCTAAGGAGAGGCAAACTGGAACACCCACCTGGTGCAACCCACAGACACACAGCTGGCTCCTTCTGCAGGCAGTCTGGAGCATCTGAATTGTGTGGGCTGGGGTAGGGCAGTATTTTCTAGGGAAGAGATGAGGAGGTGGCTGCTTGGACTGTTACATAAATTTTGTCATCTTATTTTACAGTACATCCATTCAGCTGACATAATACACAGGGTGAGTATTCATTCTAAGATTATTTCCTGTAGTGAAACAATATCTTTAAAAAATGAAGCATAGACTTTTACAATGTAGCACCAAGAGAAACAAGAGAAAATTTTCTGAGAATTATTTTGGTTTAGTAGTAAAAAGATTGACCAGGGAAAGTGGTTGTCAAGATCCATAATTTTCTTTTGTGAATTTGCTTTTCTCTTAAATACAAATATGCAGCACCGGTGTTGCCTTTATGCATTTTTGGCTATATGTGACACCTCTGAGAACCACAGGAGAGATTTCTGACTCTGTGATAAAGTAATTTATCCAAAGTTAGTATTTGCACTCAGTTAGAATCTGTATTTTTATCTCCATTTAAAATTTTATCTACTTCAGATTTGTGAAACAGCACATACTCCGCTGTTAATGCTGATGTTTAATTTTTTTAGGATTTAAAACCTAGTAACCTAGCTGTTAATGAAGACTGTGAGCTAAAGGTAATGTAATTAAAAAATCTGGTTTGTCTGACTGAGAATTGAGTGAGTGCCATGTGAATGTCCCTTGCAGCTGAAGTGTCAAAACAATTCCTTTTGAAAATACTTTCATAGAAAAAGAATAATGTGCTTCCCAGCAGTAGAGTTATAAGGAAGTGGTTTTTGTATCTGGTCCTGTGTTTTTAGTGAATCATCGTGAAAGTGCAGAGGTAACAGCTTTAGTTTGTGTTCACTTGTTTTGGAGACAAGATACCCAGACATGATTCTGATTGTCGAGTCCTATGCTGTTCTAGCCTAGTGTCTTTTCACAGGTTGTGAAATTTGGTTTCATAATCTGTTTTTGCAGCTCTCCCACCCCTCCTGTCCCCGGTTCAGTGATTGTCTGGTTGTTTGTGCTGGGTAGTTTGCACTGTTGCCCTGCAGTGCTTGGTGTTTTGTATTTGCAGATCCTGGATTTCGGGCTGGCCCGGCACACGGATGATGAGATGACTGGGTACGTGGCCACCCGGTGGTATCGGGCTCCTGAGATTATGCTGAACTGGATGCACTACAACCAGACAGGTAATGCCTTTAGCACAAGAATTCTCTGTTTTGTCAAGCTTCTGAATTGTGAGGGGGAGGAAAAAAAGAGGTTGTCCTTGCACGTGCTCCCACTTCATTTGATTGCATATGTTGACACTCTTGGTAATTGTGCTTCAGAGCTGGTATTTGAGCCACAGTCTGTCAGATGAAGTTAAGAAACATTGTAATAGCATTCACCAGGCTTCTTTAAATTTGAGCATTTGAAACTGCAGTCAGCAAAATATTGTCGGCACTTATCCCTTGCTTTTCCTGGCAGAGTGTTTTTTAAAATAAGTCAGTGGAATGTGTCTGGTTGAGGAGAATGTCTGGAGCTGTAGTGTGAAGAAATGATAAAAAGTGGATAAATCTCCCATCCTTTCCTCTCCTGTTAGCCACTTCTTCATAGGTTTATCTTCCTCACAGTTTCCAGTATCTTCTCTCCAGCAATACTTGCAGATCAGGTGCAGAGAAGAAAATCAAAGTCTGAGAATAGTTCTTGTACAGGAGAGCACCAAAGAAAATTATGTGCTACCCCAATTTCATATATCAGTACCTTACAGGGTTTCTTTCCCCCCTCTTGCATGTGTATGGGCTTGTCTTGTATCTTCAGTGAAATAGTTGGTGGTTGTTTGGGTGGCATTTATGTAAGGCCACATGCAAATCCATTCCTCAGAGTCCTCTTGCACAGGTTTCTTCCTCTGATGGTTTAGATTCCTCCCCAGCTCTTCGGTGTTCAGGTCAGGTTATAGTCTGGAAGGAGGAGTTGCCTGATCTTGAATTCTCTTATTTGTAGAAGTTTTAGATGACACAGAATAGTATCAGTTAGCTTGCAATGTGTTTCAGATTGCCTCAGTGCCATGAGACACTGTAAGAACAGAGTTGTTTGCACTGGTTGGATGGGGTGGTTCTGCTGAGACTGTATTTTTAAGCATCATGTTTTGTTTTCTGTTTTGTGCAGTTGATATTTGGTCAGTGGGTTGCATTATGGCTGAACTGTTGACTGGAAGAACATTGTTCCCTGGCACAGACCGTATCCTTTAGAAGTAACTTTTTTTTTGAAATTGAAATTAGCTCTTCATTTTCACATAATTGACAAGAAAATAAATTCTGGGTTTAGTTATGGACTTGCGTTAATTTGTTTTTAAATTAATGGCTTCTTTTACTCACAGTACAAGAAGGTGAGTACTTGATTTTGCTGCACATCTGTTCCTCTTTATTGTCTGTTGTCATCACTAGATTTACATAATGTTTCTATTACTTTCCTTTAAGTTTATTTAAATTTATTAGTTGAGTTTCTAGATAATACTTGCATGGATGTCTGCCAAGAATCCTCTCATGCTTCAGGGTTCTTGCAAATGTGATTCCCTTCTGGCCTCTCTTCCTTTTATCCTGGAGGTATCCTGGTGGTGAAAGCTATGGGTTTGCAGATTCTTTAGTGCCAAGGTTCTCACTAAAGTTGCTCTGAAATGTTTAGGTTCCATTTCCATGCTTGACTGGAAACAGACTGTGAACTTTCTTTCACAGTGTGCTTGTACTGATGTGAAAAATCATTCTTGAATATTTTTGTTTTGCCTCATCAAAGTAAGACACTTCAGCAAATTTGAGAGGACTTTGTGAGATTTGGTCATATTTTCCCCAGAAAACTGAAAGTGAGACTTGATGCAAATTGTTGCACTTAACATTTTTGTTTAACCACACAAGATTGGGATGTAATTTATTACTGGCAAGATTTTTCATTGCCTAGAAATTGGGCTTTCATTTGCCAGAGAAAATTATGTTGCCCACCTTCTACCAAAGTTTATTATTTCAACCACAGTTTGTTCATTTTAATAACTTCTGTTAGTTTGTTAGTATTTATGTCAGTTAATTCAAGTATGTTAGCACTTGATGAAAAAAAAAAAAAAATGGTGTTGGAATTGCTGCCTTCTGTTTAATTTACCTTCAGAAAGCATCTGGGTTCCAAAACTCCCTCCTGAGGAGAAGCTTTCATTCCAGCTTTCAGAGTGTCACCTCCCTTTTCCGTGTGCTTTGACTTTGTCCTCTCCTCTTTTTCTGCTTGACTCCGTCTCTTAATTTCTCTCTAAATTTGTTGTATTTGTACTGTACTGTGTAGTCATCTCTCCTTTATTTTTCTGTTGTCAGAGACAGAAACTGAATTAAACAAAAGCTGGTATATTTTTATCTGTTGATTCACCATGTGTAGGTTGGTTTGGACAGACATTTTTTTTGTTTGTTTCTTTTAAGAAAAACTGAGATACCAAGAATTGTTCATTCAAACAAAGCAAAAGTCTTTAAGCTGTTGCCATTATTTGACCCTAGCAACAGTGACACTTCACATCTTAAAGAACTTGATGATTGCAACTAAATTATTTGTAATAGGATTTGCAATGTATGTGAAATGCTGTATGATTTTGATTTATTTTGTGGTTTTTATGAATTGAACAAAATGGTGATTCTTCCAAGTCTGAGAAGTTTTTTCTCCAGCTCTGTTCTTAGCTCTAAATTAAAGCCACTGATATCTGCAATGCAAAATGAAGTTTACTTCTAGGGTCTAATTTGCTTTATCATAATAAGGTACTTCACTAATTTATGTCTCCCAGCAGATGCTTGTGATAATTTACTTTAAATGCTCAATTTCTTTTGCAAATGGCAGTAATGCTTTTTAATTAAATGCTCTTTCTGTTCTGAGTTTCTCAGATTTAAGAAAAACAGACTAAATCCTTTCCTATCTTAGACAAAACTTTGTAGTACTGTAATTCTTCCAGTCCTTCTGTGTGGTTCCCCAATTTATGTTTGTGCTTTTTGATCAAAAGGTTAAAACTAAAAGGAGAACAGGGCTGGTTCTGAATCTTGCTTGTGCATGGAACACTTACCCAGGGATTGGAAGGGGGGGAGCAGGCTGGCAGCTTTCACTCCAGTCTGCTGACATCTGAAGACAGCAAGCAGAATTAAGATAACAGTTATAGTTTCTTCCTGTCTTGGAAGGCTCTTTGAAATCTTCATATGTCCATTATTTTCAGAGAGAGTTGAAGGGGTTTTCCAGGTTTATATCCTGTTGGGTGGTTTTGGGCTCTTAATAATTTCATTGTACCCGCAGATTTGCAGAGGCCCTTGTTCCTCCTGTAGTGTCTCTGTACAATTGCTGACTTACTTTAGAATTAATATAAACATGAATAATTTAAGGTATGTTTGACTTGTGTCCAGTAGCCATAGATGTTGTATATACAAATCCACTGCAGTTCTAGAAAATTCCCTGTGCAGTTGGAGGCAATGTGACTTTGTGTTGCTGGAAACTGCTCCTGTTTGACAACTGAAAATTTGAAGTAGTTCTTGCTTTTTGGTCTCAAGATGTAAATTTTCTCGACTGTGTAGCCTTACGTTTCCAAAATTAAAGTGACAGAATATGTAATGGCTTCTCAGGATGATCATCCCCCTGTTCAGATGGTTCTTTTGTTGGTCCCTTTCACCAAGGATTTGGCGGAAATGCTGTGATATTATTTACAGTCCATCACATATTTCATTGTACAGCCCTGGGATGCACCTGTGCAGTAGAGGTAAGCTGTAAGTTCATTTTCAGGTAAGTAATAAAGTTGGACTCTGAAATAATGATCTTCAGTGCTATCTGTGATGACTGTACCTCTGATAAATGAATGTTGAGTTTAAATTTCTGAATCTGTAGAGATTCTAAACATAGCTATCATTGACTTAAAGCAAGAATTAAGATACTCTTAGAAAAAAACCCTGTGGTTAATTTGGGCTTAGCTCCGCAGGATTGCTGAAGTACTCCTAATTTACAACTGAATGTAAGGAAATTGAATTATTCCTATTGTAATCTATGGGTGAAGCATTTGGATGAAAGATGGATTTCTAATACTGGTAAAATCTCTGCCAGGAGGTGGAAAAGGGGTTCAAGATTGTGGAAAAGGAGTCAGAGACCAAAAAATGAGGTGATGAAAATCAGAGTCCTTCAGGCATTGGACTCTGAGGCTTTCTTGATGGTGTTGTTGTATCTGTCTGATGCCAAGATCAATTTCTGTTAAACACATAAATTTTTACAGCTCTTGTAGTGTGAATGATTCATAAAAGTAAGTAGGAAAGCTGACTTTGTTTGAATATTTGACTTGCATAAAATAATATAAAGTAAAAATAAGACTACCTCGATTTTTTTCTTGTACTAGTTTAGCTTTTTCTGTGTGTTTTAAGTTGACTATGTTCCCTTAAACTCTGAAGTGTTTTTATTACTACTTTTATTCAGTATTATGGAACTTCCACAATAACTAACCAGTCTAAAATTACACATTCTTCTGATACACTTTATTCTTGCTTGTGGTGGCAGCTAAAACAACTTGGAACTTTGCTTTGCCTGGATTGCTCTTACAGTCTTGTGAGACTTGCTGCTGGTGGTGACAGCAGGTTATTTTCTGAACTTTAGAATCCCTCATCAGTCCTTCTTGAAGCTGGCACTTGGGGTTTGCATGCTGTGCTTTCCTTCTCCATGCACACGTGGTGGTGTTTTTCTTCTGCTTTTTATTTACTAAATCTCTTTCCTGTCTAATTGCTTGTGGCTCATTTCTCTGGGATGTGATGGGCCCTGTAGTTAAAGAATGCTGCAGTTCAGCAGGTTATAGATGGCAGACCTAAAACCAGAAGCAAGGTTGGGTTTTGGCGGTGCCAGTTCCATATTCTGTGTTAATTGAGAAGTATATTCCACTAGCAAATAGGGCAGCAATATTGTTGACACACCAGTGCAAAGGCTTTTAAATGCCTTTAAATAATTTAAACTGAGCTGTGGCATGTTAGTACTCTAAAATTTGCACTTCAACTGCTGCTTGCACAAGAATAAGTGAAAGAAGTAAGGACTGTTTTAAATAGCTTTGAAGAAAATCTGATTTAAATGAGCCAGTTGTGGTTAGTAGAGTGTCCTTTGCTAATTCTACAGCAATGGATATTCTGATCTCATTTTAAGCATTGACTGTTCAGAGTTAGCAATTCAGCTGTGCTAAATCCAACTAGATATTGGGTTTACTCTTAGATTTTGAGTGTTTTGACTGGCTAGAAGTTTGCCAAGTAACTTAACAAGTGAAAAATGAATTCAGCTGTTCTGACAAAGTGCTAATTCCAGGGCTCTTAATTTTATAGATAAAACTTTAGACCAAAGTTTACCTCAAAAGATAAAGGTTTTAGCAAAGTATTGGTGATTTCCTTCATACAGAGTTTGCCATATTACAGGAACTCTGAGTTGTTTGCTAGGGTTTTTTTAAATAGGTGACAGTTCTTGAAGTTCTTGTGGTACTCAAAGGATACTCTTGAGAAGGAACTGAAGCTGTATCTTCAGCCATCAGGAAGGCATTGATCCCAGAAAACAAGATTTGTCTAAAAAAATTATGTAACTACTTCTGTATAATTTTAAAGGCAAATATAAACATTACAGACAGACTGAAATCCCTGTGAAGGATAATTCAGGGAAGAAGGGAGATTCTGCATTGATGGTTTTAAAAAGGATATTTTGTGTCTCCTTAGTGTTGTGAGATTTAGACATAAAACAGTGTCTTTGATGGATTTTCCTCCCCTCAGTCGTGTGTTTTGTCACCTAGGCCTTGTTGGAGGGGACAGCTCAGGCTGGCACGTGGCCTGGGGGGAGGTCTGTTCCTGGTAAAACATTCTTTCCATCTGCAGTGTTCCCTCTTGAGAGCTTCCCACAGAGATATGTTAAACCTGAGCGCCTCTTCTGTTTCTCCCTGCTGCTCCAGCAGATCTGGAGGGCAGAAGGGATGTTCAGGTGCTTTGATCCCCCTGCCCTGGTGGTCCCCAGGAGGTGCCAGGATGGGACCCTGTGCCAGCGGCAGCATCTCAGCTGCCCTGGCCGTGGGCAGGCTGTGCCATGGTAAGGTGATGTTGCAGGGTATGAGCAGAGTCCAATCATTTCCTTACCTTCCCAGCTTTACAAGTGGCTGAATGAGCTTGAAGGTGTTCACAAAAAGCCTTGATTTTCTTCTTAATATGAGTGCCTACCCTTTCCAGCCTTCTGCTTTACTTCAGCTGTCACTAATGCAACCTAATCCTGCTAACTGCAGCTTGGTGTGGGGCCTGAGGGGGTGAAGGGAGCATGGAAATCTGGCCTTTGCCAGTGGGGCAAAAGATTTCTGCTCCAAAATACTTCAGGATGCAGTGCTCAATTCAGTGCATGTGGGGTATCTGTAGACAAGATGTTCAATCTGTCTGATGCAGAGAGCTCAGTTATATTCAGTTGTAAACAAGAGGAATATGGTTTGCGTAAAATAGCTTTTCAGTCAAGGCCTTGGCAGGAATTAATTTTCAACCCTAATAGGGTGATGTGTTGCGCTTTTCATTTTGATTTCTCCCAGCATTTTCCTTTATGGTCCATCATTAGATATTGATCAGTTGAAGCTCATTTTGAGACTCGTTGGAACCCCAGGGCCAGAGCTTTTGAAGAAAATCTCCTCAGAGTCTGTGAGTTTACACTTTGATTGTAATATCTGCCCTTTAAGAAGTCTCAAGTTTGTGTGTCGTTCTCCTGTAGTCTATCTGTAGAATGTGTTGGGATTTATTTTCTGTTATTTTTCTTCCTTTGTAATTCTTTGCACTTGGATGGCTTTAAGTTCTTACGCTTTGTGTATCTGATCTTTATTCCTCTTACCTCTGCTCATGGTATGATTTTATCCTTTTATATTCTCATTTTACTGCTTTGTGACTTTTTTCTCAGTTTGTTGGTTTATGCTTTGTCATCTATTGTATGATCAGATGTTACTGGGGTAGTATTTTTCACAGCTAAGAGTTTGAGGCTTGTCTCAGTTGTTTTTTCTCCAGATTGCATACCCAGGGATCTTTCTAAATAGGAGCAGGTGTGTTATCCTCTAAACACACAGTTCCTTCTGTAGTGTGATTAATTTCTGAAGTGCTGCTGCCATATCTTTGTTTTTGTAGCAGAAAATACCTTGTAGGTGCCTTGCTGTAGCAGCTGTTCCAGGGCACACAGCAGACTTTGCACTTGGCTATGTGGGATGTTGATGTATGGGGGCCTTTTACCAAGGGAGCAGCAAAAAGGCTTCCTGCAGTCCACTTTGGGAGTGACCTCTATTTTCAGAACTTGTGCAAAGACAGTGTGAAATGGCCTTTAGTTCTACCTGTTCCTGAAGGTGGAGTGAATAAATCAGAGCCAGGGATTAGCCGGTGAATGCACAGTGAGCACTGAGGTCACTGCTGTTTGTGAGGTGCAGCAGAGGATCAGAGCTGTGGAAAGTGGTGAGAAGATTATGTTGTGCTGCAGCTTAATGTTCTTGTAACTGTGACTGTAAATACCAATGTGAGATTAGCCTTGAATAACACCTGCTGAAGTGATGTGCAGTGCAAATTGGGATAAATTGGTCAACTTGCTGAATATCCCACCAATGTAAAAAGCCCTGGGATGTTCCATCTTTGGAGAGGTTAAAGCTGAATAACCCAGATTGATTTGGTTGCCCTGTGAACTGACTTTAAGGCTACTCTGGTGTTTGAAGTACAGGGGATTAGGAAGAGACATAGGGTGGAAGGTTGACTAAATTAAGCAGAAGATTAATTTGCTTGTGTAAGTTGAAGTGGGTCTTTTTTTAAACATTATTGCACAATAAAAATAATAATTGCTTTTATCCAGGTCTGAAACAAGTCTGTTTAAAAAAAAAAAAAATAAAAGCAGTAAAATACTATTTCTACTCTTTTTCCATTGCATGGAGAAAGCAAAACTCTGAAGTGTTTGAAGGTTTTGTGTGTGTCACTATAACAAATTCTGGTTTTCTGCTGCATTACTTTACTTACTCTCACTTTCCCTGTTCACTGATACCTGTTAACTCTGTTTTATGCAATGTTTTAATGTTTTGCTAATTTTGCATATAAAGCCTTCTGTCACCTAGCCCACTTCAAAGGGCACTGAAAGCTGTTCAGAAGGTGTCAGTTGTGAGCGAGTTTCACTTTGCACCACAAGAAACTTAAGCACTTTCTATGCAGCAAGAAAAAAAAGCTGGTAACCAGTGCAGAGGGTACAGTTTTTGTTTCTGTTTTAATTTTTGTTCGTTTTCCTGAAGCTGTGTGTAGCTGCACAGCACAGGGAAAATGTTGTGGAGTAGCCTCAGCCAAAGGAAATATCTACTCTGATGGCTTAAAATTGATGGGAAATGTGAACACAACCTTGTTGCAGTGTAATGCTACTTCCTTTGGACAGAAATACTTTCTCTACTGGCAGTTACCAACTGAGCAGAGATTCTCCATTGCTTTAAGTGTGCACTCGTGTAATTGCTGAACATTTCACAGGTAGTTGAACAAATTACTGGACCCTGCCTGTATGGCTTTTGCCTTGTGGTTTGCAGAAGAGATGCTTTTGTATGTGACTGTTTTCTGTTTGAGATGGGTTTTGCACTGGTTTTAACAAAGCCCTTGACGAGGCACTTAAGATATTAACCAGCTTCAGCAGATCATGCGTCTGACGGGAACGCCCCCTGCATATCTCATTAACAGGATGCCCAGCCACGAGGTGAGATCTGAGCAGAGGAAGGGGGTTTGCAGGGCACGGTTTCACTTAGAGTGTGAATTAAATGCTTGCATGTGGCATGGGGTGGGCAATTAACTACCTGCTCTTCTGCAAAATTTTTGTACTAAATGAAGATTTGGACGATGCGTACTCAACCACAGACGTGTGAGACTTGGCTGTGAGCTGGTTTTGTGTTGTGTGCTGTGTTGTGCAGGTCAGCACAGGACAGTAGGCTGTACCCAGCCTTGCTGGGACACCAGGGAGTCAGCTCTTCCTGCACTTCTCTGCTTTTCAGTCTTTACCCCAAGTAATGTCAGCTCTTCCTCTACTGTCATGAGTGCCATAGCTGGGGCAGGATAATGCTGATGTGCTTAGTAAGTGTCAGAATAAGCAAGGAGACAGACCATAATAACCAGTGCTTCAGGATGGTTGAAAAGTACTTGGTCTTGCTGGCTGGATGATTGTCGGATACTTCAACAGAGCATTTATTTCCACAGGCAAGAAACTACATCCAGTCTTTGTCTTACATGCCAAAAATGAACTTTGAAAACGTGTTTATTGGTGCCAATCCCCTGGGTAAGACCTGTTTATTAAATTTTCCTGAAACTGAAGGTAGCATGTGTTGGGACACAGAGATACCCAAAGTTTTGTTCTGCCTGCAGGAGTAGAACAGAGTTATGTTTATGAAGGACGTGTGAGCCAAGGGTGTAAGAGGAAGAAAATGCTAGATGATGGGTGGGTCCTGGGAAACTACAGATTCCCCATCTATGTTGGGCTTTTAGGAGCTTTACATTTCAGAATAGAGTCACACAGCTCATGTGAGAAACCCTCTCTGGTGCTCTTGCAGCCGTGGACTTGCTGGAGAAGATGCTGGTCCTGGACACGGACAAACGCATCACGGCAGCAGAGGCGCTGGCCCATGCCTACTTTGCCCAGTACCACGACCCCGATGATGAGCCTGTGGCAGACCCCTATGACCAGTCCTTTGAAAGCAGGGAACTTGAGATTGAAGAATGGAAAAGTGAGTCTGGGGGAGGGGAGCGAGAGACAGTCAGCCTCTCTTGTGTTTGTAGAATCATGGGATATCCTGGGTTGGAAGGGACCCACAGGGATCATGAGTCCAGCTCCTGGCCCTTCACAGGGATCCTTCACAGCCCCAGAATCCCACCCTCTGCATCCTTGAGAGCATTGTCCAAACGCTCCTGGAGCTCTTGCAGCCTCAGGGCTGTGCCCATTCCCTGGGGAGTCTGGGCAGTGCCCAGCACCCTCTGGGGGAAGAAACTTCCCTGAGATCCATCCTAAACAGACCTGCTACAGCTCCAGCCACTCCCTTAGGTCCTGTCACTGCTCACAGAGAGCAGAGATTGGAGCTGCCACTCTCAGATCTTGGTGAGTCTCCCCTCAGTCCTTTCGCCATCTCATGAGCTGAGGTTCAACTAAGCCATGGTTAGAGGCACAGAAGAAAGTGATAAAAACGTGGGCATCCTGTTGTTCCACTGAGTGAATGTACCACATGCTGTGCAATATTTAGCATAGTACCTGGTAACTAATTACTACTAGGAGCACACAAACATATCTTTGTGTTCAAACTACTCACATCTCTCAATGCCCTGGAAGTATCTTTTATGGTGTATGTTGGTCTCTGAGAGCGGTGTAAGCGTTCTTCTCTTCTTTATCTTAATTAAGCAATACTTTTTGTTTAAAATAGTGTTGGAATATTGGAGATTGTTGCAGGTTTTCTTGCATGAAGAGGTGTCTGGTGGTGCTATCACAGTCCTGATGCTAAGTTTCTGTCCCACTTCTCCCCCCAGGCCTGACTTATGATGAAGTAATCAGCTTTGTGCCACCGCCACTTGACCAAGAGGAGATGGAGTCCTGAGAAACTGCTCTCTTCTCTTTGTCCCACTTCACTGTGAAGGGAAGGCCTTTTCATAGGGACTCTCCAATTATCATTCAAGTGCCTCATCACAACAATATTCTCCTTAGTGGAGGGGTTTTGTGTGTGTTGAACTGGGGAGGGAGGGGGGAGGGAAGGAAGCTGAGTCTATGTAAACATGCTGCATGCTCTTGTATTCTGTGTACAGCCTGGGGCAAGCCTCTGGAGACCTGTTCTGACTGCACTTAGTTCTTCCAGAGTAACAGTCCACCACCAGTCTGCACTGCTGGGGTGAGGTAGGAAGGTAACAGTTAAAGGTTTGGTTGCAATCATTGCCATTTATCAATTCTCCTACAACTGAGTAACCTCAAGAAGAATGAAAGTTGGTTTATAAGCTTAGAGAGTCATCGGTTTTCTTCAGGACTGAAGATGGGGTTGAGGGATGTCCTTGTTCAATACCAGGTGTCTGATTTACATCCAGATCTTCCTGGTACAGCAGAGTGTAGAGGCCTTCCAGTGTCTGATCCTTGGAACACAAAAAGATGTTGTTTGAAACTAAATGTGTTTGTGCCTTAAATGAATGGGCAGAGAGGGGAAAAGAAGTCTGGGGTAGAAATCTGACCCACTGTTCTTCAGGGTGAAGGCTCCCAGATAGCCAGGCACGAACTCAATGTAATTGGGAAATAACTTTGAGGCAACAACTTCAACCCCTGGATTGTGTATTCCTGTGTTTTTCCCCTTCTTCCTCCTCTTGTTCTGAGGCTTCTCAGCATTATCTCCCAGGAGCCAGAGGTTGGGGAAGATCCTTACTAGCCACACGTTTGTGTATTCTGTTCCCTACAAGGTGGTGTGTTTTTGCATGTTGTAGCTGTATGTGCATGTAGAGCTGCTTGATTTTTGTCCTTACTTTTTGGGGATGGCACTGGGGGCAGTTCAGTCGACAGTGAAATGTTTACTGAGTACCTCAGGCAGTGCCATAAAATCACAGCACCCTTCCTCCTGTGCTGCAGCTCCTTGTGAAATACCTGCCATCCTAGAGGCTTCAACGAGGGAAGGATGTCATGTCCAACAACAGAGAAACATGCAACTTTTTCTTTGTTCTGATCACCTCTCTGCAGAGGAGGAGAGCTTGGGCTGAAAGGTTTCTTGTGAGATCAAGTGTAAAAAGTGTTCTTAAAAGAAATTACTATAGTATCTTGTACCAGAACTTATTTCCTGATTTTTCTTTTAGGAAGTATTGGAACCCAAAGCAAAGAAATAAGCATGCATAAACACACAATCACCCTTTCACTGTCTATATCTATAAATACAAATATTTATATACATGAAACTAACATTTACTAGAAGGTTTTTTCATCCTCTCACATAAGAGCTTCTTGGCTATTTCTTAGCAGATTGATCTCTGCCCTAGGAAACTGACAAGGGAGTATGTTTGAATACAAACATGGTTCAAATATTTTGTATTTTCCAGGACTCTGCATGAGTGAAGTGCCCAGAGTTAGAGACTGACAGGAGGGAGGTTTCTCCGCATGTTTGTGTGCTCCATCTGTAGCTGGGGAGCTCAGGAGCCCAGTTTGAGGGCAAATGTTTGAGGAAACATTTTTAGACCTTAATTTGTTGCAGGCATCCTGTGGGCAATGTACCCGTGTATGTGAGGAGAAAGGCTTTTGCAGTATTTTGTATTCTTGTTACCTGTGGGGCACAGAGTGTTTTTATAGTGTTTTTGTCCCATGTTTGAAGAGGCAGCACAAAGGGATGGGACCTGGATGACAAAGCCATTGATTCTTCCCAGGCTACTTCCCAGAGATCTCCTCAGGCCAAATGTTCAATAAAGGTCTGGGCTGAGACGAAGAGAGCAGCTCTGTTGTGCTCTAGGATAAAACTCTCCACAGCCCAACAAAATCAAGACAAAAAAACCTCCCTTTTCTGCTGGGCCAGCAGTCTGGGTATTCAAATGAAAATGTAGATATACTACGTAAACCTACAGCAAGATTATTTTTATCAGCCATTTTATGTGTAGATGCTACAGTGTGATTTCATGCGGAAATATTGCTAAAGATTTTTAAAAAGTATCAGTGTTGTGTGTGTGGGTGTGTCTGTGTGTGTGAGTGGGAATGGTTCACTGGAGTCTGTCCTGAGGGAGCCCCTGGGGCACAAACTCCCTGCTGCCAGTGCCGTGCTGTGCTCAGCTGCCTGGGCAGGACACTGCACCCAAAAGCAGAGATCTGCTATTTTGTTTCTATCCATGGATTTTGCTGTAATTGGTTATGCCAGATAAGATGTCACAATACCACTGGTTAAAAATAAACTCTATTTTTCAGATTTACTGCGCTGCTGGTACTTGGAAACCTCTTGCATTGAAGTGCTGAGTTTTAGCATGGCGTGAATTTCTCTGCTGTGCTGGATCCTGGGTGTGAGGGCTGGGAGGGGACAAGGCCATGCTTCTGGCTGACTCTGCTGCCTTGGAGCTTCTTGTCCATGTTTGTCCCAAGAGAATTTTTTGCTACAAAAATATCTGGAGTTAGACCATGAGTACTGGACACAGAAACCACCCCCCCCCCCCAACCCCCCCCAAGCTTTTATTTTCTGTTTAGTGCAGGGCAGCACTAATTCAACACTAACAGAGCAGTCCTGCTGCTTCCCTGGAGCTGGGACCCTCCACCAGTAGGAGTGGGTTGTGCTTGTTTGCTGTTTAAAAATTATTTCTTTTTTCCTCTTCAGCTGTCATCTCAGTGGTGGTGGAAGGATCACCACAGTGGAGCTTTTCCAGTTTCTCTTGTGTATCAATGTCACTCCCTCAGAAGAACTTGGCTTGACCAGAGCTGTTCTTCATTCACAACCCACAATCACTGAAGTTCTAGGCACTGATGAACCAAGGGAGGTGGTGCTGATTCCTGCTCCCACAGCAGCTGATTTGAGGAAGGATAAAGAACAGTTCTGGGGGTGTTCTCTCAGCTCCATGAGCCTTCCTGTTCACTTTTGCTGTCTCCTAGCTGGAGGAGAGAGGGAAAAAAAAACCAAACAGGACCAGTTGTGTGTTGTTTTCTGGGAGAAAACCAATCTCTCCAGCCAAGACTTACAATTCCAGAATGTGCTGTTAAAATATCCTGATCAGCAAAAAAACTCTAGAATCAGTGAGAACTGAACTGGGGGGAAAAAATAAACTACATCTATAAAATCAAATTACTTAACTCATGAAGCTTAACAGTCAGTGTGCAACACTTGCAAATTATTGTCCACCTGTGCTCCAGTCAGTGATGAGGCCATCACAGGTGGGAACAATACGGAGGGAGTTTGGGTAGGCCCATAATGAAATGTTTATTACTAGAAGGGAAGCATGGACAAAATTGTAACCTTGATTTCCCCCCCCAGCTGCACTGTAGAGTGCCTGGAGAAGGATTTTTGCATCATCCCACCACTTTTTTTTGTGGACTTAGCAGAGTTGGGCTCACAGTTAGACTTGACCTTGAAGGTCTTTTCCAACCTAAAGCTTTCCATGATTCTAAAGTTTCCTGTTTGATTTAGTCACTGAACTTAACTCATCTTGGTACAGCCCAGACATGCCCCAGCTATTCAGGACTCCCTAATTGGGAGCTGATTTCCTGCGTGTGCACCAGCAGCTGGTCAAGGCTTGTGTTCATCAAATATCCGAGAAGTTACACATTTGCTTAAGCACCAGGAGCTTTTGCTGTGACACCTCTTGATCACAGGTTTATTTACAGAGCCAGACAAGCTGTGGGTTATTTCCGGGCTGTGCTGCCGCTGCAGCCGGGGCTGATGGACACAGACACTGCCATAGTGCCTTGTCCCTGTTTGTGTTTATGAACAGCAGGCTCTGATGGGGCTGCTTGAGGAGCATAAGGGGCAATGCCATGGTTGCACAGAAAGCAGGCACAGTGAATTTTCCCCGCCCTGCTGATTGTGCTTTTCCTGTCGGGACACCTTTACAGGTGACCTGTATGGAAGGAGCAGAGGCTCTGGCCAGGGTGGAGGGCTGCTGGGGTAGGACACTGTGCAAGCAGCTAGGCTAGCTTGGTAAGGCTCGGCTTAGTCACTTCCTTTGGGGAGTGGGGAGGATGCACCTCCTGTGTGGGAGCCCCACCTGAGCCTCCTCATGCTGCAGCGAAATGCTGAGGTGCTGTCTGCTCACCAGGAATGGCTGGGAGTGCTGGGCTGGCTGGGCACAGATACGGCACTGAGCACGGACTTGGCTTTGTCCAAGAAGAGCCACGAAGGGCTGAAAGCAGCTGCAGGAGATGAAACCGCGCTCAGCAAAGCCTGGGGCACGAACCGATCTCGGGACGTTCCCATCTCACAGGTGCTCCTGAAACCCCGCGCAGCAATCACTTGGAGAACCTCAGCCGACTTTCAGCACCTCCCTACGCTGCTGGGAAGCCGGGCTTAGGAGAAAATCGCTATCGCTGTGACCCCGTGGTGTCCTGGAGCTGTCTGTCCACGGGCTTTGAAACGAGGATGTCCCTGCGTGTCTGACGCGATGCTGTGGCTTTTACCTCGAATTCCCCGGCTCGACGAGTTCTTACTCATCCTCTTGTTTGGAGCAGGTATTTCACGAGCCCCTGTCCGAGCCCCGTGAGGATATTTCTCGGCTGATGGAGCAGCAGAGCGGGAGCTGTGGATGACAGAGGCGTTCCCGAGCGGAGCCGGTGCTCCCCTCCTGCAGCACAGCCCAGAGGCACCAACACAGCACCGAGGCGTGTCAGGAAACCTGATGCCTCACCTCTGCCAATGTGGAGGCGGAGGGAGGAGGGCCCAAAGACATGTCCCTTCACGATCGCAACAGCTGAAAACAGAGAAGGAAACTTGCTAGAGCGTTTTTTACCAGCGCAGGAAGCCTCCTTGTCCCGCTCTCACCCCAGAAGCCCTCCCGTACTCCATTACTCTGGGGGGGTGGCTGTCCCACACCCGTCGGGCGATGAACATCGCAAGGAGAAGAGGCTTTTACAGACAGGAGGTGAACAACACGCTCTGGGAGCTGCCCAGGAGATACACATCCCTCCACCCGCTGGGCTCCGGGGCCTACGGCTCCGTGTGGTGAGTGGGGTCCTGCTCGCACCCGCGGGCTGGGGGAGTTTGGAGTTCCGTGCAGGGGGAGGCGAGGAGGGGCTGGGCTGCATCCCTCCATTATGGAAGGACATTTGCATGTGTGATGGGGGCCGGCTGTCTCCTGCTCCAGCGCACGGCTGGGGACTCGCTCGCTTGGAGAATTTCCCCCTTTGGTCAGCCCGGGTGGGCAGAGAGGGGACCGGACAGGGCAGCCGAGCTTCGCCTTGGCTCCGGGGCCGGGCAGAGTTTGAGCTGCTTGGGACTCGAGCTTGCGTTGAGGTTCCTGTCTGGCAGCACAGGCAGGAGGCGGGGGAATACCTGGGTGTCTGGAGGAGATCTGTCGGTGATTACAGAGGTCGGAGCTGGAACAGGCTGTCCTTGCTGATGCTGGGCTGCCTGGGGGAAGCAGCTGGGTAATACAACCCCCACCTTGATACTGTTTCCAGTTTGAAGTCATAAAGTGGATAGAAATTATCGCAAACCAGGATCAGTAACAGACTGGGACTTCTTCATGGCTGATAAACCCCAGCCTACAAGACAGCAGCAGGAGCTGCTGTTAATTATTCAGCCGAGCAGAGGTGCCTGAAGCAAGAGCAAGCACAAGTCAAACATTGCTGGCTTCACACTGATGAACCAGAAATGGGCAACTCTGAAACGTTAAATATGAAACAGTCCATTGATAGAATCTGAACAGAGCCCTTATTTCATAACATGCTGAGCTAAAAATAAATGGAAAAAAAGATAAAGGTGTGTCCATTTTCTTAAGTATTGGGTGAAGTCATACCTGCCACTGGCACTAATCCTGAAACCCTGGTGCCCAGGTTTTGTCCTTTTCCCCCAGCTTCCAATTTACAGAGGGACACCCACTTGGCTGCCCAGATCTGTTCATGCTTCTTAGATTCTTAAGTCCTGCAAAATCAGGCAAGATTAGACTTTACTTTTAGTTTATATTTGTACAGTATTCTCTGATTTTTATCACAGAGAAAATCAGGAAGAAAAATAAAGACAGGATAAAAAAATAAAAAAAGAGAGAGAAATCCTTTAAAGTTTTCTTGCCCATCCAAAGACAACAAACATCAGAAGAAATCTTTACTGGTCCCTGTAAAACTCTCGTCTGCTCTGGAGCTCCCAAGGAGGGAAAGTGAGAAGGGTGTTGAAGCAGCCCGGGGATGTGTGGTGGTTTTGAATGGACAGAGCTCAGCAGAGGACTCGATGCTGATTCCTGTAAAAAACTGAGGCAGAAAATGTGGAGTTAGGATTTGCTGTCCTCTGCTGGGAATTGCTGGGAAAATTTCCTATTGCAGTGTTACGCAGCAGTGGCTTTTACACCCTGAGCAGCTGAGAAGGTATCTCATGAGAAACAGCAAAGGCTTGTTTCTGCCTTTATTAATTTGCCAAAATCTGTAGTGATTTGGCTTGCAGCTGAGTGTAATTGTGAAAGAAGAATCTTTGACCCCTCCAACACTGGTCTTGCTGATCTCTGCCAGCCAAGGCAGGGACACAGCTCTGCCTGCCTGAGGTCACCCCAAACTGCATCTGTTCACTAAATCTGTGCTGGGAGAGCACGGGGGGCTCTCCCAGCTGCACAGACTGAATCGGCTCTGGGCTGTGATTATGGCAAGGCCGTACCCAGTGCTGTCTGTGCTGTGCAGGTTGAAGCTCCACCAGCAGCTCTCCTGTGTTGGGTGCTGGGGTTAGAGGCTCTTAGGTCAGCAGGGACCTTAGGTCTGAGGGAAGGATACCCCCAGATCAGGAAATCTGCCTTGGATTCTGCAGTTTGACTCCCTGGTCTGAGTCCCTTCCTCTTATATTCCTGGCTTCTCAAAAAATTTTATGTGGTAAAATTTTACTCTGCTGACATCTGCTGAAGTCCTGAAACTGAGACAAAACCTCACTAAGAGTCCTCCTAGGACACCCTACAGCATCTTCAGTGCTTCAGCTGCCTTGTGTAGCTGTTCCTGCACTTCCTTTGCTTCTCCTGATTCAGTATTTGTCAGTGCAAGGCTGGAAGATGCAGCTGGAAGCCATGGGATTGAACATGATGATTTGCAACTTTTCCGTTCTGTGGGAGATGGGACAGGGGTTTCTGAAGCAGTGAGAACTACTCTGGGAATTCAGAGTCGGATTTAGCAAGGAAAACCCTTTTTTTCATCTGTTTGCCTCTTGAGAGGGGTCAAGGAGGGGGCTGGAAAACACCATTGGGAACCCTGAATTACAGCTGTCTGTCTGAGGACCTCCCTTCCCTCCTTAACAATCTGAGCAAGGATCCTCCAGAGGAAGAGGAAGTGTCACCGGGTTGCCATGTCCAATGTGACCAGCAGGAAGAGAACAGTATGTCTGTAGCAATGGCTGCTGTACCAGGTTTTCATCAGTTTTAGAGAAGTCTCACTTTCAGCCAGACCTGCTCTTACACAGAAGCAGATGTGTAATCAAGGATTCTGAACACAGCAGGATTAATTGCAGCAGCATTTTCAATGTGACATCCACTGTCGTTGCTCCAGAATACAGTGAAGGCAGCTGGCCTGCCCTAAAACACAACCTCCAAGCAGATGGCAAAGCAGAAATTTACATATCTTTATTCCCTTATCTCCATGCATTAGGGAAGGAGAAGGCAGAGTTAGAACCAATTTTGACCTTTATTTGTGTTTCCCTTTGCTCTCAGCTCTGTTACCTCCAGCTCATTTCTGCAGGTTCAAGGGAATAAGGATGAGCCACTGATGCTTTTCTTGGTGTCTCACCTCAGGATGTGGTCTGCTGCCCAAAGCCACACAGGGCAACATCTCAGAGCCCCGCTGAGCTCCTCAAAGGACCTTTCTCTGCTGTCCTTCTGCGAGCACAGGAATTAACTCTTCTCTAGGACATGACCTGTGGGGTTGCAGAATCTGTTAAAACATACTGCTGACATCAGAATGGTTTTTTTATTTGCCCACTGCAGTTCAGCCATAGACAAGAAGACCGGGGAGAAAGTGGCCATCAAGAAGCTGTGCCGCCCATTCCAGTCAGAGATCTTTGCCAAGAGAGCCTACAGAGAGCTGATGCTGTTGAAGCACATGCAGCATGAGAATGTGAGTGCTCATTTCTCCTCTTCCTGCTGACACAAGGGGTGTTTCCTTGCCACCTGGGAGCAAGGTCTTTTTGGTGGCATCACATGTATTTTAATTGACATTTGGTATGTGCAGGCAGTCTCAGGGTTTACCTGTGACCTGTTTGCTGTGCCCAGGCTGGAGCAGGTGTGTAATGGGTGAGCCCAGGTGTTAGTAAGAGGGAAACCATTTGTGCAGCATCAGAGAGAAGTCCATGGGTTGCTCAGATGGAATTCTCTGTGTTCACCCATGTGCATGTACCAGTTGAGAGCTGATGAGTCCCATGTGCACAGAAAATGCTTTCAAGATTTAAATGTGGGCTTCTCTCCTTCCTCAGGTCATTGGGCTGCTTGATGTCTTCACCTCCACTGCTTCCTACCAGGGGTTCCAGGACTTGTAAGTCTAGAATTGTTTGCTCTATGTAGCCTTAACTTTTCCAAGACAGCTGTGTCTTAGCAGCAGTGTAACAGAGAGGGTTGAGGTGCAAAGGGACCAGACTTGAATCCAGGCATCCCCAAAAAGTGCAGAGCACACATCTGATCCCATGGCTGACACACCCAGAACACGTAACCAGACCCCACCCCTGCTCACAGCTGGGACACCACAGCATGCACAGACCAACCTGGGCAATGAGGATGTGTTACATTCCATGGTGCATCACACGGAGGGTGATCCATGCACTGTGTGACTGCTGAGCTAAGGGGCTGCACTTAGAATGGGAGAAGTATTGTTCATCAGGCCTCAGGGCAATTAAACTTACAATTTGAAAGATCTATCCTTCTTTTCCTCTTGATTCTGGCTCTTCTTAATTAATTTTTTTGGCATTTTCCCTCTGTGTTTGTGGTCAGGTTGGACAAGTCCTTTTCCCTTCCCCATCACTGCAGATGAGCAGTGTGTGCCTGGGTTTGGGGTTTGGCTGACTGCTGAGTGTTAGCATCTGGAGGAAGAGCAGTTGAAGGCTCTCAGAGCTGTTCCTGCAGGAAGATCATCAATTAATTAGCAGCCTCAGCAGGCAGGCACTGAAGGAAGTTGGATGTTGTCTTCTGAGGCAGGGCTGAAGAACATTACAATGACAGATTTGGGGGCCAGTGCAGCTGCTTTGCTGTGTAAGATGTTTCAGCTCCTGGGTGGTGAAAGGCTGTCCAAAATTTAACTTCACTTGAGGTCTAAACTACTTCATGATCCTGAAGATCCTTGTTCTTACTTGACATCAGATATCTGATTTCAGGGGAGGAGAAAGAGCAATTTTCAGAACAGGTTGAAATTCCAGCTTCTCTGCAGGATGTGCTAGTTAGCCAGGAACACTGTCACAGCAACTCATCTTCCTTACAATGAGTTACACAGCCAGAAAAACCAAACCAAGTGAGAACAAGGCTAGCCTGGTCTCCTGCATTTTTCTTCCAGACTCAGGGCCTTGTCTTACTGCCTTTTAGCTACCTGGTGATGCCATACATGCGGACAGATTTACAAAAGATCATGGGACATGAATTCAGTGACGAAAAGATCCAGTACCTGGTCTACCAAATGCTGAAAGGGCTGAAGGTAGGTGGGTCTGGAGGAGCTTAGTGACTCCCTGTGTCTCCTCTGTGTGTCACCTCTAGGCTGAGCCTAACTAAACTCCCCTCCAATACTACTCCAATACAGGAGGATGTGAGGAGTTTATGGCATCCCCTCAGAACAGGTATTGGCTGTTGAACCATTCCTGTTGCAGCACACATCAATAAAACAAGTGTTTCCTCACATCAGTCAGTCAGGTATTGAAGTAATCAGCAGCCACAGGCCTTGGGATGGTATTTCCACGGCAGCACTTGCTTTTCTCTCTTTGCCTTGCCCAAACCCTCAGCAAAACTGCAGCGAGAGGGAGAGACTGGCAGCAGCAGGAGCTTCTTCGAACCTGTCACAGAGACTCTCAGGGGAGAACACAGAGGGAATGATTTTCTATTCAGGAGCATAAGGAAGGAATATGTTTCTGTAACTGGCTTTGAGGGAGCTGAAAGCAATCACTGCAAACTCTGGGATGCAGAGACAGAGCTTTCCAGCTCTCCTCTCACATCCTTCACCTGGAGTCACAGCAGTGGCTTTCAGGCATCAATGGGTTCACCTAAATCAGGTTTCTGCTCCCTTGAGTTTAAATAAAGCGGGGAAAAACACACAGAAGGTTTCACCGGTGTGCTAAAAACCCTGTAGTCAGTTTTCACAATTTTATGTTTTTGGGGTGAGATTATTTTTTTGAACACCCAAAGTAACCATGCTCTCATGTCATCTGCTGTAACCTTGATGACTTTGATAGTTTGAAGCTGTTGTTTTACTTGCTCTAAGGAACTATTGCTTCATCCCTCCTCTTCTGCTCTGTGCATCTTCTTTAGACTGGCAATAGCATTGTAAATACTGTCAGTAATTTGGGGCAGAAATTCCTTTGCAAACTGCTGCTCTAGGGACCAGGGACCTGTAGAAGGCTGCAAACGTTTGTTCTCAGAAAGTTCTTGTTTGTAGCTCTCATTTCTCTGCTGGAGAACAGAAAATTTTGTCTGCTGGTGATCACATTGTGGCTCCTCTTTTTATTGCAGTATATTCATTCAGCTGGCATTGTCCACAGGGTAAGTTCATGTGTGCTATATTCTGATTTTTATCTGAGAATCACAGTATAAAGTTAATAAACTCCTAACCATCATTTCACTGTGTGCTCTAATTTTCCATCCTGTCTGCTCTCTTTTCCATCCTATACCTTATATATATTTGGATTTGCTAATTTATGCAGCATTTTGAGAAAATGCTGTATTTTCTGATGAGTTGAGAAGCATTTTATGATGCTTTTTGAATTGAAACTGTTTCAAATGGTAATCAAGTGGTAATCCAAAGCTGTACAGTATAACAGGCATGGTGTTTATTCAGTCATTTGCTGAATTCATACTGAACCTGGGGTGTGGCGGGCAGTCCAACTGAGACTTGTGTTGATGTATTGCAACTTGAACATCCCGTTTTTCTGCTCCTGTCTGTTGTAGGACCTGAAGCCAAGTAACCTGGCTGTGAATGAAGACTGCCAGCTGAAGGTAGGTGGCAAAGCAGCACTTAGCAGCACATCAGCTCATGGAGGAACTGCTCTGCCAGCAGGAAATTGGCATTGCATGTTTCCTCTTTCCTCCCCAGCCTCCATTCTGGGTGTTGTGTTCTTGGCAGCTGCAGCAGTGGGAAATACTCCCCTGCTGATGTCACTTGCTGAATCAGGACACAAGACTTCAAATGAGCCTTCTGTCACTGTAATCCTCATAGATGGCAGTGTGTAATGACTTCCTAGAGACATTTGGCACTGTTGAGCAATACTTGCAGCAGGTGAATTATCCCTGAAGGGTAACTGGATTCAACTGCAGTTGCCCTTTGTTCTCATGGACATTGTGGTTCTGATTCCAGACAAAGTAATTTTCAGGCTTGCTCTGAGGGGTTTGCTTGTTGCTCGCTGGTGTGGTGCTCTAGCATGCATTTTCTGTAACGTATATTTCAGGGAGTGGCTCTGCTGCCCATAAAGGTTGGGTCAAGCTTGTTCATCTTCAGCATTGAGGGAGAGGCCATGCTGTGTCACCTGCAAGGTGCTCTTATAGGAAAGGGTGAGTTGTGGTGACCTGAGAGCATGCCTTCACCACCAGGTCACAGACCAACTCCAATAAAGCACATTGACTCAAGACATAAGCTTCAAGAAAGGCAGTGACCTTCCAGGGAGCACAAAGCACTGATCCTTTCAGCAGGGTCATCTTATGACAATGGGGTTTGCAGCTGGCTTGCAATTTACAGTGGAATTAAGACATATTAATTCTTTGAACCATCCCATGGGTATCTGTGGAATAGTTGGAACTTTGTTATTATTTGATTGTAGCTACTCCATTTTCTCATAGAAGTAGAGTCTCACTTGCCCATAGAATTTCTCTTTTCTCCCCTGCCCTCCCTTCTCCTTATTCTTCCTTTGGCACTGCAGATCTTGGATTTTGGTTTGGCCAGACAGGCTGATGCTGAGATGACTGGCTACGTGGTCACACGGTGGTACAGAGCCCCAGAAGTCATCCTGAACTGGATGCATTACAACCAGACAGGTGAGCAGCCCTGCCCAGCAGTGTGACTCCCTGGTGATGAGCTGGGGAATCCTGCTGGCTCAAATCTCACAGAATTGTCCACTTGTTTTTCCTCTTTATCATCAGTATTCCCTGGAGCAGAGCAGGTCCCAGAGATGTTGCACAACTCCCAGAGCTAGTGCTTGCTGGAAATTATGAAAGCAGAGGTTTTAACAGCGTGGAAAGAACAAAGGAGGGTGGGAGGGAGTGAAATTTAAATCAGTGTTTGCTGCAAGCAACAGCAAAAGGGACAGCCCCAGTAACCACTGCTGCCTTCTTAATTATTTTTTTTAATTTTTTCTTCCTTTTCCTCCCTCCCTCCTTTTTCTCTCTGAACAGTGGATATCTGGTCTATCGGCTGTATCATGGCAGAAATGCTGACTGGGAAAACACTCTTTAAAGGAAGAGACTGTATCCTTTCAAGCTGAACCTTTTTCCTGAGCGGAGTAATAATGCTTGGTGTGTGTGGAAGGGGCTGAACAAATGAAGCTACTGAGAAAAATAAGTGTCAGTCTGGTTTATCAGGAGGTAATCACAAGGACCAGTCTTTCTGGGGAGGAAAACAGGAGACCTCAGAAATGCACCTTTGTGGTGGTCTGGCTCTTCATCAGCTGTTCAACCTTGTGTGGCCATAGCTCTATTCCCAAAGCTTTGCATATCCTTCCAAGCCCATGGATGTGTGTCCTGGCTTCCATGCCAGGAAGAAAGTCTTGGAGCCCTTTTTGCCAGTATAATGAATCTCCACTTGTGTGACTGTGGTAGGTTTGTATTCTGAGCTAATTGTACTCTGGCAGGCTGAGCTGTGGTGGGGGTGTCCAGGGTTTGCTCCTCAAAGGGTGATCTTAACACAGCTTGCCAGACCTGGATCAGCTGACCCAGATCCTGAAAGTAACAGGGCACCCAGGAGAGGACTTCTTGGAGAAGCTGGAGGACAAAGCAGTAAGGAAGTTCCCTGTGGATTTGGGTCCTGTCCTGCTGGCAGAGGTGTCAGGGGAAGAGGTTGACTTGTGTTTAGCGTGGGAGAGGTGCTGCCTCTACAGCAGCAGGGAAGGGCAGCAGCGGCCTTTTGCCCTGGGCTAGGAAATAATTTCTCTGTGCTGGTGGCACATCTGATGGACCTGGTGCTGTGCTGGGAGCTGCTGTGTTAGGACTCCCATGCGAGGTGCCTGATGCCCCAGCAAACCACCAATCTTCTCTGTTCTCCAGCTTGGCTCTTAAAACAATATTTCTCTGTCTTGACTGATAAAAATAGTTCCTTGTAAACTGCTTGCTGAAATGGGACATCTGGGATGCTTTGCTCTTCATTTGCCTTTGCTCATCGGAGCCATGAGACTGAGAGCTGCATTTCACACCTGTCCACCTGCAGTAACTGTGCTCTCCTTGCTCTTTCAGGCAAAGAGTTATATCAAGTCCCTTCCTAAAATCCCCAAGAAGGATTTGTCTGTGCTTTTCCCTAAAGCAAATCATCAGGGTAAGTAATCTTCAGCATTTCTCATGAGTTTTCACAGCTGGAAAGGAGGCAAGCTGACTGCCACAGCCCAACTTTACTTCTTCTCATAATTTCTTGCTACTTTTTCCCCTTGCAGTTTGTGCCCCTGCCCTTCCTTAGGGAAAATATGTATCAATTAAAAGCAGAATGATCTTCTATTGGCATTACAATGGCGATGTTCTGCTGCTCTTGGCCATTTACTACTTTTTTTAAAATTATTATTTTTAAGTACAGTGTAGATCCTCTTTTTTGAATACCTGGATCTAGCAATAATTAACAGACAGCTGATGTGAAATTTTCAGGGTAGGAATCTCTTAAAAGAGCTCTCTTCTCAGGTTGGTTAGAGGTGAGAGCAAGCAGAACTCTTCTAGAAACTGAATGGAAGAAAGTCTTAAAATGTTAAAACCGAGTGGGAATGGGGCTGGCAGACTAGTCAGCATCTGAGTTTTCCGTCCTCCTCTTTACTAGGGATGTATAGCTTTTCTATATAGATTACTCATGTTAAGACTCCTTTGAGATGCAGGGCTCTGAATTAAAGAAAATTATTAAAACTGAAAAATATCTTGAGGTTACTGGCTTACTCCTCATGTTTCTGCAACTCAGTCTGTGCAGCAAGGCTTATGCTAGTCTAATTTATTATTTCTGCACAATTTAACTTCTTGTTAGTAAGAGCTCCCTGAGGCTGCTGTTGGGCAGACTTTGCATCTCCACTGACGGGAGCTCCTTGCTGCCTTGGCTGGGTTGAGGAATCTTGTCAATCTTCAGGTCTGGAGATGAAACACTGGAAATACCAGTGCCACACTTGCAGGGTTCATGCACAGGGTGTTCCCCTGCACCTTGCTTAGCCCTGTTCCCATCCTCTACAGCTGTGGACCTGCTTGACAAGATGTTGCAGCTGGATGTGGAAAAGCGCCTCACAGCCACAGAGGCCTTGGCTCACCCCTACTTCGACCAGTTCCGAGACATCGAGGAGGAGACAGAGGCACAACATTCCTATGATGATTCTCTGGAACATGAAAAGCTTTCAATAGAGGAGTGGAAAAGTAAGTTTATTTTCTTTGAGGTTCCTGTCTAGCATGGGACTTTCCTACCCCTCTTTCTTTCCTGTACAGATGCTAAGGCTGTGATTGTCTGCTGATGCCTCAATGATAGCGCACAGATCTCTTGCTTTTATGCATTCAGCAAAGATCCCTCCAGCTCTTCAGGCAGACTTTTTTTGTCTCTCTCCTTTGTCTCTTTCAGCTGCCACTGAATGCCTTTTTCTGCACATCCAACGCTCCAACTTTTGTGCCCTCTAAAATCATACATTCATGGTTATTTTGTTCTGTTTTTCAAGAGCACATTTACAAGGAGATCTTGACCTTCAGTCCCATTGCACGGAAGGATTCAAAGAAGAGAAGTGGGATGTCATTATAGCGATGGGTGCAGCTGCAGCTGGGACTCAGTTCTCCTTGATGACACCAAATTCATTCCACATTGCATTGCTGGTGGCCAACTTTTGGCCTGTGGGACCTCTCTCCATGTGCCAACATAAGGATGACACCGTGCTGTGGGCATTGGACTTTGTTCTACTAAAGGGGAAGCACCTCAGACAGTTTCCAAAGTAAAAGACAAATATATTCTTGTTGAAACTTTAAGTGGGAGAATTTTACCTGGTGGTTGGTTTTTGTTTTTTCCCCCTGTGTTTGTCCACTTGTGAGAGGAGGGGTTTCATTCTTTCTCATTAGTCTTTTCAAGCACAGGGTTTAGTACATTAATTATGGATGAGGCAAAGGAAAAGGTAAAACTGACTGGGAAGTGAGTCCGAAGCAAAAGGATCAGAAATACTGAATGTCAGCATAACAAAACCTTAACCAGTCTCACCCAGAGTGAGACTGCTTCCCTGAGCAGTCACAGAGCACCCAGCAGAGCAAGGCTGCTGGAATGGTGTCAGCTCCAGGGCACCAGGGGATCAGCCTATGTTCAGAGCAGCTACAAACTTATCTTCTCATCCTATACACACAATTCTGCTCAGATGCTTCCCCTCCAAAGAGCCACTGCCTCTTTTTTTTTTAATTTTTCCCCTGCTTATTTCATTCCCATTTCATTTGATCAGTGCTGTCTCTTCCTCACTGCTGACAGCAAACACAGCCTGGGAATTCAAGGCCGCTTCCCATAGTGACAGACTGGGAGTCTCAAGCAGCTGCACAAAAGAAATTAGTTTGAGCATGAATCTGCAGGAAGTTTTCCAGCCTCTGCTGAAACTGGAGTATCTGCAGATCCGTGGTTTATCAATACAGTCACTTGATAGTGCAGGCACAGCTGCTTGTTGTGATAACACCTTTGGACTGCAACACCTTCTAACCCTAGGGTGATCAGGCAGGTTCAGCCAACCATTCCAAAGTCCATCCCAAGGAACATGTGCCAAGAGCCAAGTGCCTACTCTGTATCAGAGCTCAGAGTCCCCAGGACTAGAGAAAGGTATTGAGAAGATATTTGACCTCTGTAATACATACAGTGGTTCTCAACTCCCCCCCTCTTCTGTAGCTGCTGACTTATTTTGGTTTGGTTTAGCCAGGCTGTTTTCAGTACTCTCGAATTTTCTTCTTAAGTAATGGTGAGTTTTGCAGCCCACAAATAAGGGAAAACTGCAACATTTCCAGAATTTTCTGATCTCTCCACTGGGAACTGGACACAGTGATGTCATGTTGCTTGGCTGCCTCCCTGTTGCAGCTCATGGCAGGCAGCACTGGGGATGACCCTGCAGTGACTGCAGCTTTTTGATAGGATGGTGTTGATGTTTGCTTGCTGTAGCTGCGCAGATGGTCCATGATGATAAGATGAGGTTTCTTTTGGTATCTGTCTGGGTCATGTAAAAGCCCTTCGCTTCACTCCTAGGTAGGGATAGTGAGCATAGAACTGTTGTCATGTGTCCTCAATTCCCTGGAAATTCAGTGTTTTCTTAAGCAGCACGCTTGTAAAGAGCTAGGCTGGGGGATATGCAGTAATGTTCTGTTGACTTTGTCCTGAAAAACACAGCTTGATGAGATTTAGGCTTAATTTTTTCCTCTTGCTAAGGCAGAAGGGAGTTTTAGCTGCATCTGTCAAACTGCAGCTGGAACACTGTCCTTTTGAACCTGACCTGGCTGCCATGTGCATAATCTCGAGCAGAGGTTGGAGAGAAACTCTCTGCAGCTGCCATTAACATCTCGGAGAGCTGCAGATGTTCAGAACTGCCTGTGCCAGGGTAAAATGAGGCTTGGTGCTTTGCAGTGCAGGGTCACTGTCCAGGTGTTGGTGAGTGCACAGGGAGATGTTTCAGGGCTGTGGGTGGAGCAGGCTTCCCTCCTGACAATATGAAACCCTGGACATGGAGAGACAGGTAAGTCTAAAAAGCTCAGTCTGGTAGACAAATTTGAGTACATCTATGGAGACCTTTAGAGAGCTTTCTTTCAGAAAGTCATTGCTAAAGTCAAAGTTATCTGTTAAGGCAAAGGTCCCATACAGTCAGAGCTCATGAACCACTGTAAATGGGAATGCAGGGTATTTGTTAATCATCTTGCCCTCCTTCACAAGGGGATAGGTAGACCTGAAGTTTTCTGTCTCAGCTGAGGGAGTTGAGGGGGAAAACATCTTCACAATAAAGGAATGTACTGAGCAGTCTGCTGGTTGTTGAAAAGAGACTTGGATAGTTTTAAAGAATAATTTAAAATGCCCCTTGGGAATCATCTGTCTGAGCAGAGGACAACTGTGAAGAGGCACTGGGGACATGTAATACAAATAGGTGTGAGAAGAACAGTTGTGAGCATAACTGAGTAGGGTACATAGATTTTGCAAACATCAGTCTCACTTGTTTTAGGGATAGCACATAAAGGTTCTTCAGCATCATTCTTTCTGCTGAGTATATATATCCAGTTTCAGAGATTGGGTTTCTGGGTTTCTCAGTAGGTTTACACTTACCCTGAGTGCTCTGAAATTGCAAGAGCAATCCCAACAGCTGCTGTGTGGGCTCCATTCTCTGGTTTCATTCATTCACCCACCAACCCCATACAGTGACAGAACACTGTGCAAAAGGATTACCCAATACCCCAACGAACATGGGGAGCAGGTGCTCTGTAAGCCCAGGAACCCTGGAGGTGTATGTGTCTTTGGTTTTTGTGGTATGTATCATCCCAGAACTCAAAACAGACAGTAGAAAATGCAGCAGGTTGGTAGTGGAAAGAGTATCTGTATAGACCAACCATCCCAATGCTCCCATGGCATCTGAGGACCTGTTTCAATGAACAAATGAGTTACCAGAAGGGAGAGGTGGGAGGAAATCCTACTGACATTTCCTGAAAGGAGTTTGAAGGACAACTGCTTGACAGAGCCAGTGACTCAGGCCAAGGCTGGAATCCTTCAAAATCAGCACCAGAACTGAGAAGGGGTGTGTGACCCTGACAGACACTGTGAGTCGAAGGAGAAATTACCTCATGCAGAGGTGCAGGCAGTGCCTGGTGGATGACTCACACTGACACATAATTCATGGACATTCCTTTCATTGCAAGTATAGTTTACATACTTAAAAATACAAAACCGAGTGATAAAGACTCCTCAGCCATTAAGTGGTCCAAAATTCCACAAATCAAGCCAGCCAAAAATATATTTTCTGTTTGTATGATAAAAATTTACACAGATATATGGATAGAATTTTTGTGCCTGTCTCAGATTACATACAGATGTCTAACTTTGAATACTATTTACTTGCTAGTCTTACATTCATTTCTGACTTCCAAGCATCTCTTTTTAATTTGGAAAATAAAGCCTTCAGAAACAATCTTTCTCTGTAAGTTTATTTTGACAGTTAATTAGGTCTGTGAAGTTGCAACTTTATGGGGCCTATTTGTTAGGTAATGGCACATGTAAGTGGGAAAGAAAAGCAGATGAAGGAATGATCATTTTATTTTCTTAAGAGATGCCACAAAACTAGAGGATTTTTAAAGGGAGATAGTAGTAGTTGTGTTTTGGATACCACCTAGAAACCTTTCAGTGCATAATTTTGAAAATTTCCACAGCCTCTTAGAAAACTATGTATTTTATTTATGTAGGAAAAAGACATATGAAATGTTTTCATGTTTAACATTTTCACATTCTAGGTAGCAGACTAAACAAATAATGTTCATGTTTTAAGTATGTGATAATGGGAAAGAAGGAAAACTAGAAAATTATAAAAAAATAGAAAAAATAGAAAATTATAAACATGTCTGAGAACTCTAGTGAGATTCTGTACGAAGGATGGTAATACCTTTTCATATTCCCATGTCTTGCTGTTGCCTGAGCAACCAGGGAAAGCGTTCCTAATCCTCTGCATTTTTCCTGTATCATGGGTCAGCAGAGTGTTGGCTGGAAATGTGATTATGGCTGTTTTTCTTTTCACAGCTGAGAGAAACAAGACATTAAAGATTGAATGAAGACCAGAATAGCCAGTACTAATTTGCTTTCCGCCCCAAAGAACAGACACTCACTGCACTAATTGTACTTACCATGGAATCATTCAGGTTGGGAAAGGCCGTTAAGATCATCGAGACCAAACCCACACTGAAAATGTCAGTTTCCAAGTGAATGTGGTTTAGGGGATGTTTTGCCTGATTTCTCTCCACAAGGCCATTTTTTGAGCACATGAGCTTACACAGCTTTTAATGTGATGTTCAGCTGGTGCTGGCTCACAGCTGATTCAGTCAGCTCTCCTTTTTTGTTGGAATGCACTCCATTAAATAATACTGCATTAGTATAACTGCAACCCTCATTGATTTGCTGTTACATAAAAGTGAGTTAACTTCTTTTAGCCAAGTCTGGCTGGAAAAATAAAAATTCTCCTGCCATAAACCATCATTTCAGATCTGTTTTCAGAACATTTCATCCCCCCCCAAAAAATGCTTTAGCAGAAGACATTGAGATAAAAAATATAAGGACCTCTGAGGAGGTAGTGCTGCGTGCTTGTGTAACCTCTCTGATGTTAGTGAGGCTGAAGAGGTTTATAAACATATATATATATAAAATTCCAGTGAAAATACATGGCAACTGAAGCTAATCACTTGAGATACTAGGTTTTAACCTTTAATGCCCAAAGAACTTGATTAGCAATTGCTCTAATTTCAGCAATTCTGAAGAAAACAGCAGCAGAACAAACAGCCTAAGAGAGATACAAACGTAACTCAGTTTTGAGGCTTAGTAAATCAACAAAGAAAAAGGTCGGCTCTCAATTCTAAATGATAATTATCTTCCCTTTTAAAGTACATCTTATATGCTTGAATAAACATGGGGAAAACTGTAATATGAATGAAGGTGCCCAACTCTGTTTGAAGTGTCTTGGCTGCTGTTTTCATTTGAAGCAACATCACTAATTTTGCACTTGTACCCTTTGAAAACTGGGACAGCAAAGAAATTGAATTAAGATCTGCCTCTGGGATTTGAGAGAAGTTCAGAATGTTTTTTCAAATAACACATTAGTTCCACAGCTTTGATATAAAACTAAATGATTAATAACTTGATGTTGTAACACATGGCCCTCAGTCATCAGAGATGTCTGGACACCTCCGTGCACAAGTCATCCCACTGTTCTTAATAGGGAACCTAAAATGATTATAAGAAGCTAATTTCAGTGCAAATTTAAGGGTATAAAGTTTCAAAACTGAGGTAAAAATGAAAGTTTGCAAAAGTCGGTCATACTAAAAAAAAGGTAAAAAAAAAAAATCAAGTCAAACACAGTTAAAACTCCCACATAAAGAAGGAAAATCACAGATTGGCTTGGGTTGGAGGGGACTGAACATCTATGTGTAGCCCCCTGCTGTGGAACACCTTTCACTAGAGGAGGTTACTCAGAGCTCCATCCAACCTGGCCTTTAACAATTCCAGGAATGTGGCAGCCACAGCTTCCCTGGACAACCTGCCTCACCAGTGTCACAGAGAAGGATTTTTACCCTATTACCTAATCTAAACCTCCTTTTAGTCTGAAACCATTCCCCCTTGCCCTGTCCCTACATGCTCTTGTAAAAAGTCTCACTTCATCCTTATTGTAAGCTCCTTTCAGGTATTGAAAGGCTGCAATTAGGTCACCCCAAAGTTTCTTTTTTTTCCAGGCTGAACAAACCCAGCTCTTTCTGCCTTTGAAGTTGCACATCAATTATTGAAATTATTTTATTTACTGTTTAATCAGGACGCAAATGCAGCTACAGATTGGTTTAGGGCTTCTTTTATCCTTCAAGGCTGGGACCATACTGTTATACAGTAGGGTGAGATACAGTAGGGTAAATCAGTGAGAGTATTGGGACTTCATTTCTAAATCCTTGGTATATTATTTTTCAAGACAATAATAGCTTATTATTTTTTTTCAAGTTTTGATATGTAAATAGTATACATGTAACAAAGTATACATCATATATACATAGTATATACTTCAAAGGTGATATGTAAAGACTGTTCAGCAGTAAGTAAAATGTTTCCCTTTGCTTTTAAAACTGCAACAAGCTCTGGTCCAACCTGAGTACTTGGCAAACAGACTGTCACAGACTGGCTGTTCTCAGATTCTGTGGTTAACATACGTTAAGAGACAAAAGATCTCCAGTTGGACTGTAAATGAGGGAAAACAGCATTCATTGCATCCTTCTAAAACAGTTAATTCTATAAATTCAGATGGTGATATTATGCAATACTCTGCGCAGAGTGGGAGGTGGAATACACATATGCTCAACTATGTGGCATGCTCTATAAAAAGTAAGAGTGGGAGCCTCTGCAACTCCTATCTCAATTCTTATATCAGTTGCTAATTTAACGTCTTCCTTGTTCAATCCCCTCAGTCCCTCCCTCACTGTCCCTCCACCCTGTCACACCTCTGCATGTGAAGAGGCCATCTGGACCTGAAATATTGGTCTATAAAATAAATACAGGCTCTTGCTATTTACATTGTTTAATGTTGCTTGTTTAGGCTAACAGTGGCAGGCAAAAGTTCTCTGGGAATGTAGCCGGGTTGGACTTTGGCACCTGGCAATGTTCCAGGGTGTTTCCTGGGACCCCACACCTCCTGCAAAAAAAGTGGGCTGCAAAAAGAAGACACCCCAAATGAGCCTGGGACAAAAATCCCACCCATTGCCCATGGCCTGACGGCTCGCGGCTGTGAGATACCGGCCTGGGATGGGCCCGCACGGCTGCACCCGAGCTCCCACACCTCAACCCCGCGGATGATGTGGGAGGCAGGCCAGGAGCAGGGGTAGCCCGCTCCGGCCACCGGGAGGCCGTGGCTCCCCGGTGCTGCCTCGTCAGCCATGGAGGGGGACACGGGCAGTGGCGGCCCCCGCCTAACCCATGAGGGCAGCGCGGAGGGACCCCCCCCCCCTCCCGTCACCACCAGCCCCCGGGGGCCTCCCGCTCGCCGCGGCCCGGCTGTGGGAAGGCATCGGGGAGGGGCGGGCGGTGCCTGCCCGCGGGGGGAGCGGAGCGCGGAGCCCCCTCCCCCGCCTGGCCGCTGGCTGCCGCCTCTCCCCGCCGCTCGGCCGGCCCGCGCTGCCGCCTCCATCTTGAGCGTGTGTCCCCTGCTCCCCCCCGCCCCGCCTCCACAGCACCGAGAGCATCGGGGGCGCTGGAGCCCCGGGGGGGAGCGGGGGGGAGGTGAGGGTGGTGGGGGGCGAAGCGGCACCGGGGCCGGAGCGGCAGCGGCGGGAGCAGCGGTGGGAGCAGCGGCGGCATCGGCAATGAGGAGGCGGCGCTGAGGAGGCGGCGGTAGCCGGAGCGGACGGAGCCGACATCTTGTGCCCTCCCCTCCCGCCGCCGGCTGGGTGAGCCCGTCCGCCCCAGGGGGGAGGGGAGGGGGAGGCGGAGAGAATTAAAAAAAAAAAAAAAAAAAAAAAGAAAAAAAAAAAAAAAGAAAAAAAAGGAAAAAAAAAGAGAAAAAGAAAAACAAAAATTCCCCCCCAAAAGGAGGCAGCGGCAACGGCGGAGAAGCCGCGACGGCGGCGCGCTGAGCCGGCCAGGTAAAGCTCTGCGCGGGAGGCCGCGACACCCTTCCTTCAGGGGTCTCTCCTCCCTCACACACCCCCGCGCCGGGGTCGCGGGAAGGTGACCGGGCGGGCGGGAAGGAGCTGGGGGAGGCCGGTGCGCCGCAGCCTGCGGGCCTCTCTCGCGTCCCAGCTCCGTCTCCGTGCGGCGAGAGCGGCCCGTGATCCCTCGCCGAGGAGGGGGAAGCGGCGGCGAGCGTCCGCGGACAACGAATGGGCAGCGCCCTGTCAGCCGAGCCCCCCCCTTGCCGCCATCTTGTTCCCCCTTCTTCGCGGCGCGGCGGGGGTGCCGCCCACCTTCTCCCACGCGATTGGCCCAGGCGGGGCTGAGCGCACCCCGTTTAGCCCCGCAGAGCCTCGCGTTGCTATTGGTGGTGGCGCTGTGATGGATGGCGGAGGCAGCCAATGGCCTTGCAGGCCTGCTGTGATGACGCTACCGATCCCCTCCCGCTCCCTCTCTCTGGAGGCTGTGGCACATCCGTGGGGAGCTGGGGCTCGGTCCCGCCAGGGTTCATCGCCTCCTCTCCCGGGACGGCTTAATTTCTGTCCGAGTCCCTGCTGTGCCTTGGCCCAGATCGCTGGCTGCTACTGGAGTCCCCTGCAGGGAGCCCTCGGTGCACGGGGTAGCTCCTGAGTGGAGCTCTCGCCGGCGCCTGACAGCTGAGGGCATGTCACCGTTCCCTCAGTTGCTGCTGAGGCCGGACACAGCTCGTGGCACATCACAGTTCTCTCCGAGCGCTGCTGCTGAGCACCGCTCATGGCGCAACCCATCTGTTGCAGAGCCCAGACTTATACCTGAAACTTCATCCACAGCCCGGCTCGTACCCTCCCCATTCCAGAGGTAGGGCCTCTCTCGAGGCCGGTGTATCGCCCGGCAGCTAGACTCGGTTACAGAAGTATCAGGACATTGATAAAGATCAAGATGTCTGCATGCACCAGGGCAGGCAGCTGTTCATGACATCTGTTGAGCACCGGCATATTTCATTGTAGGTGTCTGTGTGGGTGTGAGGAATATAAACCCTTGGCTGGTGTGTGAGGGGACAATGGGCCTGTAAGCAAGCACAGACATGGCACGAACATGAAGGGACATTGTCCAGGGCAGCAGGAGTTTTGCTGGCATTTCGGTTGGCAAGAGGTGGAGAGAGAGCTGCAACTGTTTCAGGTTGTTTCTTTTCTCTGGCATCCACTGGTTTTATTTTACAGATTTATTTTCTTAAATAGCTCCATGGGTGTCTGTTCCCCATTGCACAGCAGTGGTTTTTAAATCCAGTGGCTGCATAGAGCTGAGTGGCTGCTAGTGCAGGAGAGTGGTGGTGAGGAACATCTCCAGACCTCTTGTTTGGCTTGATGTCCCAAAGAGGGGCAGCCTTTGGTAACAACAAACCCCAAACTCTTTAGGACTATAGGGAGCTGTAGCCACAGCCAGTAGTCATGGTGCACCAGAGCCCAATGATAGCCATGTTGTTCCTGTCTTCTGCTGCATACCAAAGTCCAGGTGCCCTTTTTGCTGCAAGTCACTGAAGTTCTTCATTGTTGAGGGACCTGTTTTTTTGCTGGGATCACCAAGCTATGCCAAAAGAAAGGGCCAGGAAACTCCCCCAGCTGCACTGCCTTGCGCTCCAGCCTTGCATCCTCTGCATATGAGAAACCTGGTGCTGTAAAAGGTTGGTTGTTCAGCATGGGAAAGCTGGAAGGAAGGACTTCTGCATGAAGGAGAGTTGGGAAAGAGACTGAGGTCTTCTGCAATGCGAGAAAAGGGTTTCTGACCCTTGGAGATGGCTAAGGCAGCACTGTATGGGTAGAAAGTCTATTCTAGGCTGTGTGTATAATAGGAGCCTGTACTGTGGTGTTGTACCATACACGTTGATCTCTTTGTGTTTTTCAGGGGAGCTCCCTTTTTAGTAAATTTGAGTATCATGATGGTGGGCTTGGTTTTTCAGTCACCTATTGCAGCTATTGCCCACAGGTGTGAAAGCTGCTGCTCAGGAGAATCAAACCACTCCCGAAGGAACTCCTTGGGTAGAGTTAAATTCATTCCCAGCAGCTCTATGAGTTGTAGCCACCTTGTTTGCTCTGTTGTACTCTGGGAACTTCACCCCCTGCTCCCATTGTAATCCCCAGTAGAAATGGGTGACAGGAGCTTTTAGTAATGCCTTGAGCATATTGTGGCAATGCAAAGGGATGATGCTTGAACTTTCTGCTTTCACATCAGCAACCTTTGTCCATGGCAGGACAGAATCAGCATGGGCTGAAATAGCATTTAACCCCACACATGTTGAGTATCTTTAGCATTTCAGTGTGCACAGGTGCTGTTTGTAGAGGGATTCTTTTTTATGTGTAGCTGGGAGGTGTTCTCAAGTGTACCAAGGGAATCAAAACATTCCTAGGTTGCTGCTTAGAAATTTCTGTTGTTGTAGACAAGGTCACAGTGCTCAGATCGGTGTGTCTGAGTTGATTTTGTTGCGGCTTTCAAGGTATTTTGGAGGTGTCTCTCCTAATATCCAGGTGTATGTCTCATTCCAGGCACTCAGCTCTCGCTGGCAGCAATTTCCATGCAATTTTAAATGCTTCTTCATAGTGCTAAGTAATTGTGTGCTTTACAAAAGGGTTGTTTTATGGCAGTTGATTGCTGTGGTGCAAAGCCCACTTTGGGGTAATTTGTCTAGAAATACACTGATTGTTTCAGTAGAGGAACTCTGCATGCTTGTTTTTCCCATTAACAGATAAAACAGCCCTTCCTTCAGGTGCTTGTTTCACTGAAATTTCCTTGTCCCTCAGCATTCCAAGCAGTTGGCTATTGCCTCATTTTTCCTGAACACAATATTAATGAATTGTGTGATCAGCTCATAATAATTACTTTATCCTCCATATATCATTTTGCCTCCAATATCCTCTTGGCTTGTACCAGCCTGAATTGTAACAGAGCTGTTTGGCAGCAGGATTTTCTTTGGTTTGTTTGGGGTTTTTATTTTAATTTTTATTTTATTTTATTTAATGATCAAGTTGCCTTTATAACTTCTTTTTAAAATTCTTTTTTCCTACTGATTGAAGCCATTGGAGTTCAGCTAGGATGAGTGAAGTTGGGTGTCTGTAGAGTGTGTGGATCAAGTGACTGATTAAAGTTTTAAGGCAAAGGTACCACCAAAATTTGTGGTACCTATATGTGCAGATAGAAGTTATCATCTTTTATTTTACATCTGAAGTAAAATTGTGTTTACAGGCTCCATCATTATGGGTGTGCATACTGAAACTGGCACCTGCAGTTTATTTCTGTGGATGCAGGGAATAGTTTGGAAACCTTTCCCTGAGCCTGTTTGTTTCTTAAGACACAGGTGGTGTCATGGCTTAATCTCATGGTTAACAGAACCAGTACTTGAAAAAAGTATTGCTCCTGGAATTTGCTCCTTCTTTCTGGAATAAGCTTGGACTTCTTGTAGGTCCTGTGAGATGCTGCTTGCTGTGGCACACAGTTGAGAGTTTCTGGAACTATGTCCTTCATGAAGCACAAATACTGCACTGGCTGAGTACAAATTGTGGGTTTGTGGTGTGTTTCCTTGTCTGTGGGTCCCACAGAAAGGGACTGAGTGTGTAGATTGCTTTAAATAAGGGTGAGGTGCTGGTTCAGGCCTCTGCATAGCAACAGATAAGCTCTGGGCTGGCTTATCTTCTCACAGAGAATTTACATTTGCTTTTCTTTGTCTCCTTTCTGACTTCTTTTAGCATCAGCTTGTTTATTCCCATAACTCATGTTCACATCCTTGACTCTGCCCTTCTCTCTTGCATTACTCACTTGGCTTCCTCTCTGCTTTCCCTCTGCCAGCTCCCTCCTTCACCCTCTGATCACCGAGCTGCTGCCACCGTGTCTGAATCCTCCCCCAGACCATCTCCCCAGGCTTCTCCTCTGCTCCCCTCTGACAGGCACCTCCTTAATGTCAGCAGCGACTCTCAGCTAATTATCTGGCTTGCTGATTAGCAGTTTGCGCGGGCAGAGCTGCCTGGGGCTTTTTGTTAAGGCTCTGAGCAAATGCCATTTTATGGCTCCTGGTGCTAGAAGCTGTCTTGCTGCTTTCCTGCTCGTAGCCCTGTGGATTCTCCATAGCCAGGTGGCTCAGGTGGATGAATGGGAATTGTGGCTCCAGAGGGGCTAACGCCAGAGCTTGTAAGTCCATTGGGATCCATGCTGCTTTTGCCATGATTATCCCTCTTTGCTTCCTCGTGGAAGAGCAGAAGAGATGCACATCTGGTCTCTGCTGCATTCTGCTCTCTGCACCAAGTTCATCCTCTGGTTCTGTTTGTAACCCTTGAGAGAAGGAAAAGCAAAACTGGAGGACAATTTTTCACTATGGGACTTTTTGCATCTGCAGTGTCAGATTGGAAGGATTGGTGGTGGCAGCCCTGAGCTGTGAAACTTGGAGGAGCTCCCTCCTGGACTGAGGAAGAACCATTAGTTTTCTCATCTGGAGCTGACCAAAAAAAAAAAAAAAAAAATTGGAAACTGCTTTCATAAGACCTGAACAGTGCATTCCTTTTCACCAGGAAAACGTCCAGCACATTCAGGGATATAAAAGAAAAGTCACAGGCAAAAGGGCAGGGGAGAACTTTTTGGTTTGTGTGAGCTTAATGTGAATGGTGCAAGAAGATGTGAACCATGTTGTTTGAATTTCAGGGGATCTGAATGGTTTGCTGATCTGGGTGCACAGCAGACTGTATATTGTGCTGTCAAATTATTTGGAGTTTTTCTCGCTGGTCATGGGGTGGAATGTACATCTGAGGTGCAAATAGAGGAAGTTGGAGGGTTCTGTGGATTGCTCTGATACAGATTGCAAGAAATGGCTGATATATTAAATACCTGCCTGTATCTAAGGTGTAAAGACTCTGAGCTTGAAATTGCTGGAGTCTCTGTTAGAAATTTGATCTATTGCAGCATTGAGTGAGTTTTTCAGTCTGTACTGCTTCTTGCTTGTCTCCTTGTCTTACTCTGTCCTCTGTCCTGTTGTGTCCCAGGGTGTCTGGACCACAGGGATGAGGAAGCCTCGGAGGAGGTGCCGGCAGCACTTGGAGGGGCGGCGTTCTCCCTCTCCCTACAGCCTCAAGTGCTCCCCTACCCGCGAGACGCTGACCTATGCCCAGGCCCAGCGCATCGTGGAGGTGGACATCGACGGGCGGCTCCATCGCATCAGCATCTACGACCCCCTGAAGCTCATCACCGAGGACGAGCTGACAGCCCAGGACATGACCGAGTGCAACAGCAACAAGGAGAACAGTGAGCAGCCCCTCTTCACTTCCAAATCTAAGAAAACACTTTCCAAAGGCAAGAAGAAGGAGTCCTGCTCCAAACATGCACCAGGGATGTCTTTGCACTTGCCCCAGCCCAAGTTCCGTGTGGTGGAGTCCTTCAGCCAGCCAGATGCCCATCCCCTCCCTGCTGCCTACTACCGGTACATTGAAAAGCCTCCTGAGGACCTGGATGTAGAAGTGGAGTATGACATGGATGAGGAGGATCTGGCATGGCTTGAGATGGTCAATGAGAAGAGAAGGGCTGATGGTTATGGGACAGTTTCTGCTGACACTTTTGAGCTGCTGGTGGATCGGTTGGAAAAGGAGTCGTACCTTGAGAGCCGGAACAACGGAGCTCAGCAGTCCCTCATCGATGAGGATGCCTTCTGCTGTGTCTGCATGGATGATGAGTGTCACAACAGCAATGTCATCCTGTTCTGTGACATTTGCAATCTGGCCGTGCACCAGGAGTGTTACGGTGTGCCCTACATCCCCGAGGGACAGTGGCTTTGCCGCTGCTGTTTACAGTCCCCTTCTCGCCCTGTGGATTGTGTCCTTTGCCCGAACAAAGGGGGAGCCTTCAAGCAGACCAGTGATGGCCGCTGGGCTCACGTGGTCTGTGCCATCTGGATCCCAGAGGTCTGCTTTGCAAACACTGTGTTCCTGGAGCCCATCGAAGGGATCAATAACATCCCTCCAGCTCGCTGGAAGCTAACATGCTGTATCTGCAAGCAGAAGGGCATGGGAGCTGCTATCCAATGCCACAAGGTGAACTGTTACACTGCCTTCCACGTCACCTGTGCACAGAGAGCCGGTCTCTTCATGAAGATTGAACCCATGAGGGAGACGAGCATCAACGGCACGACGTTCACCGTGCGCAAGACTGCCTACTGTGAGAGCCACTCCCCGCCTGGCACGGTGAGAAGAGGGTCTCCAGCTGCTGGTGGTGATGAGCAGGCAGTCACTGTGAAGGAGGAGGGAGTGGAAGAACCCCATTTTGGCCCTCCCAAAGGGTCTGTGAAGAAGAACCAAGTGAAATTGAAGCAAAAGATCAAAAAGGAGCCTGGTGACGTGACCAAAGGGCGTTCGTCTGTGCCTGTGGTGACCGTTGCACAAATTCCCTCTTACAGGTGAGTGTTGTGGGTTTAGGGAAGGACTTGGACACCTGTAGAAGAACAGGGTCTGTTTTAAGGACTCAGTCCCTCTCATTGTTGACCTTGGAAACACTAAAACTTCAGTCAAGGCTTAGCAATAACTGTGTTCAGAGTGCTCTGCAGCATAACTTGTGGCTGGGTTTCTTCTGAGTGTCACTGTGGTTTTCTGGCTTTGCTGAGCAGCCATTCCAAGCTGTTGTGTAATGAAGACTCTGTGGTGGTCCCTAATGGCAGGCACCCATCTACCATGAAGGTATTTTTAAAACACTTCAGGCATTACAGGTTGGTAGGCAGATAGGGGACATCCCACTATTAAGATTTTTGAAATCTCATTTCATAGTTTTTTAATTCCTCCTTTTACCACAGAGCTTGTCAAACCTGACAGTGTTGCAAGCAGCTTTGACTTTGGCTGTATTTTTTTATTTTTCTCCTAGCTCTCCCTCATACAGAACTAGGTAGTGCTGAATTCTTGTTTGGTGCCTTAGGAAGTGTGTTGATGTGTCTTTTAACAGACAGTCTGATAAGGCACCATGCGTAAGATAAGAATGGTAAGCAAAGGTTAAAATAGCTGATTATTATTCTTGGACTCCTGTCAAGGTAATTTCCCAGGCTCCAGATTAATAACATCAAACTTAAATGGCCCCTGGAAGGTTCTTGACATAGGAAGTAGTTTTGAATTTCAGGCTTGGAGCTGAATTGATGATTTCATACTTCGTGCTGTGGCAAGTGGTTGGTGGGACCCTCCAGTATGAAAAGGGGCCACATATGTCTGCATACGAGGAGATCCCAGCTTGTCCCAGTTTGTGTGTACTTCAGAGTGAGCATTGCCACAACACTGCAAAACTTCATCAGGAGACCCAAGGGGGCCAAGATTGCTTTGCAGCTGGCTCCATGATGCTCTGTGCTTCCTTCAGGCTGAACAAGATCTGCAGCGGGCTCTCCCTGCAGAGGAAGAACCAGTTCATGCAGAGGCTGCACAACTACTGGCTGCTGAAGCGGCAGGCAAGGAACGGGGTGCCCCTGATCCGGCGGCTGCACTCGCACCTGCAGTCCCAGAGGAACACTGAGCAGGTACCGGGTGCTCCCCAGCTCAACTCACATGGCAGGACACACAGCTTAGCTTCCAGGAGGAGATAAGCTTAGCACATGGCTGGGGAGGGGAGTGAGGGTGAAAAGAGCAGATTTAAGTCTGTCTCGGTCTCCTCTTGGTGTGCTTATGCCTGAAGAGCTGAGTTAGTGTATTAGTGGGATATCCATGACACTACTAAAGTTGGTGTTGGTGAGACAGCAGTTAGGAGCTTTTCTCCTGAGTCAGAAGACCTAGGATTGTGCAAGGGTGTGATGGGCCCTTGGTGGAATGATCTTTTACATGAATGATGAAAACATATTCCTTGGAATGAGTAAAGAAAATGGGTTTTAAGTCCAGAATTGTGGCCAAATTCCAGTTCTGATTATTCTTCCTGCAGCTGCAGTTTCTGCCCATCCCATGCACGTTTAGACATAATCATCAGCCCTGGACTCTTGCTTCCTCTTTTGAACTGGCATCAGTAGTCACTTTATCTTGGTGCTATTAAGCAGCACTGCATTTGGCATGAGAAGTAGTTGCTGAAGTAATGAAGCAGTAGGACTCTACCCTCTAACACAGCCTGTCAGTAGGGAACATGTATATTTTTATTGTTGGAGGAATTTATAGACTTTTGGCAAGAAGACTGCTTTGGGTGTTAAATAAAAAATTAAATATAAATTAAATTAAATAAATTAAAAAAAAAATAAATTATTCCCCACTCATCAGTGCAGAGCTTGGGAAAGTGCAGCATTTCCTTGGTGTATTACACTGCTAATTTACCATAAGTAAGATCTTAGAAACAAATGTCCTATTAATATAAACCATGAAGATCTTGTGAAGCAATTGTCCTCTTGGCAATCATGTGAAAGTGTCTGCACTTGAGGCATATCATCCAAATCACTAAAAAATCTACAGATTTAGGAGAGGAAGGATGATAGTGTTGCAAAGCCACTGAACTGTGTCTTGGAAGGTGTGAGCTCATCTCCCAATGTTGGCCATTGTTGGCAAATGTCTTTCCATGGCTCTGTTTTTTATGGGTTACAGAATAGCTCTTTTCTCCCTTGCTTTTGGTTGCCTTCCCTTTAGACTGTAAATGCTTTGGGCTGCTGCTCCAATGCACAGAAAAATTTCCAGCGTTTGTAATAAACTTGGATGTAAAAGCAGGGAGGGTGTAAATGAGCATGCACTGAAGTGTGTTCCCAGGGTGAAGCTGCAGGATAATTTGGGGTAATTTCACAGATAAGGTAAAATCTAGAAAAGCTGATGTTCTCTCTGTTAGACAGCTAAATGCTGGAGGAAGGAGGGGACATGGACTGAACAAGACAGTAAGAGAAAGATTCTGAGAGCAATTCCCAGAGGATTCCTAGAAAAAGAAGGAAACACAGGAAGCCTGTGGTGTTTTCTATCTCACCCACTTACGTCTTGCAGAAGGAGCAGGATGAGAAGACAAGTGCAGTGAAGGAGGAGCTGAAGTACTGGCAGAAGCTCCGGCATGACTTGGAGCGGGCTCGACTGCTCATCGAGCTCATCCGAAAGAGGGAAAAGCTCAAACGGGAGCAGGTAAGGAGTTCTGGCTGTCAAGTTCCTCCTCTTAACTTCAGTCCCATGCAAGCTCTCTGTGCTGCAGAAGGCACAGGAAGAGCATGACAGTTTTTCTTGAGTCTTTTCCTCTTTTCAGAGGTTCTGGTTGTTGGGTGTGCAGAGCCACCTCTCCCTGTGCCAGTCACAGGTTTGCACTGTGCAGCCTCTGCCCTCAGAACCAGGGCTCAGCTGCAGAGTGCTGACAAAATATATTTGCATCATTAATAGTGGATTTGATTCCTGACCTACAGAACCCTTTCTATTTCTGGGCATGGACCAGGTGTTTTGCAGAGTAGAATTAGGTCTCTTTCATGATTATTTCAGGAGTTTGGTAACACCTTCTCCAGGGAGAAGTATAAATCACAATTCAGCTCTTTATTTCTTAAGCTAAAAATTCCTATTTTTCCTCTAAGGACATTTTTAGAAGAAAAAGTTTTAAGATGGAGACCATTTACTAATTTTTCCAATTTCTCCTTTGACCTGTGTGTACATTTCTAAAGTCTTACCAGTTGCTTCCTTCCACTGCTTGCCAACCTTGCCTGTCTTTGCTGTCCTTATCTTGTTGGTTGCTGCACCCACAGCTGTGCTCTCTGGCTGGAGTATCCTCCAGGACAGCTCCAGGAAATGCTCATTGGGCACACACTGAGCCTTTACACGTCCTCAGGCCTTGCCTGGGTGCTTTCAGGCTGTCTGCAGGGAGAGAAAGCAGCATACTCTGATCACAGCTCCTCTAAGAGCAATTTTTTTATGGCCAGAAACTACCCACAGCTTTTCTAGAGTCCTCTTGATGGTTCATTTACTGCATTGTCCTTTATTTACATCAGTGGCTCAGCCCTCATTGATGTGTGAACATATTTTAGGTAGCAAGATAAAAAAACCCAAAAATAATTCTTGGGCTTAGTTTGTTTTTGATATCTTGGTATAACCCTATCACAGCTGGCTAAATGCATAGAAGCTTATGGGAACTATGCTTTTTAAAAGGATAAAATACCAGAGAAAAGTGTATCTAGTTGGGCTCTATCCCAGCCCAGTTTTTAGGTGAATGCAGAAGGATGCTCCAGAATTGTGCATCTCTGTTTGGCTTTTTTCCTGTTCCAGGGGAAAAGTGTGGTCTTTGTCTATATTCATTCTCTTATTGATGCTGTCTTGTTGCTGAGCACATCAAATACAGTTTGCTTTGTGTAAACAGACTTGCTTACCTTTGTTATTGAAGTGTTGATTTAATGACATAACGAGTGATTATAGGATCAAAGAAATGACAATGTTAAAGGACAAATTAAATACTTTTATCTTGTTCCAGTCTTCTTTGAATAGATTTTCTGTGCAAGAGATTTTCAGTGCTACATCTTGTTTGCATGAAATCAAACAGTATTAGAGACTTCCTAAAGGATAGAAGGACCTTTATTAGGAATTTACAGACATCTAAATACTCTTGTTCAGTTTCTGCCTTGAAGTCTGAGAGCTTATGTTTTAAACTTTGTTTTTGTTCTCTAGTCTAATTATGGATGTTTTTGTTCATATAAATGCCTGCATAGTTTTAATTTTTATATAATTGCTAATTGGCATAATATGGAGTTCTCCAGGATAATTTACCATGTGTGAAATGCCTGTTTTCATTTTTAATTGTAGTATCCTTTGATTTCCTGGGGTTTCCTCTTGTTTTGACTTTATGAGATTGAATAAACAGGAGTTCCCCATGTAAAAGGATTGGACTGGGCAATGTACATGGAAAGTACAAGGTGTTTGCCAGAAGTTCTACAGCAATGCTGGCCTGATGTTCTGGAGGGAGACACCACCCACAGATCCTACCCTCAGTGAGTGTCCTCACTGTGTTCCTGTTGCCAGGTCAAGGTGCAGCAGGCTGCCATGGAGCTGCAGCTAACCCCTTTCAATGTCCTGCTCCGCACAACCCTGGACCTGCTGCAGGAGAAGGATGCTGCCCAGATCTTCACAGAGCCTGTTAACCTGAACGAGGCAAGTCTCTTTCCTAGAGGTGTTTAATGGGTTGTAGATGAGATATTGCTGGGCAGAAGCACAAACCACCTTGTCCCAAGCCGCTGGTGGACTAAAAACTGTCTAAAAAAGGACTCATGATGTGTGTATCCTTCCAGGCCAAAAAAAGGGTATTTTCTTCTGGAAGTTTAGCACATCTTGGATGAGTAATGTTTTGTTGAGCCAGGGTGTGTCTGCCTTGCCTGGGTGGCACAGAAATGAACATCTGTTGCTGCTCCTTGCCTGTGGAAAGGATATTAAGAGTGCTTGTGATGGGTGCGCTCTGGTTGGCTAGTAAATGGTTTTTGTAATTGTACAGGTTTTATATGTTTAGGTTCCAGATTACCTGGAATTCATTTCCAACCCAATGGATTTTTCCACCATGAGGCGGAAGCTGGAGTCCCACCTGTACCGAACCTTGGATGAGTTTGAGGAAGACTTTAACCTTATAGTTGCCAACTGCATGAGGTATAATGCTAAAGACACGATTTTCCACCGAGCAGCTGTCCGGCTCCGGGACCTTGGGGGAGCGATTTTGCGTCATGCGCGGCGCCAGGCCGACAGCATCGGCTTTGACACTGGCGTGGGGATTCACCTGCCTGAGTCGCCCAAGCCCCATGACTTTTACCGCTTTTCCTGGGAGGATGGTGAGTAATGATTAATGTTTTTTTCCCCCTCAGGCAGATCATAGCTTTAGTTCTGAGCACATCGTTCAGCCTGCATGGAAATTGTAGCCATTCTGCATAGAGAATTTGCCTGTCCATCTGTTGACCTAGGGACATGAAAACCTCCTTTAAAACCCCAGAGAGTGGGATTCCAGATGAGCTGGGCACTCTGAGCTAGGTGCAGCTTAACTCCAGCTCTTCTAGTGCATGTCTGTGTTGGCAGAGTCTTGTAATCTGCCCTTGCTCTTTGATTTGTACCAGGAGTGTTGTACAAACTCACTATTTTAAAGAGCAGTGCAAAGGGTGGGAATTTTTTGCTCTGGGGAAAGCTCATACATTTCACTGTAAACTGGCAAGATGTACGGCAGCTGGGTTAGATAGAGCACTGAGGGCTTAAAGAGGATGATGAGGGGTGAAGGTACTGGGGACCTAAGCAATCCTTCTAGCTGAGACTTTCCATTCCCAATACAACCCCATCCATTCCCACAGCCCTCTTGAGATGCAGCTCCAAATCATTCATTGAATAACTTGGCTAAACTTAGTACAGCCATCGAGCACACAGAGCTTGCAGTGTGCCATCTGGTTCCTAAATGTTGAAGCCCTCTTGCGTGCAGATGGACAGTCACTATGAAATTTGTGTAGGTGTTCAGCTATCTGTCCTGCTCCAGTGGATGCCAGCCCTCCAGCTGAGCCAGAGGAATGGCAAATATGTTACATTTTGGCCACTTATCTTTGTGGTCTGAGTTTGGCATTTAATCTGCCAATGAAATAGGTTTCTGACAAGGGCCTAGACCACAAGCTGTTCTGTGTGGGGTGCAGAAATGTCCTTTCACTGTTGCCCCGGGGCAGTAACAGGAATTGAGGGACAGTGCAAGTTGAATCAGCTGCTTTTTATCCAAAGGAAGGAAGTCCAAGCTCTAAGATTGTTGACTGCTAAATCCCCAGGCTAAAGTGATTGATTCATGGACAGCATCAAAGGGAATGAGGCCTGGCACTGGCCCCAGATGCTTCTCCAAGAAGCTTTACTCCTTCCCTTCACTGTTCCCATCTCTTATGCTGCAGTGGATAACATCCTGGTCCCGGAGAACCGGGCTCACCTGTCCCTGGAGGCACAACTGAAGGAGCTGCTGGAGAAGCTGGACACGGTGAGCACCATGCGCTCCAGCGGTGCCCGGACGCGGCGTATCCGGCTCCTGCGGCGCGAGATCAACTCCATCCGCCACAAACTGGCCCAGCAGCAGAGCAAGGCCCTGCCCAACGGGGACACTGTGCCACGGGAGGGGCTGGAGACAACATCCAGGGAAGGGGATGAGGAAGGGGAGAAAGGTGAGCAGCAGGATTTTGATTCCAGGTCTCTAGCACTTGTCAGCAGTCAAAACCTGCTTTTTCTCCTGTGACTTTAGTGAAAGATGGAAACGGCTGTTGATAGTTTTGGGAATGACTCTCGCTAAAATGTTCAAGCAGATTCTTTATTCCTTTAGGAGATGGTGCCAAGCTCCCACACCCTCCAACCCTGGAGCCCACAGGACCAGCACCCAACCTCTCAGAGCTGGACTCTCTGCAGGACCCTCCAACACTCAAACCCATCAGTGAAAGCAGGTCCTTGAACCAGCTGCAGAGGAGGATGGTGTCGGACAGGGAGCTCTTTGACAAGAAGGCTCTGCAACACGAGAGCCAGGCTTTCCAGCGCCTGCTGTCCAACAACAGCCTCAACGGCCTGGCTCTGCCCCCTGCAGACAGCCCTGCCAGCCCTGCCCTCAGCAGCGTGGGCCGGCGGACATCTGTCCTTTTTAAAAAAGCCAAGAATGGCATGAAGCTGCAGAGGGGTCTGGAGTGCTCCCCGGAGAATGGGGAAGAGCACAGGCAGGGCGGGCAGGGCTCACCCTCCTGCCCCGATGGGGAGCGACAGGCACGGAAACGGCCCCAGAGCAGGACCTGCAGTGACAGCAGTGGAGAGAAATCACCCAGGCAGGCAGCACAGAGAGGTGAGGAAAGGCTGCATGTGACACTCAGGGCCGGTTGACATGGTGTTGTTGGATCCTAGGTTGTACTCGATGATCCCAGAGGTCTTTTGTAAACGATTCTGTGATTCTGTTGTTGCTCTATTGGGAACAGCGAGAAGAATGACACAGACTCTCTTGTGAGTTGAACAGGAGAGTTCTTCCTTTTCTCTTCTTTTAAGGTTTATTACCTCAGATCTTCTTTTATAGGCCGATACATGAAAGTACAGAAAAGTAAAACTCTTACTGGTTAGTAAACTAACACATCACCATCATTGGTCAGTGGTGTACACCACCCCTCGACCTTCTCTTGCAAGAAAACAAGAAACTCACAATCAGCACCTACAAAGCTGTCTTCTATCTCTGAGGATTGTTTTAATTTCTCCTTATGATTTCCCAGGCCACTTTCTCAAGCAAGACTGAGAAAGTTGTGCGGCCTGCTATTCCACAGGCACTGTGCTCCCTGCTTCATAGTTAGCATCCATATTCTGTAATTCCTTGGGATTCCTTTTCCTTCTGGAAGCTGTGAGATGGGGCTGAGGAAGGGGAAATCCTGGAGCTGAGTGAAAACTTTTACATCCAAACTACACACCCAGAACAGACTTTATACTTAGGGGAAAGCACAGTCCTCATAACCAGATGGTTTCACAGCCTGGTGAAAGCTGTTTATAAACAGGGCAGCCATGTCTATAATGAGCTGCACTTCTCCATTGACTGTACATGTTGTTTTTGGTATCGTAGCTCATCTCCAGTCACCTCCATTTTAGAATTTAAAGGTACCAAGATGAAGCCCAAGCAGTCGCCAGTAATTCTCCTATTTGCCAGGCTGCTGTAAGAGGGAGTTTTCAGTTATTTTATACGGCAAGCCAATGTGCACAGCAGCTCAGAGAGCTGTTGAGTGCCTGGCTGGAGAGCTCTTGAGAGCCTGTGGGCTGAGGCATTGGCATTCCTGCCCTTGTGGAAGAGTTTGTGTTGGCTTGGTCACTCCTAGGAGCAAGAGTTTCCTGCTGAAGAAATGATGCTTTTGATTGGAAGTGTTCACACTGTGGAGTAACTTAAATACTACTTTGAAATCATTTTTGGAGTTTAAATAAAATTAGTGGGAATACCAAGCAGGTTCCTTTTCAAATTAGATCTGCAAACGAGAATAAGGAGCTGAGATGAAATTTGGAAAGACAGAAGAGGAAAGGAACATCTGAGCGACATCACTCTAATTTCTTTTTAATTGTGTGAACAGCCATTGTGGGACAGTTCCCATCTGGAAGGTTTGACTTAGCCTACACCTGAAATACCATCTTATAGTTATTTGGCTATCATAAAGTTGCAAGAATATTGAGTCTGGGAGAAAGGCAATGGAATGTGGGGATTGACTTGCCAGGACAGGTTAAGGGAAATGCAGATGACTTCTCCAAAGAGTGGAGGGACTCAACATCATCATCTCTTGGTAATTAAAGCAGAAAATTGTCATCCACACTGGGTAGAGGTCAGAATGAGAGGCTGAAATTTAAAAAAGGAAAAATAAAGGCAGGGTGCTGGAAAATCACTGATAATAGGCAGTGGCATTTCTCCTCTGCTAAAGCACAGCTGGCTTTTTTCTGAGTTGCACCACTGCTTCTGTGATTCAGCTCCATCTCCTTCCACAATTTCAAACACAATTAATTTGTCCTAACTGGAGGGAACATCTGGTGTGATGAATCTGTGTTATTGAAGAAGCAGGTCAGTGTGAGGGGGATTTTCACAACAAGGTGTTTCCCAGGAATGTGCTCTTTGTGACAATCCCATATTTACAGCTAGAAAAAACAAGAGAGGCTTTGCCATGAATTTGCCCTTTGTGTGGCTGTTGGACTTGTGAGCCCATGGGAGTGTGGGGGTGCTTGGTCTATGGACTGGGGGAAGGCCATGGTCACCTGGCTTCTTGTGCCTGCTCTGGCCTTGGGGCTGCTCTCATGCCTTGTCACTCTCATTTGTCTCCTTGGCAGGAGTGACCAATGGTTTTGCAAAACATGCAGGGAGTGGCTCTGACTCGGAGTGCAGCTCTGCCCTGGGCAGTGGGCTGGTGTTTGAAGCCTGCAGGTAAGTGCCCCAGGCAGAACTGTTCCCTGGAACACCTTCTGTGTCTGGATTAATCTCTCTGATTCTGTTCTTTGACTTCTTAGTTCCAAACCCAGCCCAGACTGTTGCTACTTATGTGTTGACTCTAAAAAACAAAAAGCTGTTTTCATCCTGTCCTCTTAAGCTGCAGGTCCCAAAAGCAGTGTTTGATTTTTCAAGCATTTTGTGCAAGTGTTCGATTTTCTCAAGCAAGTGGGTGTGTGTTACACTGTTCTTTCTCAGTGCATGCACATCCTCTCTGCTGATGCAGTTCTTGAGATCCAAAACTTGGAAAAACTTGAATTCTAATTTTCAATTCAGCACTGCAGGTAAAGCTACCACCTACTAAACAGCTGCTTTCTTCCTCTCAGAAATTAAGGGGCAGAACTGGGCTTCAAACATGACTGAACAGACTTAAAGCAAGTACCTGACATCTTCTGATGTCTCGTGGATAACTTGTGCAATTATTCTGTTTAGGAACAGCTCTGTTTACTACTTCTTCTCCAGTCCTATTCCAGCACCAAAATCACTCACAGTAGGTTGCTTATTAGAAATCTGTAAAAGAAAAAGCAAATTACAGTATGCAAAAAATATGATTGAGGTGGAGTTAGTCCATTTTATGAAATGTTTGTAGTAAGGGGGTGAAAGGATGTTCAGGATATGTATGGGCTGATAAAGTCCAGTTTCATACAGGAGTTGTACTGGAGGGCTGCTGTGTCATCTCTCAAGCTTATACACAACGGGTGTAGCTCGTGCAAGCTCCAGGCATCATTACATCAGCTCTGAGGCGTGAAGTTTTTACTAGGTTTTCTCCTCATGTTTACATCTGGGTTTCTGTGAGGTCTTTTCATGGCTCATGGCAAAGCTGGGATGATGTCCCCTGTGCTTTCACCAGAAGAGATCACATTTTGCACAAGTATTCAGTGTTCTTTTCATGTCAGTGGTGCACTAGTGCAGTCATTTTTTGGTTATTTTAACCTGGTTTGGGGAACCCATTGTTGTGCAGGACAATCTGTTTTCCCCTAATGCCCTACTTTTCCACATTTTCCTGACAGTGGTTTGATGCCTCCCAAGCGGAGTCGAGGGAAGCCGGCTCTTTCTCGGGTGCCCTTCTTGGAGGGTGTGAATGGAGATTCTGATTTCAGTGGCTCAGGTGAGAATTGCTGCCCAGCACCAGCTCTGGACCCACCTCAACCAGGGGGAACACATCTCAAAGCACACCAGGAGCCAGTCCTGCACAAATTACCCAGGCTGGACCTGCCTGGGCACTATTACCTGCTTTGCTACAGATTTAGGTTATTGCATATAACATTCTTCCTGCTTCCACCTTTCCTGGTTGCCTGTGCCCTATGTTCTCCTTGAAGGGCTGCTTTCTGTAGGGCTGATGTGTGTAATGTGCCTTTCACTGTTTCATCCTGTTTTGGGACTAGTTCTCTTTAATGATGCTGTAATACCAACAGGAAATCATAATTAAAGAGGGATCTCTCTGGAGATGACTTCATAGCTGTTCCCTCTTGTGTTGCTTGCAGGGTCTTTGTTGCAAAAGTTGTCTTTGTCAGGCTGTGTTGTACATCTGTAAAATTGTCACATTGCTCTCCCCAAGGCACTGCACCATCCCCTCAGTGCTCACATGACCAGACTGTTGTGTTTCTTAGGGTATGTCAGGGATAGAGTTATTGCAGGTTTATCAGGATTCAGCTTTGAGGCCCTGGTACTCCTGTTGCCTGTGTGTGCGGCTTCATTGCTGGCTCTTGTCGTGGCTCTCTGAGAATCATTATTATCCTGCACCTTGTGTGTCTGCTTTGGAGATGAGCTCACAGAGTGAGGCTGGTACCATGAGAACTGGAATCAGTGGGACAGTTCTGGGCTTTGGAATATAATTTCATTAATGAAAGAATACATCTGGAGTGCAGTAGTGGAAAACCACATCAGGTCTGTCCTGACAGAGTGCTCAGTTGGGTTTGTACTCAGCATTTTCTAGGTTCAGTTTTCAATGCCAGTATTTGTCCATTTTCCCCAGAGCAAGCAGTACTTGCTGTAAAATTTTCATTAATGAAGATTGCTCCTTTTCCAGGACAAGGAAAATCAATGGCTGATTTCATATCTGTGACCAAATCCATCTCTTGTGGGGCCATTTGATTTCAGTTCACTTTGATTACATTTCTGTGCTGAAGAGTTCATGTGAAGCCACATGCATGCACAGACCCATGATTTAGGAGATTGTGGCTTTATCCTAGTGCTGAACCTGACTGTGCTGACAGAGCATAAAGAAGGCTGGAGTTTGGTACATGCTGAGTTTTATCATAAACACCCATTCATACAGATACAACCAACAAGTGATTTTCCTGTCTTGTCATTGTGCTTTAAGTACTACAGTAGTTCTGTTTTAGTTGATTGCTACTGAGACAAAGAGATGACAGTGTGGTTCCTTGTGTTTTCATAACCCTCTTGCTGGTTATGAAAGCTCCTAAGCTCTGTCTCCTGCTGTCCCTTAGGCAGGCCTCTCCTGATGTCCTTTGATAGCCAGGCTGAGCTGGAGCCCCTGGAGCTCGTGTGGGCCAAATGCCGTGGTTATCCCTCCTACCCTGCCTTGGTAAGTGCCCTGTGGCTCTCCCACAGCCTGACCTTGCAGCTCAGGTAGCCCAGAACACAATTCTGTTGTGCACTATAACCAGACAGAAACGGAAGACTTCCCAAAATAATGTGATATGTGCTTTTTTTTCTCCTTTCCCTTTTGCATAGTGAATTTTCCCTGTATTTGTTGTTTCAGAGCTTTGCAGAGGATTCATAAAACATTGGTCTCTCATGTGAGGGGTAGGAGCTCTTTTCACTCTCCTCTCCTCTGAGGAAAGTCATCAGTACTGTAGGGATGAGAAGACCTAAATTTTATAAATGCAGGCACCAGGTTCTGCTGCCTGCACATTTTCCTGTTTGGTGAGCACAGATCTGTAGGTGCCCAGCTGGCCCTGTCATGTCTACATCCTCTTGCAACAACCATATGCTTGATTTAAATATGAGCATATATGCATGTCCCTTGAACGTTATTTCTTACTGTTTATCTGCCTTTGGATATTTATCTATTAATGCCATCAAAAAGGGCAGATTCTGCTGGAGGTGTGACCCTCATCTATGTTCTTACTCCAAGTGGGAGCCCAGAAGAGGGAGCATACTTGGATCTGCTGGCCATCCTGGCCAGCCAAACCAGATTTAGTTCTCCATGTGGCTACAGTCAGAGTTAAACTGTGACATTGAATGGATTTAACCACCGAGACTGCCTCCAAAAAAGGCTTTTTTATAGCAGACTGTTGTGGTGGCAAAGTGTCTTAATAAATTCCTACAGATGGCCAATGTCAAAGCCAGTCTACTTTTTCAAGTCCTTAGGAGTGGAAGAACAGACTGAGCATTGCAGCCATCCTCTGCCGTTTTCTTCTCCTCCTGTGCTGACAGGAGCACAAACGTGGACATGGACATTTCTGCTTTATAGGGGGAGGTCTGATATATTGTGACTTATCTTCAAAATCACTTTAGTCTCTGTTCCCCTGGCTTGATGGAGCCAGCACTGCTTGTCAACTCTCAAAATATTTGGCCTGGTTCTGATCTAATGCAGTGTAAATCTAAGCAACGCCACTGATGTCAACTGAGTTGTTCCAGAATGGAGCTGTTGTGAAACAGTGTTTTGCCTGTGGAGTACAGCAGGAGCATTACATTTATTTGGACTTTGGCATGAGGGAAGGAAATCCTTTGCTGAACAGAATAATGCTGAGTTTGTACTGAATTACACATTAGTGTAAATGCATTTGCAGCCACACAGAACCACGCACATCCCTTTTTCAAGATGAGGTGCCTGGCTTTGGGACTGACTGGCTTCCCTCTCACAGGAAGCCTCAGGATGAAATTTTTGTAGAAAGAGACACTGAAAACAAGCAATTTTGCTTACCCACCCAAAGCAGACATAATTTGTATAGCTTGCATACACTGAAAGAACAGAAAAATAATGCATTCTGTTCATTGCTGGGAAGTTTTGTGCTAAATGTCCTCCCTCTGTGTCCCCAGATTATCGACCCCAAGATGCCACGCGAGGGTTTGCTGCACAACGGAGTCCCCATCCCTGTGCCCCCCATGGATGTCCTGAAGCTGGGGGAGCAGAGGCAGACAGAGGCAGGAGAAAAGCTCTTCCTTGTCCTTTTCTTTGACAACAAGAGAACCTGGTGAGTGTGTGCAGACAGCTCCATGATGAGTGTGAGCAAGATTTAACATAATCTTTGGGATGTGGGAGCATACAGGGATTATGATGTAAATTGGGGTATTTAAACATGCAGCAGGCAAAAGGAGTCTAAATAAGGAAGACAGCCTGTTTTTCCTGGCTGAAGAGCACAACATCTGACAGCTCCACCTCCACAGTGAGCAGTTCAGCATCCTTCACCCAGAGCTCACATCACCACAAAAATACTGAGGCACATGAAGAGAATTGACAGCAAATTACAGAGAACATTTGACTTCAGAACATCAGCAGTCTGTTCCTATGCTGCACAGAAGACTTTCTAAAAATTTCCAGGCTAACTTTTTCAAAATGCAGGGTTTATTTCATATTTAGACTTGGCTGATTTTTCAGAGGTGCTGAGTACTAGCAGTTTTCAAATCAAGTTTTTTATTTAAAATGGTTCAAAGCAAGAAAAATATCTGAAGGCCTTTTGTTGTTGTGTTTCAGACAGGATGAATCTGCTGATTTTAGGATTAGTTGCTGACCATGCTCACATGGTAACAGTCAACCAGCCAGATATAATAAAACATAAATCAGTGAAGAGCCTTAAAACTACCAATAAGTCTTCAAAGTCTCTGTGTGAAACAACGGGAAATCTGTAAAATTTGAGATTTATGCTGGAAAAGGTGACAGCTGCATGCTGAGCCTACTGGATTATTGAACCAGCAAATACCACATGGGAACATGAACAGTGACACAGGAGGCAGAACCTGTGTGCAGCTGGGTCACAGAAACACGGTTTATCTTGTGGACGAAGTGGGTGCTGGATTGTTTGCATGCTGTGGGAACAGAAGACCTGGGCTTGCCTTTTCTTCTGCTGCCTCTGTAAAATGTAAAAAAAAGGAGTTTAAAAAGAAGCCTTGTGGTGTTTGAAGGGCCCTTCTTCTGAGGAAGGCTTGTGCTGGCATTCCAGGAAGAGCAGGGAAGCTCCAAGAGGTCAGGGAAAGGCTGGAGGAAGGAGGTGAACACTGCCAGGGCTGGAGGGAAAATAGAGCAGAACCAAACACACAGAGGGTAAAGCTGCAGGGGGAAATTTCCCCTGACATTTGGGGATTCTGCAGGGTTTTATGGGGTCTGAAGAGATGGGGACAAGGTACAACAAAGGGAGAAGTATTTGCCATCTGCTTGGGAAGCTGGGAAGGGGATCAGGTTTACATCACTTGGTGAGGGTGCCTGTGTCCTCTGGGTGAAAGAGGTGTCAGGAGACAAACTCCTGAGGCTTTTTATTAGCACACTGCATTGTTCCCCTGTTCCTGATTACAGGAACCACTTGATAAAGAGCATGTTCTGCAAAGAGAGACTAATGATTTGTAGCAGAAAATCAATGGCAGCATGTTTTCTGTTGCTGTAGTCATCAGTTTTCAAAATCTTAAATCTAAGGTTGTAATTGAAGCTATTTTCCCAATAAAAGTAAACATCTCCTAAGCTTTGTCCTGCTCTTGTTGAATACAAGCTTTGCTGCATGTTTACACTCTTCAGAGGCCACTCAGAGTCTTGTTTACAGTTTGTGGGAAGCTGAGGTGCCTCAGGAAAGTACTAAAAACCCCTCTTGGAGTCAGATCTAATTTTGATTGACTTCAGTGATGCTGCAGAAGGGTGGAAAAGATTGAAATTATCATCTTTGTGTGAAGAGAAGCTGAGCTGCTCTGGATTGCCCTTACTGGCTGAGTGGGAGGTGAGCTGTGCCAGCAGTGGTTGAGGTGGAGCTTCAGGGGGCTGGATGGCATTAGGAGAGGTGGGTGACACATTTCTCAGTGTCCAGTTAACCTGGACAAATGACCACATAATAAAAGCTTGCTACAGACAAGGCATTTGCAATTAAAGCAATCTTTTGGGGTCAGTCTGGGCTTGGGATGTGTCATCCTGGTTCTGGATGATACTCAGATAGTTGTACCCACCTAAACTATAAACTAATGCTTACAGCTTCTTGGAACAAGACAGAGCTTTTTTGAGGATAGAAACTCACTTTGTACCATGAACATCCCTGTATTTGCTGCTGTGTGGAACACAGGAATTTCCAACTTTCCCCTGAGCTCCAAGGAGAATTGAAAGCTTTGAGTAAGGATTCCAATGCTCAGAAGGCATTTTGGCTGCAGGGGCTTCTTCTATGTCAAACGCAGCGAATTAAACGTGTACCATCATTGTGGGGCATTAATGATAAATAAATACATTACACAAGGGTAAAAGCTCCTGGGGAGGAGGTGACAGATCTTTGCACTCCTCTCTGCTGCAGGCAGTGGTTGCCACGGGACAAAGTCTTTCCCCTGGGTGTGGATGACACCGTGGACAAGCTGAAGATGATGGAGGGACGCAAAACCAGCATCCGCAAATCGGTGCAGGTGGCCTACGACCGAGCCATGATCCACCTGAGCCGTGTGCAGGGGGACAACCCCTTCATCCCGGCCTCCTACCTGTGAGGGGCTGCTGGGCCAGCCCTCCTGCTCCTCCAAACGTCCAGCTCACTGCAGGGTGCAGCACCTCCAGCAGCTGTCAGCACTCCTCGGAGTACCCCGAAATGTGCCAAAAAACACCTTGTCCAGCTTCTTCCTGAATGTGTCTTGCTGAAGAGCTGGCAGGAGATGAAATGTAGTCTACAGGGAGTAAGGTAGGTAGGAAAAGCTGACAGGTGGCAGGAGCCAAGGTGAGTTGCTGCAGTGAGCAGAGCACACAGCTCTTGGATGTTTGGACCTCATGCACCATCCCCTGCTCCTGCCTCCCCTGGGCTGCCAGGGTTTTGAGTCATCAGCCAGTCCCAGGTAATTCCTGGGAACCTGGCACCCCAGGATCTTTACAGGAATCCCAACTGGACTTTCTTGTGCCAAATTTAACCTAACCATTGTTGGCCTTTTCATTTTTCTTTATATGACATTGTCCTGTCACATAGAAACCCCATAGAATCGTAGCTGGGAGCTCTGATTGTGATTCTCTTGCCTATGTACATTGTGTTTTCATGTTTATATTTCTCTCACTGCATTACAAAAAGCTTGAGATTTTGGTAACCTTCCCCCCTTGCACAGTTTCATGCACAGATGCACAGAGCTTTAAAGATGAATATCAAATTACCTGATCTGTGTCTATATGTATGTCCTAGCAATTAATTTATAGTTTCACGTTTCAGTTCTGATTTCTGTGACTGCTTGTTGCAGTAACATTTCCTATCATGACTTAGCACAGTACCTAAGAAAAGAGAACTTCCTTTTTTTAAGAAGTAATTTTGGAGGTGTCTGTTGAGCTGGAGCAGCTCTGCAGGCACTGAGGTTGATCAGGGTTGGAGGGAGATGCATCTTTTGTGCTGGTTTATGCACATTTGGTGTAAGGCTCCTCTTCCTTTTTCCTCCCCCTATTTTCTGTCTCCCTGTTTCCTTCTGCCACATTTTGGACTGAAACCAAGCACTGACCAGAGCACACAACCCTTCTGCTGTTTCACTTCTCCCACATGTGCACATCCTTTCCTGGTGTGTGGGTCTCCAGTGTTGTCATCCAGGTAAACCCAGACAGTCCCCTTGGATTGGGTTTGCATTGCAAAAAAACGGGGACAAACTGATGTTTGGGAATTTGGTGACTACATCTTTTCTATTAGCCAAGGACTTTATGATTTCTCTGATCTCTTCTGTTGCATATCCCTCTTTGCTTTCCCATTTTAAAGAGCCAAAGGTGCAAAGCAAGATTGTAGATTGAATATCATCATTTTGCTTTTTAACTCAGTATTTTTTTATTATTTTTAACTTTTTCATACTGAAGAGAATGTGGAGTCAAAATAATAATTAATGATAATTAAGAGTAGGGAGTAATCACTGCCATTTCTACTTGCTCTACTTTTTTAAAATACCACTTCTTATACATTGGGGCATGGAACTGCATTTGAAGGAATTTTAAGATTCCTGTACCATATAGAAATGGGGCATAGGAGTTTGTAAAAATATTAATAGTGATAATAATGCCCATGGAGTGTGGCTAGGGAAGGATGTTGTGTATATAGTTGTAAAATGTTCTAAATTATTTAGACCTATTGTCACCATTCTTGAAGTCCTCAGTTGTGTTGCTGGGTCTTTTATATGCACACAGTGTAATTTATTTGAAGGAACATACAGTTTTCCAGGTGGTAGCTCAGCTGTGGACTAGTGACCTGTGTATGTTTTAAGGTCTTGGGAGTTGGTCTTTTTTTTTTTTTTCATTTTGTTTAGTTTTTTTAAATGATTTTAGAATTTGGATTGGCTGATTTCCTGTTGTTGCTACAGAACCTAAATGTTACTGTCAGTCTGCTGTAAAGCACAGATTGCTCTATTTATTGTAGAAAGTGAGTTTATTTGCTTTCTAGAATTGTTTATATCAGATGGTATAAGAGAAGGAATAAGAAAATTTATGCTTGTAAAGAAAAAAAAAGCTAATTTTACCTACTATAATCTGACTGTCTGAGAGTATATTTTCTCTCTGAGAAATAAATGTTCTAATGTATGGAAAAAAAAACAAAACAACAAAACACTACCCTCAAAAAGATTTCTTCCTTGCTAATGTTGTCCTGAAATCCAGAACTTACCGTGATGGCTTTTACTTTTCCCAGTGGTCCCAGGTACAGATGGGAAGAGCAGCGCCAGTGAGGTGACCCAGGGAGGGGTTTCTTGTCCTGCCTCTGCCACGTCCTGTGTCCCCTCTGCAGTGGGTGACACAAATGGGTGCTGCATGGAGAGGTCCCACCTTTTGCTGTCTTTGTTTGTAGAGTTTGGGGCTTTTTTTGTTTGACTTTTTTTAATTCTTTCTTTTTTTAATTGATGTTAAACTAAGGACCACTCTGTTTTCTTAGAGAAAAACAACAAAAGGCACACACAAAGTCAAATGCCTGAGAAAAACAACTCCACCTTAGGAAAGTGATTTCTTGAGATACTGTTTGGAGTTTTATTGGCAACAAGGTTCTGCCTGTCATGCTTGGCCCTGGCCTCACTGCCTGCTGCTTTCTCCCCACTGGGAACAGAAAGGGAATGTGGAGGTACTGGGAGCCTCCACCCCTGCCAGGAAAGCCCTGGTGGCCCAGCAGGAGCACTGGGAGAAACCCAGGGTGGGTTTCCATCTCCTCAATCCCTCCCAAATCCAGCCCATGGCACAGCACAGAGGTTCTGCCCACAGAAACATCCCCAGCTGGGGGAGTTAACAGCACTCACTGCAGGGTGTTGTGGGGGACAGCACCGAGAGCTGCCCTTGCTGCTGGGGACAGCCACTCCTGCAGCCAGGATTGTTCCTCCTCCTATCCCTGGAGTGCAGCCCCAGCACAGCCCTGCCCTGCAGGGCCCAGGAGGCACTGCCAGCACTGCAGCCCATGGCTCTCCAACGGGCTCTCCTTCGCTTCTGCTGGGAGCTCCAAGCTCCTCCACTGCCCAAACCCTGAGATGGGTTTCTGTCACACCTCGGGCAGAGCTAGCACTGCAAGAACATGTCGGGGTAGAAACCTGCAGCTCTGGAACACCCCCCTCCTCCAGAAGGGTTCAAAACCCTACAACACCACAGCCAGGCATCCCTCTCAGGCAGGGAGAGGATGGGGAGAACAAGGGGTGCATGTTATAAATATAAAATCTGCTACAAAGAGAAGACATATATTGTACATCTTTGACCCATATACACAAGAACACAATATACACAGAACGCCTCGGAGGAGTGGGGATGTTGTCAGGAGGTTTTTGAGAGATGTTGCTCCCCTACCAGCACCCCCTCTGTGCCTTCCCCACACGCTGGATGGGGCTGTACTCAACATCAGTCACCAAAAGTTCCACCAAGCTGGCACACGTCATTCCAGGTGTGTGTGGATGGAGTGGTCGTGGCCCCTATCGTGCCTGCCCTGCTGCCCTGGGGGAGAGGTAGGCGAAGAGGATGGAGAGAAGGAGGGAGGGCAGGCACGAGGGACTCTCTTGTGAACCCACAAAGTGCTTGGGGGGTCTCTGGACCCTTGGAGCAAAGGTAGGCCCTGAGAGAAACTTCTTGCCCTGCCACCCTCGTGGGGAAGGATTCTGTGGCCAGGCAGGTCTCTGATAAGGCATTTTCATCTGGGAGTTGGCGCAAACAGTGTCAGAAGAGAGGAGGGAGCAGATGGGGCAGCGCATGTGGTGTAGGGCAACGGGAGGCAGCAAAGCCAAAGTGGTCCCAGACAGACAAGTCCAGGACAGGGAGTGGAGAGGACAGGAGGGCTTCGTCTCCGGCTCAGTTTATCTGCAAATCTTCCCCCATGTTCTCCCTCAGCCCCTTGAAGCCTCCGTTCCTGGCGTGAGCCACCAGCATGGAATGAAATACTGAGAGTTGTCAAAATGGCACATCCAGGCGCATGGAGTGGCAGACAGGCACACGTTCAGAGTTAAGACAAGAGTTCAGGTGAGCTTTGTACAGCAAGGAGCAGCTCCTGGCTGGAGTGTCCGAGCACTTGGGATGACAAAAATGCCACAGTGATCAGATTGGGCCAGGATGAGGGGCGGGCATGGGAGAGAGGAGCCAGTCTGGGCACCTATCTGCGGTAGTGGTTTGGGGCATCTGCAAACATGTACTTGAGTCTGTAAGCTTCAGCCAGCAGCAGCCCAATCTCTTCATTACCCCAGTGTATCGTGGGCAGGTTTTGTAGCAACATCAAAAGGCCCTGGAAGAGGGGAAGGTGTTTAGTTTGGAGAGGCTGAAGGCAGAGCACAGATCCAGTGCAGGCTGGGGGCCGGCCTGAGCAGTGGCAGCAGTGCTCAGTAACTTTTACCCACCACACTTGCAGTCTGAAAGGCTCAGGGACAACATCAAGATGTGCTTGGGTCTAGATCTGAACCAGTAAAGCACCCCAAGCCCCTTGGAATAAAGGGTGCTGTTACAGGGTTACAGCTGGACACAGGAGGGCAAACACTGATCAGAGCTGAGATCCTGATCAGGAATGGGATGTTTGAACCCTCCAACAGCTCAGTTCTCTGTCCTTATCACCAAGGCTCAAGTTACTTCTAGGCAAAGCTCCTGAGACCTGGTCTTGGAGCCAGCTCTGACATCTGTCTATGTCCACACTGGGCTCCCAACCAGAGCAACTCCCTCCCCTCTACTTCCCTTCCCCAGGAAATCACCCCCAACCCCAGGGTCGTACTTGGAAATCTTCTTCATCCAGGATCTCCTTCCGCCACTTGATCAAGAAGGCAGCGCAGACGTACAGGTGGAAATGGGAGAATCCTTCTGGCTCTGACTGTGGACAGCAAAACTCTGGGTGAATTCCTTCAGCTCAACTGGAGAATGACCCCCAGACACAGATGTCCTACTGGGCTACCCATCACCCAGCTGGCTGTAAACATCCTGGGGCCACACTGCTTCATTTCCCTCAGCACCCCAGCTGGTGCCAGGAGACCTCTGTCCTCATGGGGACAGGGACCCAAGTGACAGTGACAAGCCAGGCAGGGAGGGCAGTGGAGCCTGCATACCTGGTAGGTGTCCCAGAGGCGGATGGTGCAGCGAAGGGGCAGCTCCCTCATGAGCAGGTTGTTCATCCAGCGAAAGGCAAACTGCAGGTACTCGACCTCGTACTTCCTAAAGTGATTATGTACCTGCTCTGAAACAGCACATTTCACTTACACACCTGGGGCTCACAGTGCCCCAGCTCCTGCACGCTGCTCACAGCTGAGACCTTTTTCTCCTAAATTCCTCCTCTCCTCACCCTGTGCTGTCACCAGGAGGTTTCTGGCTGACCCTGCCCTGCTCTGGTTCTGTGGGTGTTGTAAGAAATCTCTAACCCTGCCCTGAGAGTTGTCCCAAAGGAGGCCTCCCTCCCTCTGCTGACAAACCTGAGCAGACTCCCGTGTCACCTACCATCGATGCGGCTGACTAGCTCCTCCAGGGCTTTCACTTTCTTCTGGATCCCTGGCTGTGCAAAGGTGTAATTGTCCTGTGGGGAGAGGCCTTGAGTCAGAAGCAGCAGCTTTAATAGCAGCTAGAAATTATCAAACCCAGATCAGCAATTGGGATGAGATTATCATGAGCCAAGGAGACAGGGCTCTTGAGCACCAGGACTGCCTGCCTGCTGTGAGTTCCCTGGTCAGGACAGGGCCATCTGGGCAGCCACAGCACCCACCTCCCCAGGATTTCACTAACAGATTTAGCTCAGTGAAGTAGCAAAACCTCCCTAATGCTGGAGCATGCAGAATACTCCCTTAATCAGGGAGTGGAGACAAGCACACTGCCACCCCAGCGAGAGCAAAGGAATTCCCGTGGCCCTAGGGGCTCACCTGTATCCCATCCAGCAGCTTGCTCATGCACCAAAAGCTGTCGGCTTCAATGCTCCGTAAAACATCCTGGGACAGGTTTGTCACATCAAAGTTTTCCACATCCTCCTCTGCAAAACAGAGTGGGAAGAGCATCAGGGAGATGGGGGACACCAGGGACATGGGACAATCCCAGGGACTTTATCAGGCTAATGCTTTGCAGGAGGCACTGTAACAGTCCCTTTGTGTTAGGGATGTGCCTGGCACAGTCACAGCACCCATGCACTCACCTATTTCTCCAGCTGAGCTGAAGAACCCCAAAAGACTTGTTGATCATGCCCTGAACCCAGTCCAGCTCCTCAGGGAAGCACGGGAGGGATCCCCGCACTTCTGTCATCCTTCTGGGACAAGGGCTTTGCAGGGACAAAGATCCGGCACATTGGAACCCGTTTACACAGAGCACGCCTGCCGTGGGGGACAGCAGGTCTCTGCCAGCTGGGAGCACCACAGGGAGAACTCGGAGAGGAGAGGTTCTGGCTTCACTACAGCCAGAACCCAGGGAAGGAAACACTGCCTGTGGCTTGGGGCAGCACGAGGGAGCTGCCAGTTCCTGCTCCCAGCTGGATTCATCAGTATCACCCCAGGACCAAAGCACAACAAAGGCACCCAGCCCAGAGGCTGCCAGCTTTGAGGACTCATGAGAAAGAACTGCCAAAGCTTCAGGAACCTTTCTAGGAGAGCAGGACCCTCAGGCATAGCTGTGAGGACCCAAAAGCATGCAAAGATCTTCCTGGGCATCAAAAAAGACACTGAGTTAAATCCAGCACAGGGACAGCTGGGCAATGTGGCAGACAGGGCTCAGCTTCATGGGGTTTCTGCCTCTCCTGGAGCCCAGCTGGCAGGAGAGCTCCAGCAAACAGAAGCTGCCGCAAGCACAGAAGAGGCTCAGTGTGGGGAAGCAGAGATTTGTGCAAGTTTATTTTTCAAACCCAGTGGGAGTTTGACAGCACAAGCATCAGTGGCAGCTCTGTCCCCAAAGGGCTGTCACAGAGTAAAAAAGGCTCCTTGCTTTTAGATGGGCTTGTGAACTCCCCAGGGCGTGTAAGAGGATGAAATGACAGTGGTCCTGGCTGAGCTTGGAGCAGAATCACCTGCTCCAAGCCCAGCTCACCTTAACTGGCAGCTGGAGGGGGAAACAGCCATAGGAAGGCAGTGGGACTGGGGTGGGGAGACAGGAGACACAGGTCTAGCTCTCCTGGCTTGACTGACCCAGCAGTTCCCTCCCTTTTCTCCTTGGGAAGAGAGCACCCACCACGCTGCTGTCATGCCACTAAATCAGATCAAATAACAGAGCTAAGCTGGCCCATTTCCCATTTCAGAGGCTCAGAAATCCTGGCAAGCATCTTTGATATTCCTCAGAAAAAAGCAAGAGAAGGAGAAGATGGGGCTTGGGGCTGGAGCCAGGCCACCCTCTTGGCTCAGATACACTGCAGGCACTGCCACAGGCTTGGGAAAACCAACACCAGCAGATCCTGCCTGAAGGAGGAAAGGCAGGACAGAGCCAGTGACTCCAACACTGCTCCCACCTCTGCTTCTCCTCTGGGGCAGAGTTCAGCTCCAGAGCAAACTGCCACCAGGAGCTTTAGGGACAAACAAGAGCTTAACCCACTCATCTCACAATCTTGTAGTGCAGAAAGAATAGCAAAGCTGTTTTCTAGCTGCACTTCATCATCGCCGTGCAAAACTATCACTCTTCTGCTGGCTTTTCTACAGCCACTCTCACATGGTCCAGGTAGGGACAAAGGCAGGTAAAATCTGTTTAGTGTGCATCTCCTTCCTGATGTCTCACAGAGAGGAAGGTGGATGGGCAGGAAGGACCAGGACAGGGACATGTGGACACCCAGGACTGGTGGCAAAGGCTGGCTCAGCCCTGAGGGCATGAGCCCTGTGCAAAAATCTGCCTGTGGATGGAGGATCATGATGGACCAGGGACTGTGGTTACCTGGCAGGGAACAGCCTGCTGCTTGCACCAGCATGGGGACGAGAGAAGCAGCTCTGCCAGCACCCCCATGTCAAAGCAAAACAGTGGCCGGAGATTCCCAGCAGGAGCCACCACACATTGCAGGAGGCTTTGAACCAAACCCCAGGTGCCTGGGATGTGGCTCAGCACAAACATCTGCTTAGCAGCAGCACGGAAGAGGCCTCATGAAAAGGAGATGCCCAACATATGGCTCTGAGAGGGACTGAAAGGAAACCACTGGCTTGGTGATGACCACACTGAGCCCAGGGGCAACAAGGGCTCAACAAAAGCAAAGTTCCTGTGAGTGACATTTCAAAAGAGCTCAAGGAGGGCACAGGAGAAGTGAAAGACCAGAGAGGCCAGGGCTCCATGCACCCCCATCTCTGCTTTCTATAGGGAGGCTTTAATGACTCTCCATATTCTGGCAGTGGGGGCTCAGGGCAAGACTGGACAGCTGAAGGAGAGTTAAGCCCAGTCTCAGCTCACAAATTCCCACAGCTCTGGGCAAATCTGCAGTGCCTGCAGTGAGCCCCAGGCCCATGGAGGTCAGGATGAGTGGTGACACAAGTGTCCCCATTCCCTTCACCCAAGTTTCTGCTCCTGCTTGCAGGGAAACAGTGTCTTCATTGCACTGTGATTAGGATTTAGCGACAAAGCCAGCTAGAAGCAAACAAACTCAATACTTCCCATGGCACTGCTCCTCTCTACAGCCCTGCTGTGGCACCAAACAGGTCCCAAAGCCAGGACAACCTCTTAGGCAAGGCCTGGAATCAGGGATGGAAGTGGTGTCACACAGGCAGAGAGTACTGGGAGAGACTGCAGGGCACTCCTGGGGATGCTGAACTCACCTCAGCTGTCACTGCCATCCTAAATGCAGACAAGCCCTGAGAGCTGGGAGTGACTCAGCAGAGGGGCTTGCAGGGCCTGAGCTGGGAGGGACTGAAAGCTCAGTATCCCTGTGCTTGTTATGCCCTCTCTGATGACCTGGAAAAACAGGGATATGGTTTCTCCAGGAGGTGCTGAGCTGTCATTCCTGCCCCAATTCCTCAGCTGCCAGACCATCTCCCTTCATCCCCATCCTCTCCAGAGGTGCTGGGAGCCTGTACCCATCCAGAGGGCACCAATAACAAGCTCAGCTGCTCCTGCAGCCTCAACACCTCCCTCAAGCTCTTCCTCAGCAGCACCTGCAGCAGAAGCCATCAATCAGGAGGAAGAATTACTCCAGCTATAGATCTGTCAGTGGCAGGAGCCCAAAGCTTCCATGCTTGTTGCCAAGTAGCTGAGGCAGTGGTATCCATGCAGGAGGCAGGGAGAGCATCACAGATGAGCCAGCTTGCCATGTTAGGGCAAAGGAGAAAACACCACAGCTAAGCCTACCCCACCTGCCACGGATGCAGTCTGCAGTCTGCCCAGCACTGGGAAGAAGCAGCAGGTCTGGATCCAGACTGGATGGGAAAAGCAACTGGTCCCAACTGGCAGAAGGGGTCTGGGGAGTTCAGACAAGGACTGGAAAACTCGGGGGATAAGCTTCTTCCTGCCTCAGCCTAGCTGGTGTTTTCTGAAGCTGGTCAAAGGGGCACACACACACTGGATTCAAGGTATTGCTCAGAAAGAAGAGGCAAACAGTGTCAGTGGGATGCCTTCAGGAGGGATGTCAGTGGGATGCATCAGGAGATGCAAGTTAATAATGGGCTCATCCAGTCCCCAAAGCACCCAGGGCAGCTGAGAGAAACAGCTTCCTGTGAATGATTGCCCTTCAGTTGCCCCCTCCTTCAGGACCTGGAGAGGCCCACATCCTTCCTGCACCTTCCATGGTGATGATAGAAAGAAATCAAGTCAGAGGCACTGCATTGTGGGTGCTCTCACCCTGCCCCGAGGCAGCTGTGTTTAACTGCACACAAGGACCTGGAGTTGGGTAACTGCTGACTGTTTCATTGTTTGTGTCAACTTCAAACAAAGGAAGCTGCCAAACTGTTCCATGGAAATGACTGCTAAGCTACAAACCGTTCCCTGCCCAGAGCACCCTCCTTTTCCCGTTCCGTCTTCCCCTTTTCCAGTCCTTGCAGGGGATGCCAGACAAGCCCACTGAAGGATGTTTCAGGCCTTGGGCTGGTAACAAAAATAGTGAAGATATTAACAACCAGACACATCAATCAGCTGGTGAGCTCCAAAGAGAGATTTTAACTCATCCGTAGAAAAGATGGTTTGTTGTCTGCAAATGCAATACCTGCCCAAAGCATGGATGATGGATCAGAAGTCTACAATGGACTTGGCAGCTGGGACCAGCCTGTGAGGCTGCTCCATGAGAAGTCCCTGGACTGAGCAGCAGAAGACCAGGGTGCTATCCCAGCCTTGTGCTTCACAGCTAAGCAACATGAACAGCTCTGATGCAAACATCCCAGGGGACAATGGTGGGCAACCAAGCACAGGAGCCAGCTGGCAGCACACTGGGCTCCTTCAGGGATCTTGTGGTCAGCAGAAAACGTGCTCTGAAAGGAGAGAAGGGGCAGCAAAACTGAGATTTGAGGATGGAGCCAGTGCTGGTGTCAACTTCCCAGAGGAAGCTTTCCAGAAAATGTAAGGGAAAATTTTCCAGGCCAGTTGTACACTCCCCTGTGAGCATGGGAATACCCACAGGTGACACACAGGTGTGTGAGCCCTCAGTGGCTCCGTGGGGAGGGACTCGCTGAGCCATACAGGCTGTTCCCTTTCCCAAGAAAGATGCAGCTTGAAAAATACAGGGAGAATTTCCTTTGAAGATACTTCCCACAGAAAGGTGAGCTGTCCCTTGGGGTGTGCTGCACAAGGATTACCAACCTGTGCAAGGCCTCTCCTGCTGCAAGGACTTGGGTGCAGCACAGACTGAGCTGATCCAGGCTCCAAGGATCCTGAAAATCAGTGATCCAGCATGGAGAGCCCTCAGCCCTGCCTGCCCAGCTCCTCAGGGGCCTGTCTGCAAAGGCAGCTGTAGAGAGGAGGCTCCAAATCAATGACATAAATCCTGTTGCAGAGGGGTTATAAGGGACTGACCACTGCCAGCTCTTCCCCATGGAAATTAGAGGCAATTTTTGATTTGTCTTTTAACTGCTACACAGACCAGGGAGCAGGTAGCCACCATGACAGCTCATGACCCAATGGCTGGCTTTGAATCACAGGCTCTGGAGACAGAAGGGTTGTTGTTGCTTGGCCAAATTCAGTACAGCTGCTCTCCCGAAGAGGAATTTTTCCCTGCAACCCAAGTTTCAGAGAGAGTTGGAAACAGGAAGGCCACATCCAGAGAGGAAGCTTCAGTAGGGGTGAAAACAGCCCTGTAAAGATGGGGAGAAGCTTCAGCTGGGGATGAAAACAGCCCTGGTAGATGGTGAGAAGCACAAACCCAGCACAGAGCCTAATAGGGCCAACATCAGCTGCCACATGCAGGGAGAGCTAATCCCTGACACCCAACAGGGTACAAGACTGCAGGAAGTCACACCAGGTAATACAGGCAGCTCTGATGATTCACACCAGCTCCCTTCTTGCCTAGGTCACTCACTGTGCACAGCTCTGCTCCTAACCCAATAAATCAATTCTGAGCAAGTGGCCTCTGCCAGCACATGAATGCCATGGATGCTGCTCAGGCCATAGGAGAAGTCCCTCAAAGGGAACCTGCTCAGATCTGATCTGTTCTTCCCACAGAAGGGAATTCACTCCAGCTGCCATCAGAGACACACTTGGTGCCTTCTCTCCTTCAGGCTGTGAGGAGCAACAGCACTTCCCAGAGACCAACCCTGACCACACTGGCTCTCTCAGTGGCAAGCAAGGCGGCTCAGCCCTTCACAAGGCCCTCAGCAGAGGCAGATTACTACCACTTTACAAAGCCTTAGCTTGATAGTGCAAGGCTTTCACTCACTTCAACTTTTGGATCAGATCTTAAAAATATTTATTCAACAGGATTTCTGACACTAATACAGCCTTATGAATTCCTTTTCCCTTCTCTTTACAGTGGATGCTAAGAGCCTTTAAACATAGGGATTATGACATCCCAGCATTAATGTCAACTCCAAAACACAGCTAGAGCCAGAGAAGGAATGAAAATACCATGGGTGGAAAGGACTTGATCTCCAGCTAAAAGCCAGTGGCTGACAAGAAATCCAGAAGCAGCAGGGAGAAGTCAGTTTGCTTTCTGAAACTATCAGTTTGAGGCACACACCTGTACTAGCACCAAAGGAGGGAATCTGTATTTAAAGTTTCTTTTACATTCTCAGCAGGGTCTCTAAACTTCACACATTCCTTCTAGAGCAGGCACTGTCTGCCAAGTCCCAGCTTTGAGAGCAAGACTCTCCTCCAATTCTATAGATCAGGGCTTTGCCTGAGCTCCCTCAGTGCCTAGAAGATCCCATTCCCCTCCAAGCTGTGAGGTTGTTAAGTGCATAGAAATGCAAACCCACCCTTAGTATTTCACCTTCTGTGGGGCTCAGCAAGATTATGAAACTGAAGTCAATTCAACCAGAGAGCAGAGATACAGAGGTACAACTCCAGCCTGGCTCAGGCGCTCTGAAGGAAAAGAACATCATCCCCTTCTCCAGCAGAGAAAGTTTTCCTCCTGTCAGCATTTCACACCACTTCAAACCCCACGGTCAGGAGTGCTTACAGCAGCAAGTGTCACTTACCAACATGCTCAGAGAGGAACACAACAAAGAATGGGGTGACCAGGTCATTGATGCCCTGCACATAGCCGCTGGCTGGGTGGCGAATGGCCCAGATAAACAGGATTCTCTCAAAAATCTAGGGAAGAACCAGGGAAAGCAGGTACCTGCATTAGCCATGCACAAAGAGAAGGCAGAAAAGTGTAACTGCCAAGCTCAGGGAGTGCAGACCATGCACTGACAGGCTTTTCTGTAGCAGTAAGGTAATGTTAGAAGCATAAAAGTCCTAGGAGAGACTCCTGTGTCATCCACAAATCCCACACACAGGCCAGCTCACTCTTCAGACAAGATAGTCCAAGCTCTTCATCAAAACCTCTGCCTGAAGAAATGCAGACCCAACTTTTCAAATCCCAGACAGTTTAATATCCACAGGACAGGGCTGCCTCTTGGCAGAACATCAGTTGGGAAGATGAGGTATCAGCACAGCACTTCCAGAAAAACACCACAGATCAGGACACTTCCCAACAGGGTAGCCTCCCTCACAACAACCAACATTCCCAGACTGCCCCAAGTCCCTAGACACCATGCTCTGACACACACTGAGCTTGTCTCCAGAGAGGACAGGTACCCACACCTCCTGACTACCTATCAAACCGATCCCTGCCCAGGTTGCTCCCATAAAAGAGGTTTTGAAGCAAAACAGAACTATTCCTGTGTTCTGGTTCAAACACCTTCAATTTGTCTCGAAACAAAAGCTTCAAGTTTTTTCTTCTTTGGCAAGATGTAGCTCTTGGCTACATCTTGCCAAAGAAGAGATCATCTCATAACCCCAAAGCTCCAAGTTTGATGTCTTTCAGAAACATGGGACAAGACCAGACAGTTCCAGGAGGTATTTGCATCAGGAGCTGTCAGGCAGGGAAGCTTCCCAACAAAGTTAATTCCCTAGGAGCAGTCACTCCATACACACATCCCATGGCAAATGCAGGGCAGGAGCCTCACCCCCCCCTTACCTCCTGAACAAGAGGCTGCTGGAAGAGGGGAATGAGTGGGTTGGTCCTTGGAATGTCAATGTGGATCTGGAAAAGAAGGTGGGTTACACACACCAGCTGTGCTTTCCAGGGGCACCATAATTTGTCACAGGCTAACAGAGGGGAATCTTCCATCAGGCAAGAGCTGACAAGCACAGTGAGCTACACAATGGACTACAGATGACAGCTGTACTGAGAAAATCATCTACAGTTATCTGCCGTCTGCTCTGCTCATGTGCAGGCAGGTAGTTCAGAGCTGAAATTTACTATTAGACCAATTTAGGAAAAGCTTTAACAAGGACAGAACCATGGTGCCTTTTCCCCAAAGAGGAGACTCCTCCTAGCTACAGCTAGAGCAAGTCTTGGCATGACCACACCCATGGGGACAAGCAGCAACAAGAGAAGAGGAGAGGGCTATTCCCAAAGCAGAAAGGCAGGAGGAGGGTTCCTACTTGTCTGTAGGTGTCCTGGTGGTGCTCCTCATTCCGGGAGTCGTAGTACTGCTGGATGAAGCCAAAGTACTCCTCCCTTTTCCGCTGCAGGGTCAGCTTCCGGCGCTCCGAGTTGGCAGGGAGATAGCCCTGTGTTGGGAAAACTCAGCTCAGGGGAGACCCTCTTTCCTCACCAGCCCTTGTAATCCTGCCAGCTGTGCACCCACAGACATCAGGCACACAACTCTGGAGCTCAGGAAATAGGATTCATGGAATTTGGCCTTCCCAGCCCCCAAAAGAGAGTGAACCACCCAGTCCCCCAAGCCACTCTGGGCTTTGAGCTCAGAGAGGATGCAGCAATGGCACTCCCTGATCAAAAATCCCTACAGCTCACTTGGAAGCTGGGCACTGGGAACACACAAGCTATGGGACACAGGGAGGTGTAGAGTATGTGTCCCTGAGGTGGCCCAGTCCTCCCAGACTCCGGAGGCACAGCTCCCAGTACTTACTGACAGCAGTCTCCAAGTCACAGGCCGGACCTCTCTGGGCACACCAGGCCAGCTGCATTTTCTCAGCTCATCTGCAAACGGACAGTGGTGGCAATGGATTAGATCCTAGGCACGTCCAGGCACCACTACACCTAGAAGGAGAGGAAAGCCCAGTCTGCTCCTGCAGGCTCTGGAGACAATGAGCCTCCAGGAAGGCTCCCACACTAGCAATGACTGGGGATGTGGGTCTGCTGCAAGGAGAGCAGAGATGATTTCAGCCCAGCTCAGGCACAGAACTGGGAGCTGCACAGTCACCAGTGTGCCAGGACCTCAGTTCTCATGCAGAGCCCAACAGCCCCCAGTGATCCCAACCATCATGTGCAAGATGGAGAACCATTAGGGACAGACAGGAAGGGGTTGGAGGACATCACCATCTGCCAACAGAGCAATTCCTGCAAACACCCATCTGGTACAACTGCAGACAGTGATTTTTTCCACCCCAAAGCAGACCTGATGCAGGCAGCAGGCCCCCTGTGCCCTCCCCTGCTCACCCAGAGGCACCCTCATTCTGCCCCACTCACCCAGGTCAGTGTTGTGGCTGGAAAGGAGCTGCCGGAACTTCTCCAGGCGCGTTTTCTCCCGCACGGTCATGGGGGGAGCCCCGGAGGCATTTTGGTCAGAGATTCGGGCCACAAGGGGAATGACAGGTCGAAGGGGGAGGGATTGCTGCTTCTGCAGGGGGCTCCGCACACAGGCCTCCTCTAGCAAGAACCAGATGCTGCACTGAGCTGGGGAAGGAGGTTCCACCTCTCCAACTCCACCTCGCTCCCCCAGCCACTGTCAGACACTGCAGATTTCACCCTTCTGTTCCTCAGCACCACAGAACAGCATCGCCGGCCCACTCCAAGGGGTCCGTTCACAGGCATCTGTTGTGGCTCTTCCACAACTTTCCCCCATTTCTCCCTCCTTCTCTTCCTCCTGCATCCAGACACCTGGCTGCAAGTGGATCAGACTTCCCTCCACATGTGGGTAGGACAGAGGAGACACGGCAGAACTGATGTCCAGATCTGCTCTGCTCTCCCAATCCAAACACCAATCAAGCTAATTGCTAGTGCAGACAGAGGAGCTGATGGGCTGCGAGTGCCATCTCCTGAGGTAATCTCACTGCACAGGCAGACAAGGCAGAGTGAGTAGGGGCTGCTGCTGCCCAATTCCCTGCCCAAGCTGTGTCAACACAACCTCAGCCAGACCTGTGCTAAGAGCAGCACACCAAACCACTGTGGAAGCAGACAGTGAGCAAGTCCCAGCAAGAACTTAACAGACCTCAAAACTGACTTAGCACCCAGAACATGGAATACTCTGGGACAGACATGTATGCAGGATATTGAGCAGCTGAGGACACAAGCCTTAAAGCCAGGCCTCTGAAAATGGCTCCTTGGAGTACAGGATACTAAAAGGAAGAAAAAGCCTCCGTTGTGCTCATGGGCTGTGTCACAGCCTCTTGCCCATACTGCAAGCAACAAGCAGCTGAGTTCAGTGGCCAAGTAAGAGAGCACTGGAGCACGAGGCTGCTCCTGAAGATGGCTCTTACCAGAGGTCCTGGAGAGCTGGGCCTCGCTGCTGGACTTTATGACCTTGCAGTTGGTGGGCAGGTCACTGAGGGCAGGCTGGCAGCGCTCGGGCTTCACCCGCAGCTTGCTGTGGTTCTCCAGAACCTGTGCTGCCGTGGCCTTGGCCACTTTAGAGTTCAGAGTTTGCAAAGAGGACGAGGAGGAGGAGGAGAAGTCCTCGTCTTCGTCATCCCCAATGTCCCAGGCATCGCTGGTACTGCGGGCAAACTCGTGGAAGCTGGAGGCTTTCTTGCTTTTCATGGGCAGCCCACTGGCCTTGGAGCGGTCCTTGATGAAGCTGTGAGCCACAGGAATAGGATCAGAGCCATGGATGAGTTCATTTTCTTTCCCCATGCCCTCACTCCAATCAGCCAATCCCTTTCTCCAGTTTCCCCTCTCAGATCTAAGGAATACATTAAGTCTCTCTGCGCTGCCCACCGTCAGGAGTGGCTGTGACAGGCTGCTGTGACAGCAGTCTCAGAGGTCACAGTGGCAGCACACAGCTGGAGTGCCAGCCTTCCTGGCTAGGAAGGGCAAAAGGTAGACAGGTACAATTCCTCCAGCTCTGCCTTCCCCCACCCTACACAAAACAAGTAGATTAACACCCAAAAAAAGGTCTTGCAACCTGGGGAGAGGCATGTCAGAGGGCAGTTAGAGCAGGTCTCCTTCCATGGACACTCCCAAAACAGCTGCAATTGTTCTCAGCAGCCAGACCAGCCTGGGTCTTTCCTCAGACACAGAAGGAATTTACCCTTAAGCTACAGAAACTTACAAAGTCCACCACCTGACGCAGCACAGGACAGGGTCAAGGAGGCAATTCAAACCAAGAATTTTGCCTTTTCCTGCTGGAAAGGCTGCTGCAGTTCTCCAGCCTTGTAGCTGCTGGACAGCTTTACCTCCCTTTCCCTTAATTTCTCCAGCTCCAAAGAGGAGCAGAAGGATCAGACACTGTTTTAAAAAAAAATAAAAAAAAGTCTGTTTCCTTTGATGTTACTGCATGGATTTCCTGGCCATAAAGGGCACCAGCAGATAAGCTCTCCCTGCAAGCTTTCATAGAGCTCAAGGCAGCACCACACCCCACTGCTGTCCTTCTCTGCTGCAGTATCATAGTGCCAGGGATGCTGGAGACTTCCACCTACTGCAGAACTGAGCCCCAAACCTGCCAGGCCTTGTGGCCTGCATCTCCAGGAGACAAACACTTACTTTTTGGTGAGCCGGGAATCCAGTGGAGGATGCTGTGCTCCATAGACAGGCTGAATGCTGCAGGAAGGAGAAAAGAAAAAAAACCCAAGATGCTGTAAAAAGAGGTCCTACAAATAATCTCAGCCTAAACTGGGGTCACGCTTCTTGCCTGCTTTTGGGAGCTGAATGGAAGAACAAAAGCAGCTGCAAAAACCTTCTAATTTACAAGCCTGAAATCCAAAATGCTACGTGCAGACGAAGATTTGTTCTTTGCAGCAGCAAAGAGAAGCATTGTTTAACTTCTTAGGCCTGGTCCAGCCTGAGCTGGGATTTGAGATCTGCTCTTTTTTGCACCACCAGCTCACTCCATTTGACCACGTGTCTCAGTCTACCTGCTGCATACACTGAGGTTCGTTCTCTTTTCCAACAAGGGAACCTCCAGTTTGGGGAAGTCACCCTCCCAGGCCCTGTGGGACAGGGAAGGACTCCATGCACCAACACTGGGCTCCTCCAAAAATGTAGTTCAGGGTTTGAAGCCCATGCTGTTTCTCAGGATCACAGCCAATGCCACAGAAAAGGAATGCCTGGTACAGTACATGGTTTGACTTGGGTCCAAATCCCAGTTTAATCAACTACTTCCTATGTGGCCTGAAGTGAGTCTCCACCTCTCAGTCCCTGTTTCCTTGGGAATCGTGGGACAAGGAGCTTGAGGGCTCCAGGCCCTACATGGGGAGCATCACCTCAGAGAGCAACTACTGAAAACATGCTCATCACTGTTTTTACAGGCTCTGGAGGTGAGACGGGGATCCTGAGTTATCACCTGCATTGGACGAGCTATTCACAGTCACCCCACCCTGGAAAACAACCTCTGGAAAACAAGTCCTGCAATGCCATGGCAGAGACAAAGGCCCTTTCAGAGCTGGCACACAAGGAACAAGCTTCTCTTGGGTCAATAGAGCTGGCCTGGTTTCTAGAAGCTGCAGATGGTGCCCGGCAGTAAAACCAGCAGAGACCAGCCATGGAGGAGAGGGATGGCAGCCTGGTGCAGCTGGGAACAAGCTGAGGATGCAGAAGCAACAGGTCCAGCTGGCAGGGAAGAGATGCAGAGAGCCAGGGCAGAGGCTGGAAACAACCACAGCACAGAGAGATCCTGGTGGAGCAGCTGAGCTAGGGGTGGAATCACCCCTGCAGTGGCTGTCCCTCGTGGCTGGAAGTCCTCACTGGCTTTATTATCGAGGATTAAGCCTAGGACAGAGTGTGATGACTAATGAGCATCTGGAAGTCAGGACAGCAATTAAGCAGAGGCACTTCCATGGGTGGACATAGCGAAGTGATGATGAGGAGAAAGAAGAAGAAGCCTTCCGGATCAGCATTGCTTCCCAGTGACTTGTGGCAGCTCCCTGCAGGACAGGAGCCAGCAGAGCCTCTCCCATGCCCAGTGCCAAAGTCACACTGTCTCAGGATATCCAGCACAAGGTTCCTGCTCCCTGTCAGGGACCCACAGGCTGCCAGGGGGGAACTGCTTTGATTCACCTGTGAAGGCCCGGACTTCACAAGACCAATGAAGGATGTGTGTTAGAGAGAGGAGGGGGTGTGGCAGCCAGTGCTGGGGGAGGAAACCCTTTCCTGGGGTTCTGAATCAATGTTTGATACGATGGCAGAGGGTCCCACCTGCACACAGCTCTTTTTAAACTCTTACAACCCAGACACTCCCAAAGAATCTCAAGCTGATCTAAGCTGTGCTCCCAGCCTGACTGGAGGGGTCCCCTGCTCTGTCCCAGCTTAAACTCCTTGGGGCAGGCATTTCCTGCTGCCTGGGTGTTCAGTGCAGGGTACAAGGGGTGACCAATGGTGTGAGTAACAATGGCTGTGCTCCCTGTGTGACATCTCACAGGATCATCCCAGGGTGTGGGTTATTGACACTGCAGCAGAGCATAGCCATGAAATGCCACTGCCCTTCTGGACACACAACACATTTACTTCCAGCAGGCCGTTTCTCCCCTTTTAAAACAGCATTTAAATAACCCCAGCAGACCCTGGCTGTCTAAAGAGCAGGGAATAAACAACCCATGACAGAGGACAACACACCACAGTACTCAGCCAACACATCCCTAGAAAATTACCAGGCAGAGAATAGCCAGTGCAAAAACCACAAGATAGCACTGGAAAAACAAAACAGCATTTACCAATTCTAAAGCTACATCTAAAATCCACCCTAAATCTACAGGGACCACAAGCTAATAAACTTTATTAGCAAATAAAAGCTGATATAACTAAGTGACCAAACACACAAAGTGTCATGGAAAAGGAAGCTAACACAGTATCCAAGTTCCTACAATGCCTCCCTCTGCCAGATTGTCAGGGGAAAGAAAGGAGACAGCCAAGAATCTGTACAGGAGGGTCTCCCAAAGCTTGGACAAAAAAGAAGAAAGCATGGTTCATGTCTAGTGACCATGGATGCAGCACATCCCACCTCCACCCTCCGAGTCAGGTTGCTGAAGACCTGTTGGTGGCTGTCCCTGGAAACAAACAGCACACAAGAGGTAACAAGGCTCCTGGTTCCAGGATATCTGCCAAGGAGGCAGTTAGGAGAAGGAGAGAACACTGCCAAAAACTTCCCGATGCAGAGTGTCACAGGCAGGACCGGCTGCCTGCCAGACCGGTTCACCTGGTTTGAGCTTTCCAAGGCAAAGCTCAGAAGCCCATGCAGAAGAGAGATGGTGTCCAAGACCACCAGCTGAGAGCATGGCTGAGACCTTCAGGTAAGAGACAGGAGCAGTTAGGAAATAACCCAGGGAAAGCACAGGATTTTCCTCCCACAGGAGCAGCAGAGGAGGAATAGAGAGGTCCTTGCACTCCCTTTGCTCACCACAGACATGGACTGTCCAGCCAACTAAAGGAGTTGCACAGTGACAAGCAGATGAGTGAAAGCACATTAGAAAGAGATATTTAACTGGCCCAGCAAGATTTAAAGCCAACTAAGCATTTCAGACTGCACCCATACCCCAGGAGGCAAAGGGCAGGGTTCAGATAAGGCAAATGAGAGCAAAAGTGAGGAGCACCAGGAAGGAAAAGCACTTGAGAGAGCCTCCACAGAGACGTTGATGCCCTCTTTCCACATCAGCCTTGCTCCCAAGGCGTTGCAGGGAGCCTCTCCTTCAACACTAGCCTCTTCTTCCTAAATACCATGTCAGTCACACATTTCACTTGTTTCTCCCATCCCTGAGTGAGTAAAGATGCCCTGAGAGGAACCAGGACATCACAGCCAGAGGAACTGAGGCAGGGAAGGTACAAACAGAGCCCTCACAGTCCTTCCTCTGGAGCAGAGGGGGACCAGGAGCGACAACCCAGACAGCTGAGGGTAATGGGGGGTTCCGTGCATTATCAGGGTCACCCCTTGGGGACAGAGCTACTGCCACCCAAGGCGACACCTCTAAGGACTTTGGCAAGGATGAGTCTTCTTCAGTATCTGTGGAAAGGAAGATGGCACACTGGGTACCTGGCTCTGGGAATACCCCAAAGAGGCCTTCAAGGCCCCCTGATCCCTCCACCCTGCTTCCCATGGGGGGCGCACAGGGGCCCCACGCAGCCCCCACAAGCCTGCCTTGTCCTCCAGATGAGGAAGAAGCTCTGACCTACCCTTGTCCCCTATACATTAAGCCTTCCACCATCAAAATTCCCGTCCCATAGACTGCGGTGGCCCTGGCATTCCCCCTATTTCGGTGAGGAACACCGGGGCCCCCAACCAGTTCCTCAGCCCCGCAGCCGAGACAAACCCTCCTGATATCCCCCGAGCCTTACAGGGGTGCCCTCAGCCCCAGAACCAGCCTGGGTGACAGCCCCCTCCCCAGGCTGAGCGCCGGCTCCAGCCCGCAGCCGGAGCGCGGGGAGCGCGGCCCTCGCACCACTTCCCCGGGGCTCACCTGCCCGGCAGCTTGGCGCTCCGCTTCCAGAACTGCCTGCCGCTCTCGGCCGCCATGGCGGAGGGCGGGGCGGGCCCGGCGGGCCGGCCAGCCCGCGAGCGGGGAGCGGGAACCCGCGGCCGGCCGGCCCCCGGCGCGGCGCGGGGCGCGGAGCAAGGCGCGGCCCCCGCAGCCGCCTCAGGGCCGCCCGCCCGCAGCCCGCGCCGCCGCCATCTTGGCTCGGGGGGGACACAGCACCGCCATTGGTCGCTGCACGCGAGGGGTCGCGGATCCACCAATCGCGGGCGGGCACGGCCGTGACGCGCGGGGGGCGGGGCCCGCTGGGCCGGAGGGGCGGGAGAGACCACGGGGTGGGCGCGGGGGGGGGGGCGCGGACGGCACCACCCGGCTCCTGCCGGGGCGGCGCGGTGACATTCCCTGGGGTTTTGGGATTTCTGCTTTTCCAGGGAATTCGCGGCGCGGTTTCATTCCCCGCCCTGGATCCCTCTCGCCTGTCTTGTGGCGTTTTAGGTCCGGTGAAGTGCCTGCTTCGGTCTGACACAGGAGCTCTTTCTGTCCAGACTTTTAGAATTAAAAATATTAAATAAATTAAAAATTGCCTCTAGGCAGCGTCGCATTTTCTGCACCAGACGGTATTATTTGTCTTCTTTTTATTTATAGTGCATAAAGCCCATAAACAGTGCTCCAGATTGGAGTAACACCTCTCATAGTATTACTATTATTCTCCACCCCACTTACTCCCATATGGAGCACTGAAGAATAATTATACTAATGACAAATTATGCAAATATTCTATTGTATATGCAAATTAGGGGACAAATTTTTTCCCACTGCCACCCCATAACCAATACCAAACACCTGCAGCACAAAGAACTGCAAAAAAGGCAAAAATAAATGAAAAAAAAAAAAAAAAAACACAAAAAAAAAACCCCACACATGTACAAAATAGAACAGCATAAAAAGAAAAAAACCCAAACCACATTACAAAAAATTAAAAAGCTGGCAACTGCTCCAGGACCATCAGAAACAAAGAATCCCAGCCTGGAACTGGCTCTTTCCACATTTTAAGTACCTATGGTCTGAGTATCCATATATCTATCAATCTTGCTAATATCTACTTTCTATTCCTCTATTTATAGTTTTCATATCTGTTTGGGGTTTTTTTGTTTTGGTTTTTTTTTTTTGTCTACTTTCTATTCAGTTTGTTATTCATGTTTCTGGTACCCACTTCCTGTTCTTCCTTTTATTCATGTTTCTGGTATGTACATTTTATGATACTTTTTAGTATCTTTCAATTCACCTTGCTATTGATCTTTCAAGTATCTACTTTCTACTCACCTTGATATTTATCTTTCTAACCTAACTTGTTAGGGTTACCCTTAGAGTTAGGATTGGTATTAGGGTTAAGGTTAGGGTTGGCTTTAATGGTTACAGGTTAGGATTTAGGGTTTAGACTCAGGTTTATGGTTTGGTTTAGATTTTAGTGTTAGGGGTAGGTTTATGGTTAATGGTGAGGGTTAGGATGTGTGGTTAAGTTTAGGGTAAGGGGATTAAAGTTAGGTATCGGTGTTAGTGTTGGAGTTTATGGTTGGGATCAGGGGAAAGAGGGTTTGATTTAGCTTTAGATTTAGTCATTAGTGTTAGGTTTAGATTTGGGTTTACAGACAGTTGTTTTCCATGGGAAGAAAAGAGCTGTCCCTGGTGTCTCAGGAGAAGCTGTGGGATGACCCCTGCAGGACCAAATCCAACCAGAGCCGTTGTTCCCAGCAGCTTTTTTCTGGGACCAATCCTTAGCCTTTGGCAATTTTAGGAGTGGAAAACCAACATTCATTCTAAAATTTTCAGCGTTGGAAACCAACATTTGTCCTAAAGCTGCTCCCAGCCAGAAGCTGCTGGCGCTTCTGGGTGTGGATGGCCCAAGCCTTTCCATGGTGGCCCCTCTGCTGCTCCTCAAACTCTGAGGTGCTGGGTTTTCCTTCCTGAGAAGAAGAACCACTCTTCACAGGTGCCTTTGCCTGACAGTGAGATTCCACCTCCTAAACCTTCAAACATCCGAGGATTTCTCCCAACCTGAGGCCATTGGGTGTTGCAATCCTCTCTAGGGGGGACCCCTCTGTCCCACCCCCCGTGGTGAGAGCCCCGCGCCTCTCCGGACACAGGCCGCAGAGGGGGTCCTGGAGTGGATACAACATGGACTCAAAGTATCTAGACACAGGAGGCCCAAACTTGCTGGAGTAATCCCGGGTTTATTGTCTGGCATCCATCCGGGGCAAGAAAGAGACTGAAATGCCCTGGGTCCTATCTCTTATACTAGGGGGCAGGGGTGATCGGGGGATACAGGGAGGTCACAGCCAATGGGAAGGGGGAAGGGAAAGAAGGTTCTCAGGTAGGAACTAACATTACACAAACCAGATGTGAGTTTTACCCTAGGGAGATACCAAGATTTTTTAGATGCACTACAACACCTCACCCTTTTCTATTATACAAAAATAAGAAAGAAAGAAAACTCTAGATCATTTTGTCTTTTACCATGAGCTCGCCCATCACGCATGATTGGTGGGCCGATTAGGTTCGTTTCTGTCAGCTAGTTCCATGTGGTTAGTGAAACAAATTGGCCAGGAGACAAGACTCCCGTTTGATGTCTTTATTAGGATTCAGCTCTTGGGGTGGGGGGCCTGAGGGGCTGCTTGCACCACAGCCGTTCCCACACTGGCAGCTCCAAGGAGACACATTTCAGCTTTACAGCACACACTGCAGAGCTTCCCTCCTCATGAGAGTTGCCAGGAGGCCTGTTGTTTTGGCTTGTTGTCTAGGGGGTGACAGTCCTTTCCAGTCCTCTTAGGTCATGGTGATGTAAGAAGATGGTTTCTAAGCAGGCTTAGGTGATGTAGGGAGATGATCTTTCAACATAGCTTGCTAGAATATGTTTCCTTGACCTTTTATTCCTCTGTTAACTTGTTGTTTTGGTGTCTTGCATGCCTTAGTTTGCATATTACTCGGTTGCACAGCTTCATGGGACTTTCTTTGTTCTAGTGTGGCACAGCGTCCCTGGGCGCAGCTTCTGCGGCATACCTTTCTAATGGGTTGCTTTTGTTAATGTGACCCAACCCCCATGGGAGCAGCTTTGTTAACATAGTAGCAAGGAAGTAAGGGAAAGGGATAGAGGAATGTCTCATAAGAACCTTTAAAACACTTCAGAAACCGGTAAGTAATTAACATTACTATTAACCATCGGAGTAAACAAGGGGTACAAGGTTTACAATGGGATAAGAACATTAACTGTACATAAGTAAACACAGTATTTTAACCGGGGTGGATTTCTTAAGAGATTTTATTCATGACAATTCCCCCCTCTATTTATTTGATCAGGTTTTCAAACCTGCATCAATTGACGGTTTGTGGTTCTTGGGGGCATAATTCTCTTAGCTTTTGGTATTGGTCATACATCTCTTGGGCTGTTTTATGGTCAGACTCTTGGGTTTCTAACATCATGATTTTAGTTTGTTTCTGGCCAGCTATTTCTGGGATTTGGAGACTGGCTTGCACAGTCAATGTTACGATCCAAATTACACAGGGAAGGAGACATGGTAAAAATAGAAGGCTTAAAAATGCACTAGCTGCAATGAAGGCTACTTTTTTCCACCACTCCTTTTTGAAAGACCAAAAATCATTCCACCAATTGGAATTTATTAAGGGGGTCCACTCTTGAGTGCCTACATATGAGATTTTTCTTATTTCTCTAGAGATGTTTCTGATGACTTCGCTCTTATCATCGATCTCCAGGCAGCACTCTGATGAGTTAAACTTCCCACAAATTCCTCCTTCATTAGCCAATAGGTAGTCTACAGCTAGTCAAATTTGGTATACTACTGCTCTAGTTTGAGCCAATTGCTTGCTGATGTGATCTAGGGCCAGAGCTGTTTTGTTGGACACAATTTCCAGTACTGCCTGGGGTCAGATAATTCTATTTAGCATGTAGATAGCCCCAGGACCCATCCTGGGCCCAAGTGGCTGGCCCATAGGTCTTAATTATTTCCTCAGGAGTCCATATTTTACCTTTCCATGCCTGGGAACTCCCCATATCTATTATATTTCTCTTTTTTTGGTTTCCCTTTCTTAGATCATCATAAAGTGGGATCCGTACGTTTGATCCAGATTCTTTTGGTAAGAGAAAGAAAGAAGGCTTAATGATTCCTACTGCACAACTCCCCTCCCAGTCCCCTAGGAGGTGGGTATAGGCCATATTTCCATAGATCCAGAACAGATGTTCTGGAGCTGTCCAAAATGCATCTTTTAGTTCCATTGGGTATTCCCAATATTTGGATATTTCCCTAATTCCCCAAAAGGGATTTACCCCCTTTCCAGCACATTCATATAGTTGGTATCTTTCATGGAAAATGCACCCCTTTTCCTTTTTGCCAATTTACCAGTACTTGTTTGGTTCTCGAAGGACCCATTTTATACTTGAATCTTTTATCATTAAGTACCTCTTGCAAGCCATTTTTCCTACATAGGTTGTATATCCTTTTCCAGTCTTTTTTATACACTCTTCTCCAATTATCTTTGCCTTTAAGCCCCACTGTTCTCTTCTTCTCAGTCCCTTGGTTTGGAATTTTGGTTTTGTTAATTTCCATCTTAGAATATCTAGTGGTCCTAAACCAATCCCCTCCCAGGGCCAGACCTGCGTGTTTCCACACACCCAGCAATTGGTTAAATTCAATTCTCTACTAATTTTTTTTAATCAGGTCTATAAATAAATTCTTTCCCAAAGGTTCATCCACCTGTTTTTTCTTTACCATTAACTGTTTCTCTTTAATTATGTCTCTTTTTCCTTCATTTTCAAAGCAAACCCAAGTTTCTCCAACCAGACATTCCCCAGGCAGGCATTGCCTAAATGTGGCTGTGTTCTTTGTGATCCAATAGGTTTTCCCATCTTCCTGGCATGTGTCCAACTGGGAATGGTCAAAGCAAGAGGGATTTATATTTGTATGGACTCTCATTAAGGATCCCAGATTCTCCCCATCATAAAGGGGTTGGTAGCATTTTGTGCAGGGATTTTCCTTCCCTCTCACATAGACTAGAAGCAAGCTTAACACCAATTTTACCAAGAGTCCGGTATGAGCTGGTTTTCCTGCAGCAAGCTTCATGGCTCACTCGCATCCTTAGCCTCACCCGGTCTTGCCTCTTGGACAAGGTGTTTTTGTGGGGATGGCAGAGTCCTTTCTTATTATTCCCACTTTTTAGTAATTTTTGTAAGCTGTGAAGAAATGCTTAGTAATTTTGGTAAGCCCTCAAGAAATGCTCGGTGGGAGGGAGAGGTGAACTTTTATAATAGTATATAAACTTACAATAGCAACAATTAGCAACAGTAACAACAATTGTAGTACTCTATTAACAGCAACTTTAACTTCAGTTACCACAGTCTCTTAGTCTCTTGCTGATATGTTTGAGTCTGTAAGTTCTTCAGTTCACCTTGGAATGTTTTTTGAGAGTTACTTTAAGGTTGGTTGGATCTCTGGTGGCAATCCACTGAGAGGAAACCTTTGGTGATTCATCTGAGCTCAGTCCGCCATCAGGTAAGGATACTGGTCCTTTTACTCAGGTAATAATATGTGTCTAGCCTTTTTCTTGAGTTTTCACAGTGGTGTGGGATGTCAGCAGTACCTGGAATGGACCCCCAAATTTAGGGGTTAGTGGGGTGGTGTTCCAAGATTTTATTAAAACTCAGTCTCCAGGATTAATTTGATGAACATCTACATCAAGGGGAGAAGTTTGGGGAAGATACCCTCTTTTCCTTAGACTTTCTAAGGTTTTGTTGATAGTTTTTAGATATGTGCGGGTTAAGGCCTCTCCTTCTAGATAGTCTGCTGTACTGTATGGGGTGAGTAGGAAGGGTAGCCCAAACATCATTTCATAGGGAGACACCCCTGTGTCTGCTCAGGGTCTCGTGCGAATTCTCAGAAGAGCGAGCGGTAAGCACTTGAGCCAGCTTAGGTGGGTTTCTATGATTAATTTAGTTATTATGTTTTTTAAGGTTTTGTTCATCCACTCTACCCTTCCAGAATTCTGGGGGTGCCAAGGGGTATGAAGCCTCCATTTTATTCCCAAAGCCTCGATGATGTGATGTAGAGTTTGGGAATAAAATGGGGGCCTCTGTCAGAGTTGATGTTATTGACTAGACCATACCTGGGGATTATTTGTTCTATTAATATTTTTGATACCACTTCGGCAGTTTCTCGTTTGGTGGGGAAAGCTTTGACCCAGTGAGTCAAATGGTCAACTATCACCAGCAGGTATTTATAGCCCTGCACTGTAGGCATTTCAGTGAAGTCAATCTGTATATTTTGAAATGGTCTCAGAGCAAATTCTCTTCCCCCAGGTATGGTCTTTCTCATGACCTTTTGATTTACCTTTTGGCAAATTACACATCTCTCAGTGACTGCCTTTGCTAGGTTATACACCGCTATGCATAAACTGTCTCTTAAGAAATGATCACACAGTCCCTGGGTTCCCCAGTGGGTGAGTCCATGGATTTCTGTCAAGATTTTTCAGGCTAAGGCCTTATTTAGGAATTTCTGCCCATCAGATGTTATCCATTCTCCACATTCTCCCTGATGTAGGCCTAATTCTTTTATTGCTTTTAATTCTTTTTCTGTAAAAATTTGCTTTGTTTTTTCCTTTCCCCTGTCTGCTGGTGTTTCATTTAATTTTAAGATTTTGGCTGAATCACCTGGATCTGTGGCTGCTTCTTTTGTCATCTGGTCGGCTAATTGATTTCCTTTCTTTTCCAGGGTATCTCCCTTTTGATGCCCTTTTATATGTACAACAGCTATTTCTAAGGGTTTTGGTAAGAACTCTATTAGGGATTTCATCAGTTCTTCATGTACTAAATTTTTTCCTTTTGAATTTAAATACCCATGTTCTTCCCAGATCTTTCCAAACATATGGACTATACCAAAGGCATATTTCGAATCCGTGTAGATTGTCCCTCTCTCCCCTTCTAATAGATCTAATCCTCTTTTTAGGGCATAAACATCACAGCATTGAGCCGACCTGTTGGTTGGTAACTTTCCCTTTCCTACAGTATTTAGTTGTTCTCCTTCTGTTACCGCCACTACTGCATAACCAGAGGCTCTTTTTCCATTTACCACCCTTGAAGACCCATCAATGAATAAGGTCTTTCCATAGGGTAAGGGGAGATCTTCAAGATCTTCCCTTATCCTGGTCTGATAATTTATGAGTTCTAAACTAACGCTGCTCTTGGCCGCACCGGAGCTCCGGGCTAGCTCTACAGTGCCACTCCGGCATGGGCAGTCGCCAGGAGTGGGGAACTGCAGGGGAAAGGCAATCCCACTGCAGAACCTTCAGAGCACCGAATCCTGCCGGGCTCTGCCAAATCAGGCGTCAGGGGTGGTGGCAAAAGGAAGGAGGAGACTCACTTGGCTGTACTTCCCAGGAACAGGTTTATTCGGGAGAGGGGATGAGCACAAGACTCTGGGCTGGGAGAAGTCAGGACTGAAGAGAGCCCAGAGCACCTCTGTGCACTGGGTTTTATCTCAGGGGCGGGCACAGTCCAGGGTCCAATGGGAGCTCATGGAGGGAGGGGTAAGGGAAGGAGGTTACAATGTCAGGGACCAATGGAGATACAAAGAAGGCGGGAACATAACATAACAACCAATAACATGCCGAGAAAGGGATGATGTACATGGAAGGAGCTGGAAAGAGAGGTGGGGTTTACGATGATGGATGGGGAGATGAGGCAGGGTAAAGGCAATTGACAGGGAACATTCAGGAAAGCTGGGAGGGGTTTACATAACAGACAAATGGAACCAACCAAAGCAGTAAATGGGGGAGAACCAGGAACATATCAAACAGACAAAATAATAACAATTTTAACAGAACTGAATAAACATACTACAACACTAAGCAACTATGTTCTAATTCATCTAGAGGGTAGCCTGAAAGAAATTGAGCAGGGTTCAGACATTGAGAGGTAACTATTTCCAAATCTTCAGTGGTCATTAGAATAATTTCATACTTTAATATTCTTGGGTCTGTTAACCATTGTTGGGCTTTCTGACTAAGTACCATTTTTAGGTCATGGGGTGTGTACACTTTAATCTTTCCTAGTAGGGTCAGATTTTTTGTTTCTTCTATTAGGATGGCACTTGCAGCAATTGCCTGGAGGCAAGTGGGCCACCCCCTTGCGACAGGATCTAATAATTTTGAAAGGTATGCTATGGGTTTTTTTTTTCTCTCCCCATTCCTGAGTTAGTACACCATATGCGGTGCCTGTCTCTGTGTTAACAAATAAATGGAATTCTTTCCGGTGGTCTGGTAGGCTTAACACTGGTGCTGAAGATAGTTTGCTCTTTAAATCTTTTAGCTGTCCTTCATCTTCAGCTGTCCACTTGACTGGCTCAGGGTCTACTACCTTTTCATAGAGAAATTTGACACTTTGGGTGTACTGATCTATCCACAATTTATAATAGCCAAATAATCCCAATAGTTTCCTTATGTCCCTCTTAGGTTTTGGAGCAGGTATGGACATCAGGCCAGCAATTCTTTCTGGGCTTAGTTTATTAAATCCTTCTCCAATAATGTGTCCTAGGTAAGTTACTTCCGATTGTACAAACTGTAATTTGTTCAGAGATACTTTCAGGCCTTTGGTACCTAAGAAATTTAGAAGCTGGACACTTGTTATTTTTACTTTATCTTGCTTTTCTCCAGATATTAACAGATCATCTACATATTGTAGAATCTGAACACCCTCTTCCAGAGTAAATTGTTCCAAAATACCTTCTAACGCTTGTCCAAAAAGATTAGGGGACTCAGTGAGTGCCTGAGGTAAGCATGTCCACTTCAGTTGCTGTTTCCTACCCCTCTTAGGGCACTCCCATCAAAAGCAAACCACTCCCTGCAATTTTCCGCTTAGGGACATGCCCAGAAGGCATCCTTCAGGTCAACAATGGTAAACCATGCATGTGTTCTTGGTATTTTACTTAACATGGTATACGGGTTGGGCACTACTGGGTGTCTAGAAATTGTCCTTTTATTTGTTTCTCTTAAATCTTGGACTAATCAATATTTTCCTTCTGCTTTCTTTATTGCTAAGATGGGAGTGTTGTGTGGGGACATGCAGGGTTCTAGAATACCTTCAGCCAAGTGGTGTTCTATTACAGGTCCTAGTCCTTGTGATCCTTCTAAAGATATTGGGTACTGTTTTACTCGGACAGGGGGGCCCTCCTTCTGCATTTCCACCTGGATCAGTGGGATGTCCAGATAGCCAAATTTTCCTTCTTGGGCCATACTTCTGGGTTTATCTCTTCTAAATCTTGAGTGGTTAGCTTCATGATCTGGACTACCATTTTTCCACCTTTTGGGATAACTCCTACACCTAATTGGACCTGTAAGTCCCTGCCTAATAAGTGGCTTTCTAAATGAGGTAGATAAATGAAGTTTGCAAAACACTGCCTCAAATTCCCCTTTATTTCTATGCCTTCTGCTATGAAGGCTTTGAAAGGCCTTCCTTCTGCCCCTAATACATCACAAGCTCTTTCCCCAGCTTTTATCCCTACTGGAAGCTTATTAACACTTGATTGCTCTGCTCCTGTATCTACTAAAAACTCAAATTCTTCGCTCTGGGGACCCACTTCAAAGTTTACCAAGGGCTCTTCATGATGGTGTATTGGGTCCCCCATTAGGTAGAGCCTAATCTCTAATCTCTCTCTCTCTTTAGGATTTTCTCTAGGGTGTCTTGTTCTTTTTCAATAGCTTAGTCCTTTGCCAGTTTCCTACAGTCTCTTCTGAAATGCTCTACTTCTTCACAGTAGTAGCACTTTTGGTCCTCCCTGACCCTTTTGGGGGTAACCCAAGGTGGTCTAGGTGCATTCTTACCGTCCTTTGGTGGAAATCTTGTCTCATTTCCACTTGAGTGGTTTTTATCCACCTCCCTAGCCACAGCCACCATTATTCTCACCTTAGTTTTTGCTTTCTCCTCCTCTCTTCTCAGATACACCCTTAAAGCTTCCTTCAATAATTCGATCATTCCTTTCTCTTGCCAATCTTCTAATTTCTCTAACTTCCTTCTAATGTCTGGCCAAGATTTAGTGACAAATTGCACTTTTAATAACACTTGGCCCTCAGGACTATCAGAGTCAATGTTAGAATGTAATTGAAAATTTCGCCTTAGTCGGTTAAGCCAAGAGGCTGGTGTTTCGTCTTTCTCTTGAGTCCCATCAAATGCCAATTTGGTGTTGTTTCCTTGAGGTACAGATTCTTTTATCCCTCTAACTATCAGAGATCGATAGTCTTCCATATTTCTCCTCCCCTCTTCTTCGTTTGGGTCCCACCTGGGGTTCACTTGAGGTAGTTTACAATCCCCTGGAGGCCCCAGCCGGTTCTCCCTTTCCCAAATTCTCATGCCTGCAGCTCTGATTAATCTAACCTACTCTGGGTTAAAGAGCATGGTCAGGATTGAATTTAGTTCTCCCCAGGTATAGATATTTGGACCCAAGAACTGGTCTATTTGATTAGACATTTGTCCTAGTTTAGGGCAAATTAGGGAGGAAAACTCCAAATGGGGATTTCCCCAGGGAAATGCCCCTCCCCACCAACTGGTCCGGGAAAGGGAAAAAAAAAAATTCCTTGGAGAGAAGTGGAAAAAGCTGTTTATTTAACACAAAATTAAATAATATTAAATAATAAAACCTCTTGCTGTTCGATGGGATGGCAAGTCTAGGAAGAAAAGTCCTTTTCATGTGGTGTAGCTAGGCTCGCTCAGGTTCTTATCAGTCCCTCTGGAGCTGGAAAGTGCCGAGGCCCAGGCCCCGGTGGGCCACAGGCGTGAGCTCCCGGGGTTTGGCTGGGTGTTCAGTCCAGAGCAGGCTTGCACAGATCCAAGAAAAAAGGAAAAAAAACAAAGGTCCAGGGAACTCCTCTGCCTCAGCTAGCTAAAACTAACTAAAAACCAGAGAGAAGCTCTGTCCCGCTGTCTGTCCGTGCTGCAGACACCACAGTCCAGGAGCGAGATGTGTGGGAGTGATGTTTTTCTTTAACACAAACTGCAGCTTCTTCTTCCCCCTCTCTTGCTCTCAAAGCCAGCCTTAAAGGTGCAGAACTTAATATATAACATAAACCAGACGATTGGGGATACCAGTATCATAAAGTCACCCCAGGATAACATTCCTACTGGGTCTTCTACCAAATTTCCCAGCTCTTTCTTAAAACCTCACACTTCAGAAGCTGTCAAGGGGACATTCACAAAGCCAACTCCCCTAGCTACTCCTCCCATAGGAACTTCCCTAAGGGGAAAGATTTTTTCTACTTTTGAGATTTTAGATCGGGTATTGCAATATGGCCCCTCTGCCGGATGTATACTAGAGGGAGAACTTGAAGAGGAGGTGGATAAACTTAGTCCCCAATTAGGAGGAGGTAGTGGGAGAGTAGCAGGAGCAGGAGAGGAAGATGAGCCCATAGCTGGAGACACAGGGAAGGGAACTGAGGAAGTTGGTAGAGGGGTTGAAGAGGGGGCTGAAGGTGTGACAGGTAGGGGTTTTGGATTTTGGGCACAGATGTTTACATTTGATGCAGGAGATGGTGAAGGGATAACCAGGGCTGGTGGAAGGTTTGAGCTTACAGTGTTAGGTGGAGGTGGTAGCGGGGTCACCTCTTGTTGAGGGTTAGGTGTTCTTTTTTTTTTGTTTTATTTTGTGTTCTGGCCTGCCCAGGGAATTTTTACCCATTATGTGCTGGGACAACCTAACTACCGGTACTTAGGGGTGCTCACAAAGGACAAAGAGTGGCCGGGCCCAGGGTGGGGGGGGGAAGGGGGCAGAAAAGGAGGGTGGGGACAGTTTTTAGCTGGCTTTTCCTCGGTTCGTGTGCTGGGTCATGGAGCTGCTGCGGTGGAGAGAAGGGAATTTCGCCATCACCCAGACAGAGCTGCTGCTTCTTCTCCTTCTCCCTTCTTTGCTGGTGGCCTCGCACCCCCTGTCCTGCCGGGACGTGTGGCAGTGCTAGGCACCGCCGCGGAGCTGCTGATCCACCTCATCCACCAGCCCAGGATCTCAGCTCGTCCCTGCTGTCCCAGCCGACTGTTCCTCAGAGCCCTGCAGGAGCACCGGGACTGACTGCCTGAGGGGTTTGTGAAAACAAAGCCTCTCCTTCATCCCATCTCAGCTGAGAAAGCTGTCACGGGGGTCCCTGGTTCTGTGTTCTTGTTAGTGCTGTAGTTATTGTTTGTTTGTTTACCTGGTTATACTAGTAAAGAACTGTTATTCCTATCCCCAGATCTCTGCCTGAAAGCCCCTTGATTTCAAAATTATAATAATTCAGAGGGAGGGGGTCTACATTCTTTCATCCCAAGGGAGGCTCCTGCTCTCCCTAGCAGACACCTGTCTTCTAGAACCAAGACAGATTTTGGCGCCCAACGTGGGGCACTGAGAGAAAAAGGGCAAAAAAGGAATAACAGTTCTTAAATAACCTAACTTTTGTGTGCTGGATTTAGAAACCTTGTTAGGTAGAACCATGTTGTTGAGCTTACCCAGGTTCGTGGGCCATGTGGTCACAGCTATATTTCTCCCGTTTGCTGCACCTTACCTAAATATGGGTCCTATAACTAAGGCTACTGTGGCTATTATCCAGCTTGTTTTGTGGGTGATAAGGTGAGGAATTCATGGATGTTTAACGTCCTCTGGACGGCAGGCTCATGGATTCAGAGCTGTCACACACTAACTGGATGGTTTTCAGGTTACTTTAATAATGGTACCTACTGGGAGAAAAAGACAGCTGGGGAAATTTTCTCCCAACCTTTCACCCAGTTCCTTGGGCCTACCCCACCAGTTTTCAAAGGGTTAAAATATTCTCTGGATGCTAATGACATCATACAGTGGCTGGTGTTGCTGATAGGCCTGTTCTACCTAGCCTTCAGAGACAAAGGGAAAGAGACCGGAGGTGCTGCTCCAGAGCCTGCCCCTGCCCCAGAGACAGGGAGTGCTGCTCCAGAGCCTGCCCCTGCCCCAGAGACAGGGGGTGCTGCTCCAGAGCCTGCCCCTGCCCCAGAGACAGGGAGTGCTGCTCCAGAGCCTGCCCCTGCCCCACAGCCCACCTCAGAAATGAACCACCCAGAGTGGGTGGGGGTGCTGGTGAAGGAGATGCATGAGATGGGCCAGATGCTAAAGGAGTGCATTTCCTCAGCTGCTGGGAAACCCTCCCCCTGCCCCAAAGAGGGAGAGTCTGATGGTGCAGCAGTGGAACCCACAGATGTTACAACCGTCCAGGTTCCAGCTGAACCACAAGGACAGTCACAGCCAGCAGCTGTTGCCCCTGTGGAAATGAGGAAGTCTAAGATGAAATCACAGCACCCTGCAGATAAGGATAAGAAAGGAGGGTCCTCACAACCCACAGGGGAGCCAGAAGTTGAAATCATCACTGAGTCTCTGACATATGACAGTCTCCGTAAGTTACAAAAAGACATTGTGAGGCGGGGGCGTGAGCCTTATACCACCTGGTTACTTCGGGTCTGGGACCTTATGGGTACAGGCGTGCAGCTGGATGGTGGTGAGGCAAGGAATGTGGGACCCTTGACGCAGGACTCAGGTGTGAATCAGATATTCGTCAGGGAGCAAAGGACCCTTTCCCTCTGGGAGTGGCTTTTGATGAGTGTAAGAGAGAGGTTTGTCCATAGAGAGAGAATGGAAGAGCATTATCATAGAAGGGAATGGAAAACCATTGAGGAAGGGATCCAACAGCTGAGAGAAGTGGCGATATTAAAGGTCCTTTTTGGAAGGGGTGGACAGCATGATAATGACCCCGACAAAGTCAGGTGCACTGGGCAGATGTTGTGGAGTCTGGCAAATCTTGGGCCACGTGACTACACCACCTATATTGCAACGATTAATGCTGATAACAGCCGAGAGACGGTGGGTTCTGTTGCCACCAGGCTTAGAAATTACGACAGTATGGTCCATGGCCCACATCAGGCTAAGATTTCTGCTGTGATTAAGGAACTCAAAGAGGAGATGAGGGAAATGAGGGAAGAGATGAGGAAGAGCAGTTCCCATATGGCACCAGTGCGGGTCACAAGCCCAAAACTCCAAGCCCCACATCCCCCAGCTAGAGAGAGAGGGTACACCTCACGAACTGAGCTGTGGTTCTTTCTATGTGACCATGGGGAAGACATGGGAAAGTGGGATGGGAAACCCACTTCTGCCCTGGCAGCACGAGTGCGTCAACTCAGGCAGGGAACCAGTAACCAGAAAGGTTCCACTAAAGTGAAGGCAGCCTCAACCTCCTGTGACGAAACTGCCAGATATTACAGAAAAGAGGATGATCCCCTTGAAGGAACCTCTAGCATGTATGCCCAGGGAGGAGAGGATGACCAGTGCTAGAGGGGCCCTGCCTCTAGCCAGGAAGAGGCACGGGAAAACCGGGTCTTTTGGACGGTGTGGATCCAATGGCCTGGCACATCAGAGCCACGAAAATACGAAGCTTTAGTTGAACGGTGCAATGGCCTGCTTAAAACCAGCTTGAAGGCACTGGGTGGGGGAACTTTCAAGAACTGGGAGATTAATTTAGCAAAAGCCACATGGTTAGTGAACACCCGAGGTTCCACTAACCGAGCAGGCCCAGCCCAATCTGAGCCCTTTAGAACGACAGATGGAGATAAGGTTCCAGTGGTACATATGAGAGGTATGCTGGGAAAAACTGTTTGGGTTAATTCTGCCTCCAGCAAAGACAATCCAATCCGTGGGGTTGTCTTTGCTCAAGGACCGGGTTGCACTTGGTGGGTGATGCAAAAAGATGGAGACACCTGGTGCATACCCCCAGGGGACCTGGTTTTAGGGTGAACTACCCATAACACTGTGCTTGTGTCTGTATCTGCATGTACATATGTATATAGTTAAAGTAGTATGTGTTTGTGTATAATTTAAATGTTTAATATTTGATGTAACATTTTGGAATGGGAAAAAATTCGGGGTGGATAGTGTTGAGGGTTAGGTGTTCTTTTTTTTTGTTTTATTTTGTCTTCTGGCCTGCCCAGGGAATTTTTACCCATTATGTGCTGGGACAACCTAACTACCGGTACTTAGGGGTGCTCACAAAGGACAAAGAGTGGCCGGGCCCAGGGTGGGGGGGGGAAGGGGGCAGAAAAGGAGGGTGGGGACAGTTTTTAGCTGGCTTTTCCTCGGTTTTTTCGGGGAAGGACGTTCGTGTGCTGGGTCGCGGAGCTGCTGCGGTGGAGAGAAGGGAATTTCGCCATCACCCAGACAGAGCTGCTGCTTCTTCTCCTTCTCCCCTCTTTGCTGGTGGCCTCGCACCCCCTGTCCTGCCAGGACGTGTGGCAGTGCTAGGCACCGCCGCGGAGCTGCTGATCCACCTCATCCACCAGCCCAGGATCTCAGCTCGTCCCTGTCCCAGCCCTGTTCCTCAGAGCCCTGCAGGAGCACCGGGACTGACTGCCTGAGGGGTTTGTGAAAACAAAGCCTCTCCTTCATCCCATCTCAGCCGAGAAAGCTGTCACGGGGGTCCCTGGTTCTGTGTTCTTGTTAGTGCTGTAGTTATTGTTTGTTTGTTTACCTGGTTATACTAGTAAAGAACTGTTATTCCTATCCCCAGATCTCTGCCTGAAAGCCCCTTGATTTCAAAATTATAATAATTCAGAGGGAGGGGGTCTACATTCTTTCATCCCAAGGGAGGCTCCTGCTCTCCCTAGCAGACACCTGTCTTCTAGAACCAAGACACCTCTGCTGGAAAAATAGAAGTTACAGTTTTCAAGGAGTGAGGGAATGGGGTTTCAGTGGAAGGAGAAGCTGGGGAAGAACTCGAGGTGTTTATTTGGGTAACTGGGGAGATGTTTGAGGGTTGAATTGCAGGGGGGTCTAGGAAAGGGATTTGGGGTATTGCTGGGTATACAGGGGGAGGAGGAAGATAGTCTAGGGGATCCCATTTGCTCTGAACTTCTTTCTCTGACTCCTTTCCTTCTTTAGCCCCTCTTTCTTGTTCTTGCTTCTTAAGTTTACACATCTTAACAGTCTCTTCTTTAGTGAGATCTCTTTCCCAACAAGCCCCATAGGCTATCTGTTCTAAATCAGGGGTATCTTGATCCCTTAAATAGCGGTTTAGTTTGGAACAAACCCAGGGATCATTGGACCCATACCATGGCCACTCTGCTTGCAATTCTAGACTGGGCCAAACTTCTATGCAATAATGAATAATTTTAACTTTATCAAGGCCCTTTGTGGTATTATATGTCTCCCATTTGTCTAACAATCGCCCCAATGGACTGTCGAGAGAGATGTTCTTTTGTGTTTTCCTCTTTTTCTGGGGTTTTACTTCCTTACTTATACACTTCCCCATTCTTGTGCCTCTACCCCAACAAAAGAATTAAAGAGAGGCAAATTAATCTCTAATCAACACAAACTTGGATCTTACTCTAACCGGGTTCTATAGCCTGGATGATCTTGAGGCTTAGCTCCTCAATCCAGCAGCATATAGTTCCCTTAACCCTAGCAGGGTTCTATAGCCTGGATGATCTTGAAGCCTAGCCCCTCAATCCAGCTGTCTATAGTTCCCTCAACTCTCCTTCGAGGGATGAGTCCAATGGGACTCTCCCTGGCCCCCTGCCCACCCTCGATCAGGGGTAGCTAAGCCCCTTCTGAGAGTCTGGTCCAAACGGGATAGCGCTCCCCCTCCCGGCACTCCCCTGTGCATGACTCACACCTCCCCAAGTCCCTACGCACCCAGGCCTACTTGGGGTGTGCGGGTCATCACACCAAATTATATCTTCCACCCACTCGGAGTTTTCCTAAGGGAGACGCCTCAAACCCTCTTTATCCAATCGCTTCCCCTCGTTCCTGGCCAGGCCCCTCATGGGAGTCTGGAACCGCAGTAGTAGAGGGCCCTCACTTGCTCCGGGGGTCTGAGCTGCCAGCCCCCATCTCACTCACTCTCACACAGATTTTTCTTCTGCATGAGCCAAGGCATACACTGCTCCTGAGTATGTATCAATGCTCACGTGTACATACTTAAGGTGACCAAAACTAGGGATATGTGTAATGTCTGTTTGCCACACTTCACAGCTTTCAATTCCTTGGGGATTAACCCCAAGGCCTAATGATGGCACTGCCTGGAGCTGACAATTGGGACAGGTAGCCACGATGGCTTTAGCCTGATCCCGTGTCAGCTGGAACTGACGAATCAGTCCTGGCACATTTTGATGGTATTGCTGGTGACTTATCTTTGCCGGTTGAAACACATCTGGGAGACGTGCCTTTTCAGCTGGGGCAGCAAGGGAATCGGCTTTCCAGTTTCCCTCAGCGATTTCACCTGGCAACGGGGTATGCGACCTTATATGCATCACATAGAAAGGATGTTCTCGATTTGAAACCAAATAAATCAGTTTTGAAAGCAATCTAAAGAGATGTTCGTTCTCAATGTCCTTGAGAACTGTCTGCTCTGCTCTGGACACTACTCCTGCTACGTAGGCTGAGTCAGTAACCAAATTCATTGATTCTGAAAACTTCTCAAAGGCTCTCACGACCACAGCCAGTTCAGCTATCTGGGGTGATCCTTCTACAAACTCAATATCAGCTTCCCAAAGCTGAGTCTCTGGATTTCTCCAAGTCATCACCGACTTGTGGGATGTCCCAGATGCATCAGTGAACACTGTGAGAGCTTTGAGTGGCCTTCAGCTCTTTTTCTCACGAGGAATGAGGTGGAATTCCTCATGAAACAATTTGTGTGCTGGCGCATGAACTGAAATTTGCCCACTATAGCTGTCCAGAGCAAACTGGAGGTTAGCATTGCTCTGCAGCAGATGCTCAAACATCTCTTTGGCCAGTCTCTCAGGGGAGCTTTTGCCTTCTCCAGAGAGCCTGACTGGGAGGTGAATACACATAAAGTCACAACCTGCCAGTTCCCGCAGCCTTACCCTGGCCTTTTGAATCAGCTGAGCCATCAGCTCTTGTGGCTTGGTGATAGTTTTGGGTCATTGATGGGAGAGGAAAACCCATTCTATTATTAAGAGTGGATCTCTCTGCCTGTCGGCCCACTGGAATATTAACCCATGTAAATGTGGCAATTTCCCCAGGACAATAAATTTGAAAGGCAGCTCAGGTTTGAAGCGATGTGCCTGTCTTTTTGTCAAGGCCTTTTGTGCCTTTTCAATCACAGTTTTTGCTTCTGGAGTCAGCTCCCTGGGAGACAGCAGCTCTCTCTCCCCTTTCAATAAATTGAGCAGGGGGCTCAGATCTTCATTAGTAAGACCTAGCCAGGGTCTGACCCAGTTTAGTGACCCGCATAGGGAATGGAGATCTGCTAGAGTTTTAGGATTACCAATAATTTCCAATTTTTGTGGAACAACAGTCCGTGCAGTAATTTCCAGGCCCAGGTATTTCCAAGGTGGCATCATTTGAACTTTGTCTTCCTGCAATTGGAATCCAGCAAAGGTTAAAACTTTAACCACTAGGCCAAGGGTGTCTTGCAGCATGTTGCTATTAGAACAGCACGCTAAGACATCATCCATATAATGCGAAATGATGGCATCTCTTTTTTCAGCACGCACTGATTACAGCAAAGACCCCACCTACCACTGGCAGATGAAGGGGCTCGCTTTCATCCCCTGAGGTAATACTGTCCAGTGGTACCGTTTCATTGGGGCTTCCCTGTTAATTGTGAGATCACTTGGGCTATTATCTACCCTTTTTCTACATAGAAGGGTGGCTGAGGACATCATGCCAAGAGAGTGAGGTGTGTTAGGTCTCCCTTAATTGTCATGGGAGCCACCTCAATCTCTATTGGTGTGTGTGCTGTGTCTCCAATAACAAAATACCTACTATCCAGTCCAGCCAGGTCTTGTGAATTATCCTGCAAGTCTACTCCAACGACAGTCCAATGATCAGATCTGAAACAAAAAGCTTTAGCAGTTACAAGTCTGAATCGCTTTTGTGGTTGCCAGACCTTATTAGGCAAACGTTCCTCACAATTATATTTCTGCAGTTTCTCACCCCACCCCCTTTCCTCCCCTTTTCCCATTAAAAGAGTCTTTTTCCAGTTTCAGGTCTGTCATTTTTATGACAGAAAAGCCACAGCTTCTTTCTGGTGTTTCCCTTGTTGCTGGGTTTGAGGACAGTTCCTTGCAAAATGTCCTGGCCTCTTGCACTGGAAACAGATGATGTGCTGCAGCTGTTCGGGTGACATCTGTGGCTTGTTCATTCCTGGTGTCACTGTTGCCACTGTCCTCGGGTTGCCTGGTTTCTTGTCATGTACACTGTACAAGTCTGCTTTCAATCATATCTGCTATGGTGGGTGGAGGATTAATAGGTAGACTCAGAATTACTCTACAACAAGCCTCGTTGGCATTCCTTTGCGCCATTTCTTTAAGCAGTTCCGTCTGGGTCACTGGTTCCTTAACTTGTTTCTGTATCTGTAGCCTAAGTCGATCTACAAACTGTAAGAAACTCTCAGATGGGAGCTGGTTAATATTAACATAACTGACTTGAATATCAACTGTTGGTAATTGGTTAAAAATGTTTTCAGCTACATCACAAACTTTATCTGCAATAAACTTTTTTAATACTCTCACTTGATCAGCAGGATTAATCAAATTTCCCTCCCCACATAAATGTTCTAAAGTGATTTCATTGTTCACTGTGTCATATGCATTTTGATTACTTTGTTTGAGTTCAGCTAGGAGTTTTGTTAATGATTTTTTCCATAAGCTTTCCCAAAGATCATATTCAGAGGGATTTAGCAGACACCGAAATAAATCTTTAATATCTGCAGGAATTAAATCCTGTGATTTCAATGTAGTTCTTATTATTCCCCTCAAGACCTCGCTATCACGACCAAAATCATTCTTAATTTTACAAATATCCTTGATTACTTGATAATTGAAAGGTTGATGTTGTAATCGCATTGCTCCTCTGCTGCTATTGTATATTACAGGAGCCGCTGTTAGCATCATTTCATCCTCTCCAGGGCTGGTATTCTCTGGGTTTCTCTGCCCGCCCCCCCCCAGGTTCTAGGGGCCCTATTCCCACCCCAGACCTGGGGAGAGGCCCAGCTCCTCCCCTGCAGGAGCCATGCGGGGACCTGCACCATCCCCCCACGCCAGGCCCTGGGGGTCCGCCTCCCCCCATGCCAGGCTCCGGGGTCTCCATTCCCTCACCGGGACTGTGGAGAGACCCAGCCCCACCCCTGCAGGAGCCGGGAGAGAGCCCGCCCCCCCACGCCAGGCCCTGAAGGCTCGCACCCCGACCCCCCTCCCCGGGGGGCAGGGCCGGGACACCCCTCCCCCTGCCCCCCTGCAGGAGCAAGGGGTGTAACTCTCTCTCTCCCCACCCCTCCTCCCTGCGGGGCAGGGGGCAGAGGGATAGGGGATAGGGTTACAGCCTCTGGGGGCAGGGTCATAGGGTCGGGCCAAGCAGGGCTGGGGGTTAGTGCGGGGAATGTCAGGGGGAACAAAGAGATTTTGATAAGGGTTAGGGGCGGGAAGCAGTGGGTGGAAGGGATTATGGGTAGGAGAAAAGGCATACACCGGGGAATTCACCAGGTGGCCAGGTAACGTGGCCAGTGCCATTTTGGCTGTCAGCCATGTGGGGATAGGAAGGTACATTTTCTTTAATACTGGGAAGAGAAGGGTATAGGGAGGGAGCCTTGATGGCTTGTGAAGCAGAACTGGGTGGCTGAGAGAGACACACGGGACTAGAACTTGTATTGTTTGTCCTGGGTATTTCTCCCAGTGGAGGAGCAGAGGTTTTGGGAGAAAAGTTAGGAGAATTAGGTGGATACTGCGGTGCCCGTTTGTCTTTCATTTTTATTTCTCTGTTAACCAATTCTTTTCAAATTAAAAGAAAAACCGTGAGGAATTTCAGAGCCGATTTGTCTCCTCCTTCTATTTCTAAGGTTAATAAATTTCCAATTTCATCCCAGGCAGTTACTGAGTCTAATTGCAACAATTTGATCAGTTCACTTTGCTCAGTCAAATATGATACAAACTGTTTTAACATATTTTTTGAAATTTTTACATTTGTGCTGTTTAAAAAATCCTGTATTTTTTGTGTATGACTCCTTTCTTGTGTGGAGGGCTGGGGTCCCATTCTGGAGGTTACGGCAGCTCTGCACACACTCTATTTTCCCTACTGCAGAAAACAAACTGGCACCGCAAGGGTTACAATTAAGCTCACACTGGTACAGACAGCAGAGAGAATTTCCTCTCCCCCCCGCCCTGTCTCTGCCCATGGCTGGGGGAACCCCACCGCTTTAAATGTGGCGGGGCCCAGGATGGCTGCCGCTCGGAAGGGGTTACACGGAACACAGTGCCCCGGGGTCTGTTTCACTCTCCACGTCCCACCCCCCCCTCCCCCAGCCCGGTGTCGGAGTTAAATCTTACCTTGTTCTGTCATTTCTGGCGGTGGAAAGATGCCCGTTGCCCTGGAGTCAGTCCCCTGGTGCTGAAGGATTTTTGACTCCCTTTTGGAAACTTTTTTTGCTGTATTTTAAATGGCGTCCAAAGTCTCCAAAGAACAGCTGGCCCTGGCTCAAATAAGCCTTTGAACATGGGCTTGTTCAGCCCCATGTTGGGCGCCACTCTGTTGCAATCCTCTCTCGGGGGGGACCCCTCTGTCCCACCCCCCGCGGCGAGAGCCCGGTGCCTCTCAGCGCAGGAGGTCCTGGAGTGGATACAACACGGACTCAAAGTGTCTAGACACAGAAGGCCCAAACTTGCACGGCATAATCCCAGGTTTATTGTCTGGCGTCCATCTGTGGCAAGAAAGAGACCGAAAAGCCTTGGGTCTTATCTCTTATACTAGGGGGCAGGGGTGATCGGGGGATACAGGGAGGTCACAGCCAATGGGAAGGGGGAAGGGAAAGAAAGTTCTCAGGTAAGAACTAACATTACACAAACCAGATGTGAGTTTTACCCTAGGGAGATACCAAGATTTTTAGATGCACTACAACAATTGGGACTGTCAGGTCTGGCTGGCTCTGGCCTCCCCTGGGCTGCCTCTCGCCTGTGCCTGAAATGCTGGGGCTGCACTCTTCCCTTCCCGTGGAAAAGAGCTGCCATTCTCCTCAAGATACTGGAATCCTGATGCCCCCTTAGCACCCAGAGCATGGAATACTCTGGGACAGACATTCAGTGCCAATTTCTCTGAAATTCAATGCAGCCAAGGATGGCTCCCAGACAAAAGCTGTCACAGCAAATAGGCCTGGCCTTGGCCTCCCCTGGGCCATCTCTCATCTGCCCCTCAAACACTGGCAACGTGTGTTCCTTCCCAGCTAAGTGCAAATTTGGGGTTATCTTCTTCCTCGCTTGGGGCCATAGAGTCCAAAGCTAGGATTTACACATGGTATAGCTCCAAGACCCCAGATAAACCAGAGTCATGGATTACAGACACAAAACTAACAGCTGATCAGTCCATGATCAGAAAGGCTAAACCAGAGTCTCCAAACCTACAGCTGGGGCTGATTCCTCCAGCCCCATTGAGAGTAACCCATAACCATTGAGTGTTTACATGGACCTAACCCCTGTAGCTCAGCTCCTGAGGCAACCCCTGGACTGGGGCTCAACACCACAAACAGGAGCTGAAAGACTGCTAGGGATTTTTCCCCAGGAAGGACAGCAGCCATCCCCTGTCACAGGCTGCCCACAGGAGCTAGAGGTCAGCCAGACCTTTCTGTATTATTCCTTTCCTATTCTGTATTATTTCCTTTCCGTGCCTGAAATGGAAAACTGCATTGTTTGTGGCAAAAGTTGTGCTCCAGAGCACTCTGGGGCCTCATGGGCTCAGTCATCCCTTTGCAGGTGTGACCCATTTCCTTCCCTTCAGGCAGGACACCCTGCAGGTGACAAGGCCGTGCTCGGGTTGGTGTCTCCGCTCACCTCCAGTGTAACATCCCTCGTTATTTGCAGCTTTTTCCTGTACCAGCAGTGCCACCCTTTGGAACAGGACAGGAGGGGCAGATGCTGATCCCTGGGACAGGGACAGGACCCAGGGAAGGGCTGGAGCTGGGTCAGGGGAGTTTAGGTTGGATCTCAGGGAAGTTTCTTCCCCCAGAGGGTACTGGCACTGCCAGGCTCCCCAGGGAATGGGCACAGCCCTGCCAGAGCTCCAGAAATGTTTGGGCACCACTCCAGGGGGCCCAGGGTAGGATTTGGGATGTCTGTGCAGGGCCAGGAGTTGGACTAGATGATCCTTGTAGGTCCCTTCCAGCTCAGGATATTCCATGGTTCTCTGACTGAGGCAATTCTGGGTCTGTTTGATGCTTCTCTGACATGCACAGGGTGGGATCCGTAAAGCTGCCCTGTGAAGAGCCACGAGCAGGACTCTGATCCCTGTGGATCTCTTCCCACTCAGGATACTCCACGATTCCACGAGTCCTGATGGTGCTGCTGTGCTGTTGCTGACTCCTGGTGGTTCCTCACAGGGCTGGGAGGGTTATCAAGGCTGGCCAGAGTGGGAAGCTGAAGGTGGGGGACTGGATCTTGGCCAGTGCATGTTGGAGCTCTCCCATGACAGTTTCCTGCAGCTCATCAGGGACCTGGGCACCATGCTTCACAGGGGTGGCTGAGGAAGGCAAGGAAGGTGCCAACACACTGCCAGAGTCTCATGTTTGTCACTGCTGATGTTTATTTGCTTCAATTAAGTGTTTGAAGACGTTCAAAATTAAAGAGAGTGAGTCCCAGAATAACCTGAGCTGGGTGGGATCCACAGTGATCATCAGCTCCTGGAAGGTGAGTGAGTTGGGAGCTCATTGCTCTGGAAGAGCTGAAGGCAGGTTGGGCAGAGCGAGGCACATGCCAGGGTGGTTGTGCCAAAAAGAAGATACAAGAATTAACAACATGGTGTGAAATGAGAGAAGTTCCCATGTGTGAGAGAGGGAAATTGCTGCTGACATGGAAACGGGTCCTGTCCAGACCTTGTGTCCTCCAGCCGAGGGGAAATGACCCCTCCTGAGGGGGGTGCAGCACTGTGGGATGATGCTCAGTGAGAAAATCTCCCCCTGCTCAGGTCTCTGGTGATGCAGGAGCTGCCAGGGCTTTGCTCCCAGTGGGGTTGGTGCCCCCAGAGTGCTCCTGCTCTCCAAACCTCTCCATTTAAACCCTGACTTTCCCCTTTCTTCCCTGTTAAAACACACAAATTCCCCCAAGCTACATCTCTGGGATACGACAGAAACATCTCGTGGTTCTCTGTGCCAAAACTTCCCCTTGAAGAAGAGTCACAATTTTTTTTTTAAGTGTGGGAAAAACCCTTGACAGTGTTTTCCTGCAAATCCTTCACCCTGAGCAGAAGAGTCCTGGGGACTGCACAGTCCCATCTCCAGCCTGGGGTTTAATGACAGCTCCCACACAACACTGTGCTATTATTTCTAAACAAAAATGTAAGTATATAAAATCCAATAATTTGGAGAGAAAAGCTGTTTTTCAACCCTGCATTTTTCTGGATTGCTGCTTATGGGTTTAATTAATCTCCTGGTCATTATTTTGTCAGAGAGTTGGCTTTTTTCACCTTTTAAATAATAAATACCTAAAGCCAGTCTGTGACTAAAGCCAGCAGATGATTCTCTAATTTCACATTCATTTCAAATATTTAACGTGACATCTCAGCCTGCTACACAGAATTTCAAAGACTTAACATTCCTTTTTGTTAATGCTTGAAGCAAAGAAAACTCTATAAATTGTTATTTTTCTATTAAGATTTTTATTTTTATCAAGTCTGATTAATTCCAGTTTGAAGGGACACACTTCAAAGCAGTTGCCCAGGGTGATTATAAAGCTGCTGAAGTTTGGGTTGGTTAAATTAGACCTGCTTCTCTGCAGCTTTTAATCTTTGAATCCCAGACTGGTTTGGGTCAGAAGGACCTTAAAGCTCATTTCATTCCACCCCTGCCACGGGCAGGGACCCCTTCCACTTGTTTCCAAAATAAGTTTTCTGAATATCATGTTTCTAGTCATTATTTATGCACGGCCTTACCTGGATTCTGTGTAAAAACCTTTCCCACTGCCTCAATTATAGAAGTGGAGCTGAGGACACTCAACAAAAAGAGGGAATAAAAACCCCTCAATAGAAGGTGGTGAAACCAGAGTGAAGATCAGTCAGAAAAAAATCAGTGGCTCAGGGGAGCTGCGGTTTAGCGTCTCAGATGTAAAGAATTTTGTGACAGTGAAGGAGAAAGGAGCAGAAGCTGTTCCACTGGAGTGGGAATAAATCTCCAGTTTAAAATTCCCCTGGATGCAGCTGCAGGAGCAGAGTTTGGCTGTCAGCAGAGCCCTGTGTGCAGAGGGGAAATCCAGAGCGATGGGGGTGAGTCAGTGAGGGCTCCCAGGGCTGCTGCACAGCCAGCAGAGCCCAGGGTGCAGCTTCAGAGAATCCAAAATGTCCTTTCTGTTGTGGCTGTGGAGCCTCACCGGGCACCAGCCCTGGCAGAATTTGTGCTCTGCCCTCTGAGCCTGGCAGTAAATCCTGTTCTGAGTCCCCTCCCTCCCTGCCAGCCCTGGCATTTTTTTCCTGGGAATAAATGAATCCCTTCCTGCGCCAGAAGAGACTTTTTAACATTTTCGCCAAAGCAGGAGCCTGTCATCTCTTGCCCTGTGTCAGCTGGGAGCAGGGCTGGAGGATTCCTACCAACAGATGGCATTTTCCTTGCCTGTGCTTCTGAATTAAAAATCTGAGTGTGAACCAGGAGGAAAGTTGATATTTTTAACTCCAGAGGAAAACCTCTTTAAGGATGTCACAGGAAGGGTTCTGAGCAGTGCTGTGGAGGGTTTGGGAGGCCTGACATACCTGAAAAATTCAGTTTAATAGGCTTTAAATTTCCCTTCCCTTAAGATGCTTGAGCACTTTTTTATGTTTTAATAGAATTTGTTTGTTCTTAAGAAATGCAGTAATGCACCCAATGAGGCTGGAACATCTCTAGTTTTGGTGCTTGGGATGATTTTTTTTAATCTTTTCAGAAAAAAAGAGTTTATCCATTTATAATTGAGCACAAAAGTCCATCTTAGGCCACTTCTTGCCATTCAGGTTCTACCTAAGAGGCAGCTTTTTGCATAGGCTGTGGCTCCTTATTCTTATCCTTCTGCCAGCATAATTTTGTATCCTGAAATGTGTGAAAATTTTCTTCCACAAATGCACAGGATTTATTGTAAAGTGCACAATAACATTATTTTCCATGGACGGGAAAATAATATGAAGTTATTTAAAATGGCTTTATTAAAATGATATTATACTCCAATTTTTATCCAGCTTTTGGGAGAAGACAAAACAGTTAAAAATTCCTGTCAGTGAACTCATTCCCCCAGTGTGGCTCTGGGACCTGTTCCTCACCTTTCCTGGAGCTATGCTGTGGAAAACTCTGTTGTACTTTAAATAATTTGGCAATCTTCCTCCATTTTTTGGGCCTTCAAATCCCTATTGCCCCTGCAGGGCAATGTGACCTCGGGCAGGTGTGACACAGCTCCTCATGTATTTCCTACTTATGTGAAGATAAATAATTACTGTTTGTTTGTAAATAAATAGGAATTTGGGTTCAATTCCCTGGAGTCTTTTCCTGAGCACATGCCCAGCATGCACCTCTGAACCTCCTGAGCCTGGGGTCACATCCTGGCCTTTATCCCAGGAATTGTCACCACTGCCACTGGATTTTAGCCCCAGACGGAAAACAGAAGAACCTGCCTGTATTATTTTTTTCCTCAATTAAAAATCAGTCCCCAGTGTCAGAGATTCCCAAGGACTGACCTGCTGCTCTTTCCTCCTGGGGTTGGTGACCAGATTGTGGAAATCCATGGAGAGCCCACCCAAGGCGTCTCTCACACAGGAGCCACTGAGCTGATTCAGGCTGAGGGAACAAAGTTCTGCTGCTGCTGAGCGCAGTGACTGTGCCAAAATTTGGCTGTTTGGTTTTGAGGGTCTAAGGCAGGGCAGGAAAGTAGGATCAGGAGGTTCTGCTGTTTCTTCACTGTCACTTCCCTTTGTGAGAGAGTCTAGGTGCTTTATTATTGAATTGAAAATTAAAATATAAAAATTTAAAATTCAAATATTTTCTTTAAAACATAAAGAATATTTTTGGTAGAATTAGCACATGACAAGTATGTAGGAATATTGCACAGTGTGAAATTATTACATATTTGTAATGAATCTCTCAACTCTTCCCAACTAATGAAGTTTTTCTACAGAAATGTGCTGATTAACTCTTATTGCCTTTTAATTTATATTAAAATTCTCAGCTCCAGTGCTCAGTTCAATGTTTCAAATATTGTAAAAATATTTCTGTACAGATTTACTCCTGCTTTAAGTTTCTAAATTACAGAATGCTTTATTTTTCAAAGCCAGAACTTCAGGAAGCAGGAAAATCTGCTTGGAACTGTCTTCATTTCTTTCCTCCTGAGAGATGAAAAAGGATTCTGACCATCACTCCTGGCCCCGCTGCTCACAGAAACACCCTGAACCAAGGGACAAACAGAATCCCACAAGAAGGAGCCTCTGGAGCACCAAACTCCTTCAGGTTTGGCTCCTTCCAGTCTCTCCCTATGTGGAACCTGAGCAACATTAAAGGCTTCCAGTGGTTTCCTTGTTCTTTCCTCAAAGACTTGGTAAATCTGTAAGTCTTGGGTTTCATCTCTTGCTATGAATAACCCCAACCTTCCACTGTTTCAAATCTTTTTTAGCATAACAGTTCCAGTTCATTTAGCTTTATTAAACAATGTAGGTCAGGGACTTTCTATTTTGCAATTTTGCTGTGTAGGCTCTAAAACTGTTTTGAACCCAGACCGTGTCAGTCCTGCAGGGATCCAGCATTCTGAGCACCAGGGATTCTTTCCAAAATCACATCCTCAGGGTTTTTGCAGGTTTTTAGAAAAACACAATACAGAAACCTGGCTAAAGAAGGCTTTGAGAATATGCCACTCCATAATGTTATTTAAATTGAGCTCAGTATTTGCTGCTGAGGTCCTGAAATTCTGAAATATTTAGTGATTATTACTTTTCTTGTAGTTATTTGGTCAAATCTCTCATTGTTCACTTCCAGGTGATTGGCATAGCAACAATCCAGCCTCAACAAATGTAATCTATGAGGAGCAGTCACCATGATCTTCATCTCCCCATTCTGCTTCCTCATCTGCGTAACTCACTATTTACCAGCACCAGAAGAAGCTTTACCAGAGTTCAGGTGTCTGAGGAGGTGGAACAAGCAGAGAACGCTGTGCCTGACAGGATACACCTCAGTCTTCTTCCCAGAAAATACAGAAGAGATGGGAATGTCCCTCCAGCCCTGGGTTTGGTATCACTAAAGGTAGTTTGGAAGCAGGGACCAGAAGGGACGGATCTGCCAGTCCAGCAAAGCCAGGGGCTGCTGAGGGTCACCCCCACATGGGATTCCACAGCCCCAGGAATGGGGATCCTGAAAAAAAAACAAAACATAAATCTGACAGTTCCAGGAGTGAGAGTAAAACCACAGAAATCATGACAAAAAAGAGTTTTCCATGGGAATGGAGGAAGGTCAGCCAGTCCCCAAAGGCATCTCAGTAAGCCAGGAAGATCAGAAACAGTGGGAAGGATCCAAGGCAGAACACCTGGTGGTGATAAGGTGACTGTGGAGCAGCTGAAAGGGGGGAATGCTTAACCAGGAGTCATCAGGAAAGAGCAGAAGCAGAAAACCCCAGGAAAGGCAGAAGGGTGCCCTGCAGAGTGACACTACCCAGTGTTTGATGGGAATAACCTTCCCTTCAGGAGTTCCAGGAGAAAAACCTCTGAAGATGATTGATTAGCCAGGTCCAGCTCTGAAAAGGCAGAAATTCAAAATCTCCAGCCTTTGCAGTATCCCACTGACTTCCAGGAGACACAGGAGGCTGACAGTGAACAGACACCACGGAAATGCCAGTGAAACCAGAGATGGAACTTCCCAGCCTGAGGGGAATTCTGCAGTGAGGAAAACACCAGTAATTCCTGAGCCATGCAGGGTCCCCAGGGGCTGGAAGGGCACCCTAGCAGCAGGAGTGGCTGGACAGTGGGAGTGACTGACTGACAGTGATTTTTAGAACATGTTCTGATCAATTTTCCAATGAGGCTCATTTAAAGCATTAGTTCTTTTCACACAGTTGTCTTTTTTTTTTTCCCTCAGAAATTGGTTAGAGGGGAGAAAGTCAAAAGAAATTTGATTTGTCCTTATCTAAGCAGCATGAGGGACCTTGTGGATGGCTTCAGGAACACTGCCATGAGCTGCTGTCCCTTTGCAGGCCATGTCAGCTGCTCCAAGGTTGCCCTGCTGCAGCTTGGGAGCTCTGAACAAAGTTATGAATGCTTCTGCTTCCAGTGTGATCCTGAGTCACTCCCTGTTCTTGTGCCAAGCTATCTCCTGTATCCAGTCCATCTAATCCTTCACACGTGGGTTCCAGCCACAGACAAGGCAGGTTTGGGCTGGAGTGGGGCTTTTCTCAGTGCATGTTTACATCGGGAATCCCTCGTGGTCCTGCTGGGCCAGGGAGAACAGGGTTCTGTTCTGATTCTGGTTCTGTCAGTTCTGGGGCAGCAAAGCCACTTAATGCTGCTCCATCGATTTATTCTCTTGGATTTTTGTATCCAACACAAAATCCTGGAGTTAAATATGATATTTGACATAATTCTGTAATTTTGCTTTTTCTGAACACAGCACAATCACTTCAGTGCCTCGATTCAGGGGGATTTGGTTTGCAAACCTCTGCATGAAGAGAGAAAGCTCTGGGCTTTGTTCAGTAACATAATTCCTTTGGTTTCACTCGTGGCAGCATGACATTCTCAGCCTGGCTGTAGAGCTGAGACTGAAGTCCCATCTTTAATTATTTATTGCTGATTAGGAATTGGATTTTCTCTCTCTGTAGAGGTAAAAACTGACCTTGGGACAGACTCAGCTTCCAGAGCAGCTTCCTCAGTGTAGTTTTTGACTGTGTGTGTAAGAACTCTCACCAATTTTCTCTGAATGAGTAATCAAGGAGTGCTGATGGCACTCACACCTGTGGTTTGGGCTGGCAGGGATATTTTACAGTGGGATGTTATTCCCAGAACTCACTGACACATCAGCCTCATGGCCGTCAGAACAGACTGCAGGGGTTTATTTTATTCATAATTTAGTGATGATTTCCTGACATCTGAGGTGTTTAATGACTGCAGCAAAGTGGGAAAGGAGCCAGTTGGTTCAGTTTGCAGAAGGAGAAAGGAGTAAAAGATTGAGCTTCATTCACTCAAAATTCAAACTGATAGGATTTGCTCTTTGAAAGTAAGAAAATATCTCATTTTGGCTTTGAAACTTTAGATGTTTTTAAAGGCTAACGATGCACACTGTGGCAGTTGTGAATGGAATTCTTCAAAAGGACAGCCGACTGCTCCAACAGCTTTTAAAACAAAGACTTTGGGAATTCAAAGGGCTTTAAAGCAGTGTTCAGCTGCTGGGTGATCCATTGAGATTTGCTGGGGAGCAGAACACGTCCAAATCCTCCCTAGCTGGAGTAGGGCTGTGAAATATTTAATAAATACTCCGAGTAGCCTGTGCAGATATAATAGCTGTGTTCTTCCCCAAGAGGCTGGGTTATGTTGTGTGCCCTCATCCTGACCACTGAGGACAGTGACAAATCCTTGAATTCCAGAGGAATTCAATTGGCAGCACTGAAATGATTTCCCTGCCATCACCTCCCCTGTTTTCCTGTGTGTGAATATGACCTGTTAATGTCCTACCTGTGTGGGATTTCCCCTTCCCTAGACCTTTCTCTGTGCTTCCTTGCATCCACCTGGCATTGGAATGCTACACAATGGATGGATGTGCTGCCTGTAAATATTTATCTATTGCACAGCACCTTCACACAGACTCCTGAGGTTCTGACTGGAGAGAGACCTGCAAATCACTCATTATTTTTACAGAGATCTTAAAACCCAACTCCAGTTTGTGGTCTGTTGGTTCTGCACTGTCTAAACCAGGCTCTTGGTTGGCTTTCAGGGCTGTGACCCAGGTTTCATCCATAAACATGTTGCTTTTCTGGAAAACAAATGAAATTTATTATTGGATGTTTCCTTGACCCTCCATTCCAGTAACAGATGTTCATAGACATGGTATAAAAACCATCAAGTGCTGTAGAAACCATTGGTAATGATGAAGTGCTTGACCTGCAGGTTTATTTGCACATTTTGCTATATAAAACTGTCACCTCCTTTTACATCTCACGTTTCCTTGTACAGAAAATAGCTGTAAACAATTGACTACCAAAAATTCTTCTGCCATTTGACTCTCTGTGAAGGAATGAGAAGTTCCTCAGTTTTTGCTCTTTTCACTAGTAATAAATAAAAGCCATTTGAGCCAGTGAAGGGAAATGTTACAGAAGCCTTCCAATATATTCTTGCTCCCCATGACCTTTCTAAACGTGAACCTGAGGAAGTCTTTTATCAAAGCTGTTTTTTCCGCCCCAGATGTTCAGGGTGAGGCTCTATTGCAGTGCTGGGCTGCAACAGCCGCTCACACCATGGAGCAGAGCTGTTGTCACAGCCAGGACAGGATGGAGCTGAGTATTCCAGGCAACAGATGTGGCAAAGCATTCTCCAGCTCATGAACACTTTGCCTGTAGTGTGTTGAAAGGTTTTTCTCCTGTAACCACTGTCCTCAAAAAATACTGATAATTTCTTTGCAGCAGCCCCAGCACAAGCCACCAGCAAGATTTGGGTGTTGCTGGATTGGCAGAAGTGGGAATTCACCTGGTGCATCCTGGGGTGCTTCAGGATGGAGGCAAAGCCTTGAGCACACAGAGCTTTAAGAAAGCAAAGCTCTTCACAGCCAGGTCAGTGCAGCAAAGGATTCTCACCCTGGAATATTCTAGTGCAGCCCCAGGAAGGCTGACTGGGCCAGGAGGGCTGAGTCCCTCCTTGTCACATGCCCAGGGTCCAGGTTTTACAGAAACATGGCCCCAGCCACAGCCACTGGTGTCCCCCAAGCTGCAGCTCTTGCATGGCTTTAGTGTTTGATGTCCCAACCAGCTCCTGCTGGTTCAGTCCAGCTGCCAGGATTTGGCCCCATTAATCCAGTTTTTCTGTGCATGCCATGGGATGACATCAATGATGAGACCAGTTCATTCTGGATGTTGTAGAGCAGTAAAGCAGAAAGAAAACTTCTGATACATACACTGGGAATCCGTTTAAAAATTTGAATTACAGATTTCTGCCAGTTTTCCTCTTTCTGCCCACACTGCTGGTTCTTCTCTGGTGTCTGGTGGAGATGCCCAGGGCTGATGTTCTGCCCATTCATGGTTTAATTTTCCATAACTGCAAAGAGATGAGAAAGGGAGCTTGAGTCTAACAGGAATGGTCTTAATCTCCAGGTAACATTCTGTGTCTCCTGCCCATCCTGCTCTGCTCAGTTTCAGGATGAGCCACAGGAGGACTGGTATAAAGGGAAGAGCCCTGGATTCTCACAGCTTTACCTGAAGAAAACTGAAAATTAAGTGAGCCTTGTCCTTCCCCCCAAAACTGGCTCAGGGAGGTGGGGACACACCCAGCATGTTCTGGTGTCTGGGTTCCCAGTGCAAACCCAGGCCTCTCTCAGGGCTGTGGCCTCAGAAGTGACCCCAGAGCTGCTCTGCTGGCTGGGACAGGGACACTTACTCTGATATTGAATCCTAGCAGGTCACTGATCACTCCTGAGACAGCAGACAGGATGACAACACGTGTGATGTTGTAGATCAGTGGGTTCATGGTCAGTCCATACAGCCTGAATGGACTATCCAACTCCTGAAGTGACAGGACAAGGACAATGGTCCATTAGCACTCACCAACACCAAAGAATTCATCCTCTGACTTTTAGCTTAGCACTGGCATTCCAACAGAGTGGGCTGCCTCTGGGTCCTTTCTTAAATACATGTACAGGAATTGCCAGTGTTCCAGAGACATCTCCTGCTGAACCCAAGATCTCTGCAACAACCCCAGCTGCACCAGAGCCTGACTCTCCAGGCTGCAGAATCACCCGGCCCGATCTATGGACTCCCAGACTCTGCTCACTCCTTCCCAAATCTCTCCCTGCTGCTGGCAGTGAGCTCCAGCATCAGAGCTACTGAAGGAAAATGAGACTGGAGCAGTCAGGAGATGCTGTGCTCACCCCAGTCTCTCACTTGGTTAAAGCATTGCTCATCGAGAGTTCACAGCACTAATTACCCACACTGGCCTCGTGCTGCTCTCTCTGTCACAATTGCAGCAGCACTGAAAAACTGTCCTTGTGAGCATAACTCCAAGAGCCAAGGGAAGGGCAGGGCCACATGGCATTGCCATAACTCCCTGCTTCCATAAACTCCAGCCATTCAGCTGGAGCATCTCACCTTCAGCAGCTTTGTGGACAGTTTCAGCACATTGTTTACCAGAGACAGCTGCTCCTTCTTGTTTGGCTTCTTCTCCATCTTCAGGTACAAGTTTATCTGTGACAGACACCACAGGCCAGGGGTTGATGTTCCAGCACCAGCCCCCAGCTTATTCCTAACTAAGGGAAATTGGAGCCATTTTTGCAGGCTGCTGTCACTCCTGAAGCAGTGAATTTAGCACTGATAACTTCATTCTTTTCCAATTGTTTTGGCTAATGCAAATTAATCCAGAAATATTCTAGAACTGTCCGAACAGGACCAGCTCATCCCTCCCAGGCTGACCAGTGCTTTCTTGCCTTCTGGCTAACACATGGGTTGATTCCTACATTTTAAAATTTGATTCCAGTATTTAAGCTGGTTTGAAATACAATAATTATATCCAAACAAACCACAAAGCCCAGGGGAGAACAAGCTAAAGGAAGCTACCTGCTCAGTGAGCAGGATGGAAATGTTGCTGTATTTCTTGTTGGTCTCAGAGCCCAGAGATGCCAGACGTAGCAGAAAGAGGAGCAGTGCTGCCTCCCACATCAGGAACTCCCAGTTGTAAGCTGCATTCAGAAAGGTTTTGTGACCCTTAAGAACCTGTATAGGGAGAAAACAAGGACCAAATGTCACTGACAAAGGCCTGTTCCTGAGAAAAGTGCACAAGCACTGCCCGTGCTGCTCCTCTGCCTAGCCCTGTGTGCTCTACAGCCACTGACAGCTCTTTCCAGGAAGTGTAAATCACTCCTGTGATGGGGTTACAGGGAAAGGTCTCATTTCTAACCTGCCTTTAGCTTCGAATTGGATATTTTTTTCCTTCTTCTCAGAAAAGGAGCCTTGTTCCTCCTCTCCCCTCCCTCTGTTCAACTAACAGGCAATGAAGTGCTTTTCCTTGCCCCACTGGCAGCCTCAGCCAGGCTGAGCTGGTGCTGCCTTTCCCAGTATGGACACATAGAGCACAACTGGGATTGTCATTCCTTCCTCTGGAAACCTGTGGCTTACAAGAACAGTCACAGCAGTGACATTATCTACAAACACCACCCTCTGCTACCACAGCTGCTGCTTCAGGGGATCAAGGACCTGCCTGAACACAGCACTGACAACTGAAACCAGCTCCAGCATTGGCATTGCTGCCTGTAACAGGTTTAGTTAAGGGTTAAAAAGTGCCAGTAATAGTTCTTGACCTGCTTTTCCACCTGGTGGTTACAGAGCATGCTCCAATCAGCCCTCTGGAATAAATGTCCTGTGGACACCTAAGGTCTTTGGGCAGTCTCCTCTCCTTTGTGCCCAAATGGCCAGGTCCTGAAGTTTTCCTGATGATTATAAACCCCCTGACCTTTCTCTGCAAGCACAGAAGGAACCTCTTCTTCCATCTAAAAATGACAAAGCTCTTAAAAAATGCTATACTCTCTGTGTTGCTCTGGGGTCAAACAGCTCCACTTCAAGCCTTTTGTAGGCTGATGGAAGAAAAGCCTCCAGCACTTGGGAGGATTTTCCCTACTTTAAAAAACCACAAAGGTTAAAATCTCACCTGGGCGCAGCAGATAAAAGCAATTGAAAGAGCCAGTAAAAAGACTGAGGACACCACAACATCCACAGATCTCTGGGGGCCTCGTCTCTGCGGAAACAAGGACACGGCATCAGGGCTGAGTGTGGTGTGCAGCCAAAACTCACCACAAACAGCTGGCACTGGCATTGGCACTGGCACACCCCATGCAATAACCAAACCCCCAGATCAGAACTCACCTTCAGGTAGGAGCGAAGGGATAACCAGATCTTGATGTTCTCCACCTTCTTGAGCCTGAAGTGAGGGATTTCATATTTCCTGGCTTTCCGAGCAGATGTAATGTGGCTAAAGAGCTTAGCAAACAAAAATCTCTGCAAGTTAAAAACACAACCATGCCTTAGTGTAAAACAGAACAGATTGCTTGGGATTCTTAGTGGTACCTGGAAAAAAGGGTCCCTGGGGAAGCCCAGCATGAGACCTGGCTGCTCAACCTCCCTAGCAGCAGATGTTTTCATAGAATTCCAGATTGGTTTGTATTGGGAGGGACCTTAAAGCTCATCTTTTTCCAGCCCTTGCCACAGGCAGAGACACCTTCCGCTCCCCCAGGTTGCTCCAAGCCCTATCCAACCTGGCCTTGAAGACTTCCAAGGATGGGACAGCCACAGCTTCTCTGGCCAGGGGACAGAGTAAGACCTTGGGGAGAGGTAAGGGGGGAACAGGGGTGTCAGGAATGATATTGATAAGTATAATTTGTGACTGATCAATAAGAGCCTTCGCAGACTTCCCTCCCTGACCTTGGCAAGGGCTGGGATGAGATGAGCTTTAAGGTCATCATCCTATTTTTATTCCTGCTTTCCAGGTTCCTGAAAGGCACCAGGATATTTAAACCCACCTGTTTGTAGGTTCTCTCCGCAACACACATCATGAAGAAAAACATCCAGGTTAAGCACAGCCTTTCCAGAAAGTTGATGGCAGACAGGATGAGCACAGGGGTGCTGGCAGGGGCTCCACAGAAGATGTGCAGAAGCTCCATCAGAGAAATGGAGCAGAGCTGCTCCAGGTTATCTGTGCGGAACAGTCTGTAGAGGAATGGCAGGAAGGCCAACCCGATGGTGATGATGTTTCCCAGCATTTGATACCCCACTCCTTGCTGGTGGGCATTAACCTGGCAAGCAGGAATAAAAATGGGATGATTACCTGGGGTTTGCATCAAGGGAGTGTTGTGGTTGCAAGCAGTTGGTTCCCCTTCCCTTCACAGGACAGAGTCTGAAATAATTCCACACGTATCAGTCCAAACCCCAAACCAATCAGCCAAATAATCAACGCCCCACCTTAAGCACCCTGCAGAGACAATCAGCAACAATCAGCACTTGTCAGTCTTCAAGAGACCTCCTAAACTGGGGGGTTAGACAATTTTTCAGTAATAACATGTGGAACAACCCTCTTTGCAGCTGGGGACGGACCAGTTTCATACTGCCCCTAATATTTGCATGCGTAACTATTTCCAGGAGTTTTGGTGGATGTTTTCTAAAGTGTGAGGGAGAGGTTGCAATGCCACACAGCCCCCTTACCCTGCTCATGATAATTCCACTGATCTCCAGCACAGACATGTCCACCTTCTTGCAGTCATTCCCTTCCCAGATCAGAGCACTCACTTTGGCAGATGCTGGGCTGGTGTTCTGAAGCCAAAACAGATGGTTCTAGAAGAGAGAGAGGAGTGCAAAAGGTGGGTCAGCTCTTTCTGTCCTGCTGCGAGTAATGCCTTTATCTAGAAAGGGCTGTGACCCAGGTTTTACCCATAAACATGCTGCTTTTATGAAAAATAAATCCAATTTATTATTGGATGTTTTCTTGACCCTCCATTCCAATAACAGATGTTCAAAGAGATGGTATAAAAATCATCAAGTAGAATATTGAGATGGAATAAAAATCATCATAAGCAATTGGATTAAGGGGGGACTTCCATTTTTGCTTTGGGATAAGCAGCAGTGCAGAGGGGAGGGATGGACTTGATCATTGAATCACTGATTTTATTTAGAGCATTCCAGACTTCCATGTGGTTTTGGCCTCATCCAGGTTGCTCACCTTATACCAACAACATCCTCATTGCCATGCCACTCATATTTGGGAATACAGGGGGAGAAGTGGGAGAAGCACTCCCATCTCCTGGGTAGAAATCACCAACCTGCTGGAAGACATCTTCCTTCAGGTCCCTGCGGGAGTCCCTGGCAGAGCGCTCCTCGCTGTCGCTGGTGCCCGAGGAGCGGCACTCAGGGCCGTGCAGGAGATCGTCCCACAGCATGTCCTCGGTCTCCGAGTCCTGCCGCGTGCTCTCTGAGTCCCGCCGGCTCACACTGCAGCTCCGGGGCCCCACGCTCAGGCACGACCTGGGATCCTGCAACAGCAGCAAAGGTCGCACGGAACAGCCCATGCACGGTCTGTAAAACCAGCACCTCGTCCTCATCCTCCTCCTTGCTCCTTGTCCTCCTCCTCCTTCTCTTTTCCCCCAGCTTCCCAGAGCTTTGAGTGCTCCCAGTTGCACCCACACGGTGGAAATGGTTTAAGACAATGTTTGGGGGAAAAAGCACTTCTATACCAGAACTCACACAGAGCCCAAGCATTTCCTACCTCTATTCCCAACCTACAAAATAAAAACTGACAAATGCATTTTAATACAAAAATGTTCTTTTTTATGCATTTTGCATAATCTGTTTTAATATTTCATGTATATTTTGCATTAATTTATATATATCCATATTAATAACTTGATACCCACATATTTCTATTTTGCCCCTGAGTGGCAGGGGTAAAAAACCAAAGCAATGAAGTGACTCCATATATCTCCCAGAATAGGTTTCTTCCTTCATTTACAGGAGTTGGACTTGATCCTTGTAGGTCCCTTCCAACTCAGATTTTAAAATCAAAATTTATAGCTTAAAAGCTGCAAGCATAAGACTGCCTCCCAACCACAATAGCAATTGCAGCAATTCTACACAAGCAATTAGAAGCAGCTTGGACTGTCCTTTGCTTCCAACAGAGTTGTTTGTTTATTTGTGGTTTGTTTAATAAAGCAGCACAATCAGGATTGTGAACATTGTGAAGGTTTACAAAGCTGCCAAGCAGCAGAGAGGGAGGAGGTCACACCTTGCACCTGAGGATTCTGAAGCACAATCATTTCACAACTGTTCTGATGGAGGGGGGTTGGAACGAGATTAGCTTTAAGGTTCCTTCCAGCCCAACCCATTCTGTGAACCCTGCCAGGCCTGGGAAAGCTCCCTCTCCTGACTTTACAACCATACCTGCCTGTATAATGTGGATTCCAGTTCAGACTCCACAACACTGTCAGAGTCTCTGGCACCTTTCAGGGCTTGCTTGACCTGCCAAGATCAAAGGAAAACCACCTCATTATCCATAGCAAAACAAGGTGTGGAAAACAGTGCTAATCCCACCTGGGTACCTGTGAGACAGCCTGGTTGAGAGAAACCAGAGGCCTCTTTTTCTTTTCCTCGTAGCTGTTGTCACTGGAAGCCCCTTCCATGCTGTGGCGTAACAGGATCCTTTGTGCCATGGCCCCAGCATCCTCCTCGCTCGACAGCTCATCAGAAACACCGTCCCTGTTGGTGCCATCATCCTGCAAATGCATGGCCAAAGCCACACCAAGGACCAGCCTGAGTCCCAACAAAGGCTTCGAGGCAGAGCTGCCCTCCTGGCACAGCCCTCAATGCCTGCAGACCCAGCACACAGACACAGAATTCTCTTGGCATCACAGAGACTTCACAAATTTTAACTCCTGTCCCCTTCTTAAAAACGAGATTCACTTAATAAATTATAAAAAGAATTTAATATAAATAAAAAGACAATTAGGAGACAAAAGAAATAAAGCAAAGGGTTAAAACGGCCGGGTGCCCTGGTGAGTTGCCAGGAACACACCTGGTATCTCAGGAACACTCTTTTTATCCCCCCCTGCTGTGAGGGGTTAATGCATATTCAAAGCGTGTCCCCTCCCTGGTTCTGCCTTCTTAGATCATGCTTTTGCACAACTTATTTTTCTGCTGGTCAGCACTATTTTTGCTGGTCATCATTTTTCTTGCTGATGAGCATTATTTTGGAGTTTGGTTTCCTTTCTCTTGCAAATGGTCATTGTTGATAACAGTCCGGCCCCATCATCCTTCCTCTGAGGGTATCTGGGCTTCATATCTTTGGCTGATAACAGTTTGGGCTCTATTGTTCTCCTGATAACAGCTTGGGCCCCACTGTCCTTGCCCTCTGGGGTTTCCTTGCCTTGTACCTAGGAAATTCTTTTAAGCTTAAGACTTGTTAGTAAGAAAAAAGTACATACATAGCTAAAAAGTATTTAACATATAAGATTCATCTGCAAAAGCCAATATCACAATACAAATTTATAACACCCTGCTCTTGTCTTGCCCCAGAGGTAATGAGAGAGAATTTTGGGTGAGTGGAGTTGGAATTGGGGCAAGGACAGGAAGAGGAGGAGGCAGCAGCAGCTCCTGGCTGTGCCTTACTAGAAGCCTTAAGCCCAGATGTATCTATGAGCTGGGGGGTAACAAACCCAAAATCCTGGGCTGTGCCCCTATACAAAGCTCTGCCCCTCTCCAAACTCTTTCACAGAGAGGAGGTGGGATGGCACAGTATGACAGAATTCCACACAGGATCTATTCCAAGTTCTTCATGTGGAGTTAACACACCACTGGCCAAGAGTGAACTCAAGAGTAATTCCCAAAATCTTTGAATCTTTGTTTCAAAGCTTTCAACAGAGGTCATAATGCTTTAGCTCTTTCTCCCCAAAGGATGTCTCAGTCTTACAAGACAAAATATTTTACAGAACTGCTTTGGAAAATGGCCAATTTATTTAGTCATTATCAGCATTCTCCCTTAACTGAACAACTTGTGATCAGAAGTGTCAACAGTTAACAGAGCACTTTGGTAAAACACACAGTCCAGCACTGTCTGCGACCACACTTGGTCAGGTTGGACAGAGCTTGGAGCTGCCTGGAATAGTGGAAGGTGTCCCTACCCACGGCAGGGGATGGAATGAGATGAGCTTTAAGATTCCTTCCAACCCAAACTACTCTGGAATTCTATTCTATGATTATGAAAAGAAAGTACCAGCACCTTTTCAGCTGCTCAGTGAGAGGCAGAAAGGGGTTTCTAGGTTTCCTAATGCAGGCAAAGATTAGCAGGAGGGAATATCTTGTATTAGATCAAACCATACAGTTAAATACCAGCACACTTCTGGGCACACAGAAAACACACTGAAACTGTGATTTCAAAGGATCTCCCCTAGCAGTACCTGATGGCTCTTCTCCCCATCAGAAAGTTTACTTTTCTCTTTGGAGTGCAGCAGCCTGTGCTCAGATCTGGGCTGTCTGGGTTTGATGCAATCATCCACAGCACTTTCTGTCTCAGTCCCTTTCTCAGCTACCAGCTTTACTCTTCTATTCCTAGGAGAGAAATGAATGCTTTTATTAGAGAGAATTAAATGCTTTTATGTCAGGGAAAAATTCTTTGGGGTAAAACATTCTGGTCTTCCCTTGTCACACAGGTGCAGCATCAAACAGGATACCTAAGGGATAAATCATTTTCTTTGGCTGACAGGCTTTATGCAATGAGTCTATTAAAAAACCATTTATATCCACTTCACCCTCACTCAACATGTCTTTTGTAACTCTAATAGTATCTTAAAACTTCCAAATCAAGGGTAAATTTTTCATTAGTTTTATTTAAAAAAAAAATAAGCGTAATTCAGAACAAAAATTCCTTGTGAAGAGAAAGCACCTGTGAGCTGGAAACTCACCAGGAAATTCACCTGGGAAAACAGGAGAAAACAATGAAATATTATTCCATACAATCTCTCCTCCTTTTCCTTGAGTTACTTTTAGAGAAGGAAGGTGCCAAAGTGAGACAACTGTCCAAAATAAAAGGCACAATTTCTTTTGGAATTCAGCTAAAACAGCAATACAATCTCAGCACTTACTCAAATGAGGTCACTTATCTGATAAATAAATTCCACCACATTCTACAGCTCATCTAACACTTGGTTTCACATGATCTAATTTTATACAGTCTAATTTTATATGATCTAATAAGGACATACTAAATATTCCTGAGAAATCAGCTTCCCACATTGCCACGAAAGTTTTAATTCAAAAAAAGACTGTGGGGATGTCAGTGACAGCACACACTGTGCCTTCATTCTCCAGGTCCCAAATTGCTGCCAGTGTCATGAGCAGCACAAACCCAGCAGGGGTCACATACCTCCTCTGGAAGAGCAGACTGGATAAATTGGTCAGCAGAGATGCAGAGCCAGACTGCTCTTCCTTGCTGGTTCTGTCAGGAGGAGACCAACTGTTCCCATCCACACCCACAGGTTTGCGTAACTTCCTGAGTTTTAAGACAAGGAGAATTAAGTTGATGCAAGAAGCTACTTTAAAGTCTTTCTTAAAAGATCTGAATGAGATTTCAACAGCTTTTTGGATGCCATTTTTCTGAAGTCATGCAAACAGAATACTGACTTCCAAATAAAAAAATTCTGCCTATACTCCCAGCACATCAGGGCATTGCTGGGAAAGGCACGAGGGACAAAATCCGAAGGGAATCTTTGCTACAGAAACCTGAGGGAGGGAAAGCTCAATCCAGCCCCACCGTGTCCAGCTGTGATCCCACCAAGTGCTCTGCTGGTGCTCACCTGCGGCGCCGGCTGAGCCCGTTGTTCCCTGCAGGTCTGTTCACCTGGGTGGACACGATCTGGCAGTGAACTGTCCCCAGCAGCAGCATAAGGCACATGGGTCCCATCACTTCACTGGCACTCACAACAGGCACCATGAAGTACAGCACCACTGCAACGACTGGAGAGGGGGAAATGGCACCAACGCAAAAATTAAGGAATCTGGCTCAATTATTTGTTTTTACTATGTTTTGTTGTTTTATTATTTAATTCCTGCAATTACTAGTGCCACACACCTTGAAATGCACGTTAAGTTCCAGACAAGATCCTCATGCTGTATATTATGGACTCCAAAATCATAGACTCACTAAGCTTGGAAAAGCCCTCTGAGACCATCAAGTCCAACCACTTCCCCAGCACTGCCAGGTCCACCCCTAACCCATTTCCCCAAGAGCCACATCCATACATTCTTTGATGTCATATTCCTTGCAGGAGAAGGTTTATGGCATAGCGTGTTCCCTCACCTTGCATAACGTAGAGCACCAAGAGCCACATAAAAATACGCTGGGAAGTGACCTGTATCCACCACTGGCTGAACAAGGGGAAAAACACTACTCTCACAATTCCTTTCCTTGTCAGTGATGTCCAGGGAATTTCAGGCTTGGCTTTGGCAAAGGTAGAGCCTTGGAATAAAAGGGGAAACAAGCCATCATGAACTGAATCACAAGAACTCCCTTGCTGGAGTTCTCCTTTGGGCAGCCCCAGCCCTGCCACAGAGCTGAGCAGGGGGTGACAGCAGCCCTGCTTCAGACACCATTCAAAGCTACACAGTTCCAGCAGACACAGCTAAAGCAGCTCCTTGTCTTCTCTCAGAGCTCTGGCTCTGACCCTTCCCTGCTCTGCCCTGCTCTGACCCCAACCCTACTCCCACCCAGCACTCCTGCAGAGCCAGCCCGAATTCCTCCCGCTCTGCTCTCAGGTTTTCAGTGCTCCTTCTGCCTCAGCGCTCACGAGCAGGGGCTCCCCTGGCAGCAGGGCAGGTTCTGCTTCCCCCACCCTGCTCAAAGCTGTGATGCACCTACAGAATCATGGAATATCCTGAGCTGGAAGGGACCCAAAGGGATTACCAAATCCAGCTCCTGGTCCTGCACAGATACCCCAACAATCCCATCCTGGCCATCCCCGGAGCAGTGTCCAAAGGCTCCTGGAGCTCTGGCAGCCACGGGGCTGTGCCCATTCCCTGGGGAGCCTGGGGAGCCTGGGCAGTGCCAGCACTCTCTGGGGGAAGAACCTTTCCTGATATCCAACCTAACCCTCCTCTGAATCACCTCCAGCCGCTCCCTCTATGGCATCCCTGTCCCAGAGAAGAAAGAACAGAGCGAACACCGCTCACCGCTGATCAGATCAACGTCGATCAGATCGGGCTGGATGTGCCCCTTTTTCTTCGGCTTGTTCTTGAAGCCCTGCGGGGCGGAACACACGGCCGAGTTAGCGGCGAGGGGCGCGGGGGCCGCCCCCCCCTCGCCGCCGCTACCTTCATCTGGGTCTGCTCCACGGCCTTCTCCCATATCTGCTGGTCGTAGGCCCCGATCTGCGGGGAGAGGAGGCTGAGGGCACGGCCGGGCCCGCGCCCGCCCGCCCCGCGCCGCACTCACCTTCTTCTGGTACCATGAAATGGCATCGCGACAGGCCATGGGGGGCGGCGGGACCGGCGCGGCCCCGGTACCGACCCCGGCCCGGGACCGACCCCGGCCCCGCTCCCGTTACCCTGGAAACCGCCCGGCGCTCGACTGGCTCCGCCTGCCGCCCCCCCACCGCCCAGGCAGCGCCAGACGAGCGCCGAGCGCCCCCCCCCGCCAACCCGCAGAAGAAAGAAGCGCCCAGGCGGGTAAAGGACAAAATCAGACTTTTGTTTATTAAAAAAATACTTTACAGGAAAAAAATTCTATGCATTCCGCAGGACTATTTTACAAAGAAATAGCTTAACAGTTTGACACTGGTGTACAGTCAGCTACCGACAGCGCGGGGGGGCGCGGGGCCGCCCCCGCACACGCGCGAATGTCAATAAATACACTAAGGCCGCACAAAGCAAACAGTCGTCCAGGCAATTGTACACGTCCTCTGGAGGCAGAGACCTTAGATAAATTAAAACCACAGAAAAAATAATCGTAGCTGCCAATCAAATCAAATTAAATCACGAAACAGCAATACAGGAGTCGGTATCTTTATATGTTGTACAGAGAAATCAGAAAGCGGGTGTTTGTCTGAATGCTCGGGGTGCCCTGGGCACTGCTCAGAGCCCACAGGAAGGGACAGAACGGGCTCTGGGGGAGAGGAAACGATTCCTCTGCTCCCCTCAGCCAGCTCAAGGCTGCCCAGGCTCAACACTCCTCGGGAACTGCAGAGTTCATCCCTCAGCTGATTCACACCCCTAACCTGGGCGGTCACGCCCGATGAGAACTTGGGGAAAGCTCTGACAATTTGCCTTGTCCAGGGGAACTGAACTGTAACGTGCAGGAACGCACAGCAGAGCCCCTGTGAAAAGTGTCCCTTATGAATCCCCTGGGAACACCTCGTGGTGCTCCCCCATCCTGGAAGAGAACGTGGCAGATACCTGCACCAAGCGACCTGGAACTTGTCTAGAGGAGAGAGGAAACCAAAGCCAGCCAGTATTTCAGCTTTACACTGCATTTTCTGGTCCATTTCTAGCACAGCTGAGCCACTTGCCTTTATCCCTGGGATGTTTTAGTCATCAGCACTTGATTTAAAGTCAAATCTAAGCCTCAGTTCTGTTTCACAGACAGAGCACTTGGGCAGTGACAGCTGTCTCCAGCACAAAGCTGGAGTATTTTTTACCTGTCACACATCACAGAGCAGATCCTCATAAATGGAGCATTGAGGATTTGCAGAACTGACCAGCAGCATTCATATTCAGGAACTGTTCTGCATCTGCCTGCCACTGAAAATAACAGAACGTTAAGGTGTTGGAATGGACCTTAAAAATCACCCAGTCCAATCTCCCAACTCCCTGCCATGTGCAGGGACACCGCCCACTGGGCCAGGCTGCTCAACCTGGCTTTGAAAACTTCCAGGGCTAGGGTATCCACAACCTCCCTGGGCAACTAGATCCTCACCACCCATCAAATTTCTTCCTTATCTCTAAATTCCTCCTTTTTTGATTTGTACCCATTGCCTCTTGTCCTGTCACACAGTTCCTGATGAACAGCCCCTCTCCAGCTTCCCTGTAGCCCCTGCAGAGCCTGCAAGGGGCCCTGAGGTGTCCACACTGAACAGCCCCAACTTCCTCAGCCTTAGAACAAGCCATCAAATGTGCCAGAGTTTGATTAGCTCATTAAGGAGCCCGCTTTATAAAATCTTGGAGAAATTCAAATAGCAGAAGAGGAGATATTCGGGAATTTTAACTGGGTTTGTTCTGCTCAAACACTAAGTGGCTTGAACTCATTACTTCCTCTCTAACCTGCTCTAGCTCATGAAAAATCAGTGTTCTACAGGTCTTGGGCTGGAAAACATTTGTATTTGTCCCACCAAGGCTTTGTTCCAGGCAAATGAAGCAATGGCTGGAGAATGAGCAGCTTCCCAAGCAATTCCTCTCACACTTTACATCCAGAGTTGAGGCGGAATTTGAAAGCCTGCCAGTTTGGTTAAAGCACAGCAAAGCTGAGCATGGATTTAGTAAGAGATTCTCAAACAGCTTGTTCCTCTCTCCCTCAGTCTTTCAAAATAGGATAGCATCAGCAACATTCAGGTCACTCAAAGATACCTTTATTTATGTGCATTTAAATCTGACATTAGGTTTTAAGTTAGTAACTGAGCAGAGCACAGAGAGCATGATGCTATTGGTCATGTCCCTCCATGCAAGAGGAAGTCAGAGCATTTTCCAGGAATTTCAGGTTGTTGTCACTGATTTCACTAAAGCTACAGCTTGGAAAGTAGCACAAACCACCCTAGTCTTCCTTCATCCATTTGAAAACATGCTATTAGAATTTACAAAGGACTTCCAAATGGATTCTCTCTTCATTCCATTCCAATTTTCCCAAGAAACAGACAGGTTGGTGCATGGGGGCTCACTGTTTATGCTGCCTCTGCAGGCTCTCTTGGCCCCTGCAGGTGTGACAGTTCCTGAGTGATCAGTGCTGGCTGCCAGGGAAGGGCCACCCTGGCTGGGCCAGGGAGCAGCACAGGAGAGGCGCAGAATGGGCACGTGGAAGACTCACAGACTTGGTCAAAAGGAAAGAACACCCCTGGGGAATCTTTGAATGTGAAGGATGAACTGAAACCACTATTGCCTGTGAGGAATTTTACTTTGCACAACCCTTAAAGCTATGAAATTCCTCTCAACATAAAAAGTGGAAAAAACCCACCAGAGAACTGACAGCTCATTTCTGAGCCGCACTGAGTCATCTAGAATTTCTGCTAAGATTAAATTACACCCCTGCATGAATCACATTACTTCTCATCATAAAAGCTTTCCATTCTAACACCTTATTTACACAGATTACTAAACGAGTCACTACCACTTCAATCTGTAAATTAGTTTTAAATTGAAATATTTCCTAGTCCTCATTTTTGTACCGAAGACAATACATACATACACATAAGGAGTAATACAGGTTCTAACTAATCACTGCAGTATCTTCTGAGGATTATTTCTCTATCAGTTTAAAATAGTGACCTCTACACTGAGGTGCTAATATGTATATAAAAGCCTACACAAACAATATTGCACAAAGTAAGATTTATAATAGAGTAACATATTTTAGAGACCCTTATAAAGAGAAGAGTAATAATTGATATTAAAAAGATGCATCCAGAACTAACACAGCATCTTTGCTTTTGTCTAGTCTAACATAGTGTTTCAAATCTTTCCTACCCCAGTGAGGATTAGAACAAATAAAGTTATCTGGAGACAGCTTAAGTTGCACCAAACCCCAACTTGTACTCTAAATGTGGGGAGGGGGGAGGGAGAGGGAAAAGGGACTTTTCCTTTTGATGACTGGAAAGGGCAGTAATAAATGGGGTGAGTGAAAGTCAAATACAGATTACACATTTACATCCAGAAACATTGAAAGATCGTTTAAAAACTGTTAATAGCTGACACTCTACACATTGAGCATGTGCTGCTGATTTTTCCACAGTAACTGGGTACCCAGGAGCTACACGTGGAAAAAGCAGTCCAACGCCAAAATACTTTTTATTGTGAAATACTAATACAGAACTTACACAGTAAGGCTGTCCTTATTCTAGGAAGTCAGGTATCAGCTCAATGATTATTATATTAAGTGCATCAGTACAAGGGAAAGTGTGGATCCATTGGACACGTTACGACCCGATCAAACAAGCTGCCAAGTTGGTTAAGTATTTTAAAGCCTTAAAGTGCTCAAAGATAGCAGTTTCCTCCACAAGACTACCGAGAGGTTCTCTAATTTTGACACTAGCATTTATCACGTTCAGGGAAGATGTATTTTGGAAGCAAAAACCCTCACACCAAACAACATAAGCAGTGCTGTGAGAAGTGTTAGGTCAGTAAGTCATTGCATTTCAACAGGAATCAGACACTTGCTTCAGTTCTTTTTACAGGTCACCCTTGTAGGAACTGTAAGAAACATCAATTTCTATAGCTTGTATATAAACCAACATGTCAAGAACAGACATACCAAAAATTCCACAAATCATCAAAAGTGCTGTGCTTTCTCTATTTTTTTTCTTTTTCTTTTTTTTTTTTTTTTTTTTTTTTTTACTTTTTTAAGCAATTAAAATGAGATGGGGAAGTCACTTTGCAAGTCTTCTACAAAAGCATCACTTTCTGGTGAAGATTAGAGATAAAGTAAAAGTAGGGAAATAACAGTGACCAATGGTGAGTTCAATCATTTCATGTTCCTGGAGGAATTTCAATCTGACTTTGAGAAGATATTCAACATCTCTTCACTTAAACAGAAAGAAGTGGTAGACCACTGTTACAGGTTGTACTAAGGGGTTAAAATACAACTTGAATTTTGCATAATCTGTGTAAAAAAGATATGCTTGACATTTTGGAATGTCACCTTTCTTTATAGAATTATAGGCAAGATTTCTCCAATAAAACATAAGCCAGTTATAAAACTATAACTTCACATCAAAATTTTAAAAAGTTGTTTAAAAAATGTTTGAATATATACATATCACACAGAAGAGCCTGCATGATCCTGTGGATTGTGTTGCTGATCAGACTCTGTTTTAAAACCTGTAAGGGGCTGGGCCACCTGATCTGGTTGCACAAGTCCTGATATTGAAGAAACAGAGGAGAGCACCCCTGGGGTAAGCTGAATTTCTGTACCTGGTTCTTCAGACTCTATCTTTACACTCACACCTTGGGGTTCACCTTCTGCCTCTGTGTTTCCAGGAACATCACTGCTCAGGCTTGAATTGCTTTCTGCTTTTGGAGAAGTCTCCCCCATGGGGTGGTACTGTTTGAGTCTGATGTGCCAGGCTAAGCTGCAGACTGCTGACACTGTTTTGAACTGATGAATGACATTTCTAGGGATGAAGTAGATGTCATTGTCACACAACTGAATCCTAGCATAGCGAATGCCTTCCCGTCTCATTTGGTTTAGTTTGGCTTCGTCCACCCATTGAACACACTGGGAGAAGGAGAGATGGGAAAGTTAGTGATAAACTCTTCAAACAAATCAGCATCTTCCTGTTTTCAAGTTAATTCATGTCCAAATCAGAATGTTTCCATTTCATGGGTAAAACTTCAAATTCAAATGAGAACTAGACTTTTAAAATACAGTTTCTCAGATATGCACAACTTTAGAGGAGAATGAAGAGGTTTCTATAGTTATAGTTAGAAACTACAAAAATGGGCTGCGTTATTTGGGCTGACAGAACTGAGTTTAGATGCTTCCATAGCCTAAGACATCAGACATTAGAAAAATCAGGAACAGGCATGCATGGCTCAATCAACAGACTGTTTCTACAGCACACCCTGGGATCCACAGCATGAACCCCAGCTCAGGGGAAAGGAAAAGAAAAAGATCCCTTCCAACTGAGCTATTTTATCCTGAACTGAGAGAATTATGGGAACTGATGGGACACAAAAGGGCTGACTTTAGGGAGAAGCTGGGATCTGTCAGAAACTCTGCCCAAAACATCAGGAATGAGCTGTCATGAGGGCAGATTTGATACCTGTGACACTGGAGGTTCATGCAGGTCCAGCTGAAGTCTCTGCACAACATCAGTGAAGTCTTCAGCATGAAAACAAACCACATCTTTGGTTATACGAGGCTGGTCACTCCTAGAAAAAAATGAGAATTCCAGGAATTTTTAAAGTATTTGAGTTACAGAGCATTAAAGCTCTTCCCAGCAGAAAGCTTCATTGAACCAATGACCTGCTTCAGTGTTATACTGTGCACAAAGTCTCAACACTTCTCAATAGTGTATTATTTTGAAAAACAGGGATAATTCATAGATTTCTCTTTTTTCTTTCTCCACTCTTGCTCCATTCACAAGAGAAGTGATGTTTGCATGGGCAATTGTCATGAGTTAGCTTCACCTTTAAGACCGGGTGAAAAAAAGAGGAAGTTAAAGCTACTGGTGACTGATGGGAGTTTTTCTTCCTGACCAATTATCAGCCATTTCCAAGAATTGACAGCAAATCTGACCATTAAAAAGTGAATTCAACTTGTAAACACCCCCTTAAGAAGTATACTCGGAGCTTTCTCGTTCTCTTTCTGGTTTCCGGTTTCCGGCGTTTGAGAGGTAACAAGCTCTGTGTTAGTTTCCCCCCCCCCCCCCAGGCCCGGGACAAGGCCGCAGGGATGGGGGGGGGAGGAGGAGGAGGAGAGAGAAGCCGAGCTTGGCGCCTTTGTTTGGTTTTCAAGGTCTGCTGTTGGACTGAAACTTGACACTATGAACTTTTGCAGCTTTCTTAGAACTTTTGATTCTTTTACTACCTGAATAAACAACCTGTCTTTTTCTTAGAAAGGACAGAGAGAGACAATTAACATGTAAGACATCATAAACCACCAAAAACAGTGAAGAAAAGAGTTAAGTTTAAATAAGAAAGAGAGAAAAGGAGATGCTTGTTGCTGAAAAGTTTTTCTGTTACAGCTATGGAGATGGACAGTAGTTTAAAGACTCCTTTAATTCATGACTAGAGTATGGGAGGAATAGAGTATTCAAGGTGTGGACTTTAAAGAAAAGTAGTTGTGATAACTGTGAGTTGCTGGAACTTAGGAGTGAAGTGAAGATTTTGAAGCTTTAAAAGAGCCAGAGAGATGGCTGTTTTCCAGGAGGGCTCACAGAGAGAAATGAAGAAGATTTCTACCTTTGAATTACTTATCCTTAAAAATGGCATCCCAGGACTTAGAATGACCCATGCACACCTCGGAGGAGTGTACACTGGGAGGAGTAGACTCTAGAAACTCCATAGATTAGCAGAAAGAGACTCCTGTTTCTCTGCGGAGACTGATGAAAAGACTCTAAAAATTGAGACTGTTTTTGACCACCAAGATTCTAAATTTTTTTGTCTCTATGTTGTTATGTGTACAAAGAAATGATCAAGTAGTGAAAAGTAAAAGAGTTCTCTGAAAGTTTATTTTGGTATTCTTATTCTAGTAGTTTGTTAATAAACTGTCTTTATTCCTTTTAAGTTTTAAGCCTGTTTTGCTCTTATTTTAATCCATATCTCTAGCAAGAAATAAGTAGTTTTTTTGTTACTAGCTTAAACCCACGACAGCAATATACTGAAAAGCCTGTGAACCAGGTTCAAACTGCCACTATGAAAGTTCTCTGTGTTCTAGGAACCACAATTTGCCTCAATTCTTCCATTCTAAAATTGGACAGAATAATTCTGCATTAAGGGAAAAATGTAAAATTATAAAGTAACACTGAAGTTGAAGCTGTGAGGAGTTTTATTCAACAGCAGAGTATATGAAATACTGGCATCTTTTAGTCTAATGATATCGCTAACGATGCTATCCAATTTCTACTGTAATTTCTAGCTATTAAAATGATGCAAATCCAGTTTCTCTGCAAGGTCAACAGCAATATCCCGGGTGCATAACCTGAGAAAGCACCGCAGCTGTGAAGCTAATTGCACTGAACTCCCAGACTGCAGTTACAAAAGCTAGAATGAACATACGTGCTCAGGAAAAGAATAATCAAGGATGACGGTCCAAGTTTAAGGCTTTTGTACATCACTAAAATATTCTGCAAGCTGCTGCTACAAATTTTTTACTGCCTCTAGAAGGAAAAATAAGAGGTGCACAGCTTGAGGTTTTCAGCTCTATGCAGCTTTTGAATCACAGAATCACACATGAACTAGGTTGCAAAAGACCTTTAAGATCATCTAGTCCAACCTATGGCCTAACACCTCCTCATCAACTAAACCATAGCACTGAGTGCCACATCCTGGTTTTATTTTTAAACACATCCAATGAGTCCACCACCTCCCTGGGCAGACGATTCCAGTGATTGTCTCATTATAGGGTTTAAACTGTTTCTGATTAGGTTTGTTTTGCAAAGAATTTTTATTTTTTTTAAAAAAGAATAGCTGCATTCCAGCAGCACTTACCATTCCCCAAACTGCACAGCTTTGAGCACCCCGACAGCAGCTGTGCTCTGCCAGTCAAAGCCCTGCCCCACGTGGTCAGCGTGAGCTCTGGTCCTGTCCTCAAACAGGACCTCACGGGGCTCGCTGGTCCGAGGTAGGTACTGCAGGTTCTTGATCTCGTTCATGGACCTGCAATGGGACAAAAACACACTAAAAATGTCCCTGTTGCTCAAAAATTAACATTTGTACTGAAATAATCTTGAAATGGTGGGTGCTGCAGGATTCCAAGGAACAAAGCATTTCCTTGATTTTTTTCTAGGTGTTTATTTGCTGAAAGATTGAAACAAAAGTAGCAAAGTACAATTCAGCTTATGAGATCAAACTTCACAAAACAAATCAAATCACATACTTTTTGTGTTCACTTGTGCTGAAAGACTTCCTCCAAGAATGTATTGGTATGTGAAATAGAGCTATCCTACAGAACCTGAGCTTCAGGTATTTGGGAGTACATCCAAAAATTCTTGAAACGACAATTAAAATATGCTTCCAAATTTGCTGAAATTCGTCTTAGAGCACTCTTGCAGGGACAGAAAGCAAGCACACACAATAATTCCTGAGCAGGCAGGCAGTGCTTTAGCACTGACTGCACTCTGATGCAGCATAAGCAGTAGAAGGATCTCTGCTGTTTTACAGCATTCCACCTGCCCTCACCACCAAATTGGTCCTTGCCACAGAAATAAGACTAATTAAGCCTCCTGAAGGATAACAAAAGGAGGTTTTAATCTTAAAGCACTGATCTAGGCTATGTGAGAAGTACTGAAAGAAGTTGTGAAATAAAATACCCATCACAGGTAACATTTGCTTTGTCTGCTGAGCCAATTTGAAACAAAGTGAAAGTGAAACTTGAATCTGAATTAGTCCTCTGAAAAGCTAGTTGCACATCAAGCACTTTGCTTTTGTTCTCAAATATGACACAGACTTAACTGCAATGTTTTGCCTCAAGTACAAAAGGAAACCCAAACTGTACCGGCGCCGTTTGAAGGGTGATTTTGGCATATCAGCTGTGGGGATCATCTGCTCTCCCGGCCTCACCCACATGATGGGTCCATCATCACTCTGGGACCTGCACTGAAGTCTGAGACTGGAAAGAGTCCCCCAGGGCAAAGTCATCTAAAAGAAAATAGGAACAGAACAACCCACAAAACACACATAACACAAAACACTGGGTAAGATAGAAAAATTAAATGATGCCTTTGGTAAAACTGGTTCATATCTGCTGTCAGAAGAATTGCATAGAAACTAAGTAAGTTTGAGAGGAAAAAGATATTCCAAGCTAATTTTGTCAAGCATAGTTTTTAGGGAAGTAGAAGTGCATGTATATATAACAAACTTGATTTTTTTTTTTAATTAGCCACCTCATTCCTTGCCTTTGGACACAGGAAAGAATGAACTTCAGTAGCCCAAATAAGCACACCATAAAGAAAATACCTTACACTTTCTAATAACTTGGAAATCTAACAATTGCTTAAATATCTACAGTGCTCTGATCACAAGTTAATGCTTACTCTAAGAAATGGAGATTCTTCCAACATATCTAGGAATTCTGGGAAGTAGTCCCCAACTTCTTCATCCACTGCTCCCACCAGGCTGATCTGGCGCATGGGTCCTGCTCTGTAGGTGCCACAGCAGTACGTCCGATTGACCTGAAGGCCAGACAGGAGACACAACACCATCACAGCTTTAGTCCTCTCACAGGAGATTAAAACTAACTAATCTAACACAGCTGGGATCAATCTTGGACTCATCTACACCTGTTTCAGGAGCTGTGCCTTTGGGAATACGCACAGGGACTGTTTAGAACAGAAGGGAAAGAAAGGACTCCTGCTTGTACTCCTGACAGGAAATCCTTCTGAAGTTTGAATAACAGCAAGTTATTTGTTATTGCAAAGAATATTTGACTAATTCAGGAACAATTCAACACTTCCAGGCTGACTTGAGAAAACAACCACACAAGGTTTCATTGTGACTCAGTCTTTCTCCAGCAAGCTTCAACTCTCCACTAGTTTGTGCAGCTGGACTGTTGCTTCTACGTTTCAAACCGGATGCTCCTGGGACATGCATATTCCTCATTTCAGCCCTGTCCCTGAGGTCCTCCCCCTGGGACTGCAGTGAAAAGCTTCAGTGTCCTTCCTGCAGTGGTTCTGGTGGTGCTATTATAGTATACACAGAATATTGGGCAAAAAGCAGAGGAAATTAGAGATTTAGCTGGAAAGCCAGTGCTCATGGAGAAGAATTTTAGGATAACCATTTGCAGCAAAACCTACTGTCAGTGCTGGGGCCAGAAACACTTTAATCTCAAGCTCGTGGACATCCTCTAGAACACAGACTGTCCCACCTTCCAGGGCATCTGGAAACTTTTCTTGCCAATTTCCTGTTCCCAGAGGAGAGCCATGGGCAAACTCCAGTGTTCTGTAACCTCATCCTATGGACTGCAGCTGGAAGGTGCCACTGGCCACAGAGGAGGTTCTGTGTAGATACCACAGCTAAATGACACTATAGAGCACAAGCTCTATACAGCACAAGTCTGTTTTGCACACTCAATTGTGTCTGAGCCCCAGCCTTCAGTGCTCTAAAAAACTCCAGCTGTTCTCCATGTCTGAGTGGTGGGATAATACAGACAATTACTGGTAAATCTTCAGTTTAACAGTCATGTTCACACAGTGTGATGCACTTTATAACTCCACTTATAGATACATGGGTGGAGCAGCTTAGCTTTTAGTTTCAGTTTTGCATGTTTAGCGAGCAAACCAGATGTCATTAAACTAGTCCACGGAGTTGTTAAAGGTAAATTAGGAGAGACTAATAAAGGAAGAATAGAATTACTGCTGCAATTTTATCCTCCAGCAGAAGCCATAGATATTTCACTTCTTAATTGCAGGAGTTTAGCTCACTCTATTTGCTGAATGCAGTTCAGAGCAGGAGCACTGGAACACCTCAGCAATATTTTAGTTCTGTGCACCTACAGACAAACTGAGGACTGAAGGGCCCTGGTCCTTCTCCAGCGAAGCTTAACTGCCTGGCACCGTTTATGTAAGTGGAGACAGACTCTTTCCAGATGAGTTCTGTGCTACTGAAACCACCTGGTGAGAGTCACTGGTATTTCACAGGTCTTGGCATGAGTTAAAATAAATTGGAATTCCATAAGCAGTTTCTCCTTGTAATGTTTTCAATGGAAATGGAAAATGAGAAGTTTTAACTATTTATTTTTAATGCACTGGAACAATGAAAAAATAGACAAGAACTCAGGAATTACAAAGGAAAGAGTAGAAATACTTTAGGGAAACATTGGATTTCAATGTTTTGTTAGTTTTTAATAGAAATTAAAGGAATATAACAGACTTGAGGATTAAACCTATGACATATTTACACTGAAAACATGCACCAACCCACAGGAATCCCCAGAAGGCTGTACTATTCATCTCAAGCACCTCAATCACAGGGGATGTAGCCTGCTAGTTTAATATGCCATAAAAAACCTCCTCATTTTTTTTAAAACTGCTTCTCTCTCATTGTTAATTCCTTCTGAGCAGCAAACACCAACAACACCAGTTAGGCCAGCAGTCTCAAGAATATGATGTAATGAACATCTGAAAGAACAGGCACCTTGCTCTCACTTTACAGCTGGGTGGTTTTAGTGTCCCATGAGCAAGCACCCTCCTGGCTGCACTGCAAACTCTTTGGCCTTACATTCACCAGGTGCTCCAGTTCTCCTCTGAGCTCTATTCACTCCACAGCCACCTGCCTGCACCCCTTATTGCAGGAAGAAAGCTGAGATGATGAAAGAGCTGAAGTCACTTTGTTATATCCACTAGGATCTCTCTCAGTGTTTTTTACTTTTGTTTAAAGTTCAGCTCTTGTTTAGGAATTTAGCTGGGGTCACTCCAGTTCATACAGCTGCCAGAAGTCAGTAACTTATTACCACAGCACCTCCCTTGCCATAATTTGTTCCCTGTGCTGCTTTAAAAGCAGCAGTGCATCACAAGCAGTCACTGCTACTGTTTTTACTGTTGCAAAAAGACAATGGGGCCAGTAAGATCACTCAGGCAGCCTGTGCCCTTTCAAATGCCACCCAGCCATCACTGCCATGTGTACCCCCCACACTGACAGTGAGATGGGCACGTTTAAAATTAGCTCTTGAGTGCTCATGGAGACATTTTCTCTCAGCTGCACCTTGTGGCTATCAGTGTTTCCCACACTTGGGTGAGAACAGAAGCAGGCAGAGGCAGTTTCCTGTCAGAGGCACAGAGCTGGTGTTTATTTGCATGCTCCTGAGCCACCCCAGCCTCACCACTGGTTAAGTGAGCAGCACAGGGTGAGAAGAGGACACACGGATGAGGCATCAGCTGGAGACAAATGAAATTAAGTCTCAGAAGCTTCTCTCCAGTTGCAAGAAAAGCATGAATCAGTTGACAGCAACAATATTTCAGTATGCCAAGTCAGCTATGAAACCAACCACACAAACACTTGGCTACAAGGAAGAAAGCAAGAGCAGAAGGCTGATTCCTGCTGAAGGACATGCCAGCGCAGCAAGGGTGACATGTTTGACTAAAATCTGACATCATGCAGGATCACTGGGCATTGTTTGTATGGCTTTAGTGATAAACCAAATGAAGTTTGCAGTACAGATGCACAATTTCTCCACTCAATACTTTAGTAGCTACTGCTAAAAAAATAAATTACCCTTCCAGAATCAGAGAAGTTCACATGGGGCAGACAACCAAGCTGTGATGTGGTTAATGAACCAAAGCTGTCAGGGACAGAGTAACCTGTTGTGAGCAACAGGAGTAAGAAAACTTACCCAGTTATCACCTGTTGGCTGCTTTCCCACCTTCTTCCCAGAAGAAACAGCAGCTTATGCAAAACCTACTTCCCCAATTCTCTTTCCTGGCCTCTTCCCAGAACCCCCACACACCCCCTGTGACAGCCTAACTGTTCTTTGGATCACAGAGAGAATTCATCAGGCAGAGAATTGATCAGCTAGGAAAAAAAGAAGTGTTTTTTGAACTCTAAATATATTCTCATTCACTGAGTGGAAGCAATTGTACTGAAGTGATAAGGAAAATAAGAGTTCATTCCAGCTGCACCACAAAGAGTTTCCAAATTAGTGTGCCCTTATGTGAGGAAAGCTTACAAACTACTGCTCAGTGATTTGAGTCTTGAAAGCTCTCAGCCCAAGTGCACAGCTTCACCCTAAAGCTGAGCTCCAGTACTTCAGTGTTAGAACCCATGAGTGCCAATGCAAGCAAAGAACCCACAGGACATTAAAGCTGAATTATTTTAAGATACTGAAACCAAACACATATGTAACAAATATATATTGGAGTGCTTTGCTATAAACTCACTGCCCTGAGAACAAAGGAATTCACCTTGCAAAGCAGTTAATTATCACTAGATTTACCAAGTCCTTCAGATTAAAGTCCATATTTTGAATACTGCAATTCAAATTTAGTTTCACTAAAAACACAAAACAGCTGAATGTCATGCAAGCCAAAGATCACATTAACTTGCAGTTTACAGAACAAATTTAGATTTCTTGACACTGAATCTTCAGGATTCAAGACTCCCTAATCCTCCAGACCCCCTCGGCACAGGTCTGTGCAGCAAACAAACTCATGCAGAGAGAACGAACCTAGAACGGAGGCAACTTAATTATAAATAATCAGTGTTACAGCATACAATAGTGCAACATGTTTAATCTGCAAACGCACAAGTATGAAGTGCTTCTTGCACTGTACAGTTCTTGTACAGAAGAGTGAAAAGTGAAGCTTGGCCAATCTGTTCATCCCTCATCAGATCTGCCAAGGAACAGCAGCCCAACAGCCAGGTTCATCACCCAGGCCCCCGAGCAGGGCATTGCAGCCTTCTCCATTCCAAGACAAGCCAGCATGAGAAACTTGGGTGAACCCACTAGCAATTCCAATGTTTCCTTCAGCTTTTCCATCACCTGTATTCTCTGGAGAGCCCTGCTCCACCTGCCTGTGATAGCTCCCCTGCTCTGTTTGCTCAGGGAGAAGTGCACTAACGCACTTCAGCCAGAGAGGATTAACCAGGTCATGCTGGAGCTGGGTTTAGAGAAGTGGTTTAGACCAGCTGAACCTTATGTCATGACTCAATCAAGTTTAGACAGTACTTAAAATAGAATTAATTGAAGTACCAGCAGACTATAACCCAGCAAAGCCTCTTATTTATTACCATACATTCCTCACGTGTATTTATAGTGCTAGTATTTGCGCACACAGGACATTCACTGAGAAAAAATGCAATTGTTAAACATTCCAGAGGCTCTTTCAGCCATTTCAGGGGTCATCACATATACTCAAGCCAGAATGCAATCAGGACACTAAAGAATACATATAAATCCCTAATACAGAAGACTTCAAAGCCTGATCTGTGGACACATCTGCAGCACACAGGTGTGTGCTGTGCAGAAGTGCTATTGCCCACAGCAGTGGTTCAGAGACTTTTTGGGGTACTCTGCACCCAGACACAGCATAACTGATTACTTAAATCAAGAAACAGAAGCTGGTTGAAGTAAGTGCTGCAGCAGAAAATCACTGTCAAACAAAAAGCCAAGTGTCAGAATTATTCATTTAATGCTATTCAGAGACTCCACAGCAACCAAGCAGTAATTTTCTGTAAAGGAGTAATTGTTTTTCCAATGCAAATCTTGCTTATAAGCATTTGGTAAACCCTGCAGAGACCCAAATAGCCCATCAACAAGCACTGACGCTCCAAAGCCTATTGTCAATGCTGTGTTCCTATCCTACTGAACGCTACTACACTTTCAGATTTATCCTCCCAACAGGTGAACTAGTAAATGTAATTAATGTCTCAACTAAAGACCTTAAAGGTAATCAACCGTTTGGATCCATTCTCAGACTGAACAGAAAGAAGCTTTATTCCATCAAAAAAGAAATTTATCTAAGCTCCAATCTTGTGGTATACTCATAGATACTTCTGAGTTTGATCACAAGACTAAAATGCCAGAGATTTTCATATGGGAATCTTAAAATTAGCTTAGTTTTTACTGCAGCATCCGTTTAAGTTACACAGAGATACAGTTTCAGAATTTAGTTTCAGCGTAACATGGAAACAAAGGGAGTAAATAAAATTAAACTCCTTTTCCAAGGCAATTTTAAAGACCCTCTAACAACCTTCAACTTAGAAAGTTTAAGCAGCATAAGGCATTGAGGGGAATTAAGATAATAAAAAACTTGTGAAACAGATATACTGAAACATGAAAAGTAACATCATCGCAAAAAAAACCCCAAACCTCAAGACCCTGAAAACAAACCCCAGCTCTACTGACTAGAAAAACAGCACTAGCATTTGCAGTCCATGCAACTCCTGACAAAGACTTGGCTGTTGTTTTGAACAATCTCAGTGTTTGCCCAAGTTTAGAAGAAAAATATGCTCGGTGCAGATCTTTCCTCAGGTCACAGGTAGCAGTGTCTGACGTGTGATTCACCAGCTACCTGAGAGCACAGAAAAGCTTTACACAGATGCAGGAATAAACAGCACAGTAGTGTGGCCCTAACATCACTTTTCTTCATTAGAAAATAAATTTGTGACTTGCCTATTTTAAATCATACCTGCTCTGGGTTACTCAGATTAATCAAATCTAGGTATTGTGCAACAGTTATGCTTTTGAATAGTTCTTACCTGAGAGTGAAAATTTGAAATTGTTGTTGTTTCAATGTCCTTCTTGCCCAAAATTTCCATTTTCACTGGAGTATTTGGAAAGTTAAAAGCAAAGTAATCCAGGAAGTCTGGTAAATAGGCAGCTGCTCCGTGCACTATGGCTAAAGCATAGTAAGCTGCATTTTTATCATTTTCACTGAATGACAATGCAAGAAACTCTTCTGCAAATCTCTCCATCTCCACTGGAGACAAAAATGAGAGTTCATCCATGTAAGCATGCAGGACCAGGGCACCTCCATTGGACTGATGCTCCTCGTGAATGAAGTTACTGAATTTAGTGCCAGTCTTCAGGAAGCTGCTGCGGACAGAGTGCTCCTGGTGTGTCACAAAGGGGGTTTGTACTCCCTGGGGTATCCGGTATTCCTGCATGCCCAAATTCAGCCTGCACAGCTGCTCATCCTTCAGGTACCTGAAGGATTCCTTGTTCATTTCCAGGTTGTCACACTGTCCTTGAGACAGAGTCTCCTTGTCAATGCGAGTGAGTCCAGCACACACAGTCTGCACCTCTTTGTTGTACATCTTCAGACGTTTTCCCCTCACATCTTCCCGGTGTTTCTTTTTCTTTTTTTTCTTTATTTTCTTCATAATAAGACTGTCAGCTCGCTGGGTTTTGCCATTTTCATCTGGAGTTTCTGGTAACAACAATGAAGAGAAGATTAGAGTTCTGCAGTTGCAGCATATTCACCCCAAAAGAATTCAGGCTTCTCACTTGCTGAAGGGATCTACTCCCAGGGAGATTGACCGGTCTTAAAACACTGCATTTTTGGTTGTACAATTCAGTCAAAAGTCAGGCTATCTATAGTTATACAAATAAAGCCTTGAGTTAAGGAAAACTTCCAAAATTCTAGCTTAATATTTTAGAAATACTTCAATTTAAACAGATTTATTAGAATACCTTTAAAAGGAGTCTGTATTCAGAACATCTATAATTAAATACATTAATAACTTCTGATGTTTAAGGCAGTGCCATACAGGGAAAGAGGATAAACAAGTATGTGTAACATTTAAACATCAAGACTTTCATTACAGAACACTTCCCTGCTTTTAGACAGGTGATAGAGAAGCAGAGTAGCACTGAAGAGCTACAAGCTTTACTTACATTTAGAGGTAAAAACACTTAAGTAAATCTTAGCTTGCTGATCTTTTAAAATTAAAGGACCCAAATCATCACATCAACAAATTCGGTCTTACAGTTAACGATTCAGTTGAGAGAAAGAAATTAAGAGCCTGTTTTAGTTGTTCTACTTTTTTTTTGAGGTTAATCAACCTCCAAAATGCTGAGAGATAAAATGTAAAGGAGTAGTTCTGTCAGGCAAAATGGAATAGTTTAAGTTCTTCTTATTTCAAGAATAAAAACTAATTTAAATAACGTTTAGCAAGGGACAAAGCTAATTAGAAAACTTGATGCTCCAGCTGTTAAAAACTCAAATTGCCAAGACAAGATTTTAACATGCCTGAATCAAAGAACCATTTCATCCAACAATGCCCATAAATCTCCTGAAGATGTGTTAGCAGAATAGCCATGGGGATGAGCACAACCTGCAGCTGAAGGCAACACCTGACCAAAGATGCAGTGACTAAAGTTTTACCATTTCCCCTCAGCACAGGGCTTTGTCCTAATACAATTTCCTTTCTTTGGCTGCACACTGGTATTCCCTCTTTATTCTCTTAGAGCACTTAAGTTAAAGAAAAAAATACATGTTACACTGTTTTATGAGGAAAGGTGTAGTGATAAAACACAGGCAGCTCCAGGTTCTTTAGTGTAACCAGTGTTTAACTGGATCATTACTGGTTTGGTCTTAGAGCTCCTTACTAGAGAGGGCTGACCTTCATAACAGCCTGGAGTAAGGAACAGAGTTACTCATGGAACAAGAAAGAGCTGATTGCTTAATCCTCACTTTGTACAATAGTCTTAGGACCTGAAATTCAAGTTTTCACTGTGCTGCTGCAGCCCTTGCAAACAGCAAAGGCCCTGATCTTTCAGAGAAACCAGGAAAAGCAGGGTGGTATCACTTGTTCCAGGAAGTCAACTGAAACGGTTCTTGGAATGAGGTTTTCTGCAAGACTCGGATGTGAGGGGAACATGGTTTGCTCAGTCACTGGGCTCTCAAGCACAGACACTGCTTTACTCACTGACTGAACGTGCAATTCACACACCAGGTATTTTTCCTGGTGAGATCAGAGGTCCCAAGCTGGAACTAAAAAAGAATTTCATGTCCCACTGAGGTGTAGGAAATACTTTCCTATGCACGTTTCTAAGAACATTTGGTTGTTAAAGGTCTCTTATTTTAAGCATTTCTGATTCTAGGTATAGTTTTAAAACCTCACACATTTTAATTCAAAGTATCTTCCTGCCATATCCTAATAACAGACAGAGGAATCCTTGCATTTGGGAGCTTCCAGTGAGCACTTGTCTGTTTTCTGGATAAAAGCTGCCCTGGCTGCTGCTGGATACACTGAACACAGCAGAGTCCCACTATTACAGTGAGTAACTGCTGTATTCAGTGAAGCTAAACACATATGGCATAATAATGCCTGGCAATCTTGAAGGAAATATTGTTTTAATTATTTCTTTAAATAAACAGAAAGCCTCCAGCACCTCAAACACAAAAAAGCTGTGGACGGGTCACTAAACTATGGGCTCAGTAGTGAGGCGTAGTGAGGCATAGTGACAGCAATGCCAATAACTCAGCTACTCTAAACTGATCAGACATCCCACAAGAGAACTAGAACCATTATTAAACAGCAGAAACAGTGGGGGTGGTCACTGTCACCTGGGGCCACATATAAGCATAGTATAGTCAGTGTAATAGGTAATTTAATTAGATTATAGATCAAAATAAACACTGATATTCAGGAAAAGAAATACAGCCCCATCCCTAAAGGCACAACCCCTACAGCTGCAGGCAGGCAGTGCTCAGATGAGCAAACAGCGTTCCCTTGCAAATCTGGAATTCTGATGCTCATTTTCACACTGTTTAAGCTTTCATTAAGAGGCCTAATTTAATTCTGGGTTAGAACTGACACAGTGACACTCCATTCTACAAAGTTATACTGCTCCAAACTTTTGCTTGATAAACACTGTTAAAACTGCAGAGGTTTACAACGAGGAGCTTTTATAATCATTGTTCAAGCACAGCTGTGTGGAAGCATTAACCAGTGGAGAAAAGCCTCTCCCAGTAATAGTTCTGTCCGTTCTTAAGACAGTCCTACCTAGAGTTTACTCTACAGACACTTGACTTGTGTAAGCAAGTGCATCTTTGGTTTCATTGGCACAAAACCTGCCCATACACTCCTCAAGCATAATTCACCACATTATATTTTTAATTACAGTAGCTTTTGCAGTTATTTTTTATCTATATTGCTCTCTCCAATAAGATTTTTATTATAACAAATCTCTGAGCAGAACCAAAACAATCACTTTGCACTGTACTGTTAAAAAAAAATAAACAAAACCACACACAGCACACACCAAAATCCAGAGATATTTTGGCATTTCAATGAAAGAAAACACAGAATAATTCGGGTTGGAAGGGACCTCTAGAGATCATCCAGTGAAACCCCACTGGCAAGACAGGGTCACCTGGAGCAGGTGACACAGGTTTGGAATATCTCCAAGGACCTCCCTGAGCACCTGTTCCAGTGCTCTGCCACCCTTCGTTGAAATAAATTCTTCCTTATGTTGAGGAGGAACTTCTTGTGTTTTAGTTTATGGCAATTCTGCCTTGTCCTGTTGCTGGGCACCCCTGAAAAGAATCTGGCACCATCCTCTCACACCCGCCTTGGAAATATTTGTATGGAATCACGAGATCCCTTTTCAGGCCACTTATTAAAATCAATAATTAAAAATAAGAAAATGAAAAATAATGAAAAAACAAAAAAAAAAAACCAAAAAAAGCAAACCAGCAGCTCCGCACACGTTATTGCAAACACAGAGGGAAGAAACCTTCATTCCCACAGCACTTGCACGCTGGAGCTACGATGAGGGCGATTCTGACAGCAGCAGCAGCGCACCCACCCCGCGCTCCGTCCCCGGGCCAGCACCGCCGTTCCCGCTACGACACGGCCGGACCAGGGCCGCCGAACCCGCTGCGCTGCCGCCGCCCGCTGCCCTCCACAGGTGCGCCCGGGGCTCCCGGCGCGGTGCTGCCGCCGCCCGGCCGAGCCCGCCGGGGGCACCCGCCGGCCCCGCGCCCCTCGCGCCCCCCGCCGCTCACCTCGCTGGCTGGGCCGCCCCGCCGCGCCGTCCGCGGGGCTGCCGCGCCTCGCCTTGTGGCCAGTGGGCTCGGCGTGGTGCCGGTGGTGGTGTCGGCGCTCCCCGGGCGGCGGGAGGCTGAGCGGGGAGAACGTGAACAGCCCCGCGGCGGCGGGGAGGGCGGGCGGGGGCAGCGGCTCAGCCGGGCCGGGCCCCGCCAGCATCGGCTGGCTCGGCCGGGCCCGCTTGGCGGCCGGCGGTTCGCCGGCTGCCGCCCGCCGGCGGCGAGGCCCGCGGGGCCGGGCGGGCCGGTCCGCTGAGGGCGGCGGCGGCTCCTCCGGGGCCCGCGGCACCGCGGCGACCTGCGCGGCCATTTCAGGGGCTCCCTCACACACATTTAAATGGCCCGAGCGCCGGGCGCCGCCACGCACGCGCAGCCGCGGGGCACTGTGGGACGTGTAGTTCGGGGGCGGGGGGCGCGTGCGCGCGGCGCGGGTCACGTGGGCGGCGGGGGGAGGGCGGGAAAGTGCTGAGGGAGCCCGGCCCCGGGGTGTGGAGAGGCGTGAAAAAACTTTTGTTTTAGCGGTGTTTGTCGCTTGTTCTGAAGTGCTTCATCCATTAAACACCGACCGCGGTGTGCTGCGGACGCTATCTCCGTGAGGCAGATGATGTGGAGCTGTTGGAGAGAGGCTAAGGAGGCCATCCCTGCCCATGGCAGTGGGATGGAATAAGATCATTGAATCATAGAATGTTGAGGGTTGGGAGGGAACTTCAAAAGCTCGTTTCACCCTCTGCCATGGGCTAGGGCACCTTCCACTACACCAGGTTGCTCCAAACCGTGTCCAGCCTGCGAGAAACAGGAATATAATTTGGGTAAAGGCTTTCACTGGTTTCTGCTGTTAAGAAAACCCATGACTACAGTAATAAAAAAGGCAATATTGGGTACTCCCCCATTTTTAAGCCAGCTGAGTTTTCCATTCCAGCAGTGGTCAGCAGATTGTTCTTGACCAAATTCCCCAAATTCCACTTTGATGGAATCTGGTGAGAAGTCTTGTCTTTCCTATTCCCACCTGAAATTCTGTGCTGGAAAATAACAAATCCTTAAAAACAACATTGTTTTTAAAATACAGTAGTATTTTGCTTGCTGTCGTGGTGTTTTGGGATTTTTTTTTTTCCCCAGGTAGAAGAGCAGCTGGGTCAACCAATTGTGTGGTCCTTACACTGGTTTTGTTTCTATGGGATCAATCACCATCATAAGTATTATTGCCCCAAAATCCAAACAAATGCTCTTATTTGCTCGGATGGGGAAAAAAGGCGCTTATTTCTAAAATTTGGGATGCTAATTCCCTCTTAGTCCAAGTAATGTAAACATTTCAGTGTCTTTGATTACAATACACATAAAAATGTGAGAGAGGGTCTTGATCCGCCTCACTGTGCTCCGTTGGCTTTCCAGATCATTCCATAGTTGTCACGGGGTCCCATCATCAGTTTATGCTCAAATCCATCCTTTTGAAGTGATTACATTCCAAAACATGACAAAAATATGTCTCTCCCTAGGATAAAACTTGTATTCCAAAACTTGTATACCTTCCATCCCATTGTGAATTAACTGAAGTGGCTGGTACTTTTACGTTTTTGACTTTAACACTCCAGTTTTAAGTTCAGTGAATGTGCAAGTAGTGCCTGAGATGCCAATACCGTGTAACAGCTTTGGATGTGTTTATTTTGGTGGAAGCTTCACTGGGATGGGCATTCTAAGAATTTCAGGATGACTTCACAAATCTGCAACACCAAGTCTATAGAATACATCTAAATATTCCATGCTGGGGGTGGATTTCTTGGTCCTTTAGGTTTTGAAAATCGATTTGCAAAGCCTAGGAAGAAATTATATATATTTTTAATGCAACAAATTCTGTATGTTACAGATGCTGATTATGTAATCCCTTAAAATAACACAGGAATTAAAAATACTTATAATTTCAGATCTTTCCCAAGCTTTAAGATATGACAGAAAAGCAACATCCTGTAGTTGCAAATAAAGTTGTAAATGTGTAAAAACTAAATATGTAAAACCCAGTGAGCATTGTTTGAAATATTTGTCATTTGTAAGTGTTCTGCCTGGCATTTAGACTTCCAAGAACCAGGTTCTTCCTACCAAAACACAAAAAGAAAAACATACCAAAGTTAAGGAAAGACCTCGGAGAGTTTGTCGGGGCAGGTTCTGATGATTTTGTCAGTGAAGATGGACTGCAAATGCCTAGAAATAAAAAATGAGACTGGAGCAGTTTGTCACTGGTAATTCCAGAGCTGAACTTGTGGAATTATGGAATTCTTTAGGCTGGAAAAGGGCTCTAAGATCAAGTCCAATCATTAAACCAGCACCAAGCCCTGTCCAACCTGGCCTTGGACACTGCCAGGGATCCAGGGGCAGCCACAGCTTCTCAGGGCACCTGTGCCAGGGCCTCTCCACCCTCACAGGGGAAAATTCCTTCCTTAATTTGTGCAATCCCATATTTACAAGGAGTGGATTTACTACTGCAGCAAGACCTGCTGAGAAAACATTTGCTCAGAAGTACTTCAAATTGTTTTTAGCAGTCCTGTTTTCAGCAGTCCTGTTTTCAAGATGAGCATTTCAATTTTAGTTGAAAGGGATTTGAGTGAGAGATTCCTTATTTATGCTTCTAATAGCCTGGTCAGAATCTCGGCTGGGGCTCACATTCTCCCAGCACCCAAATCTCCTATTTGTAGGGTCCTGCAACACAGGTTTGAATGACCTGAAGAATTCGATAATTTGTCCCCAAAGGGCTGCACAGAATCCTTATGACATTCCTACAACAGCTACAGCTCTCCAGGTAAGAAGGTGCTCAGCTGCACAGCTCTGTGTGTCCCACTCCAAACTGCAGGGAATTTCACATTGGAAAAGTTCAGGTGCTTGGTATTTCCATCCCACACATTTAAATACTTTAAATACTTTAAATACTTGCTTAAATCTGTTGGAAAGATATTAGCCTGAATGACTTACTTTTTCTCACATTTTTCAATATTTTCAAGCTCTGTAAAAAAAAAAAGGAAAAAAGCTAGCTGGAAAAAATATGTGAAGCAGTGGATCAGCTACTGTGGTAAAGGGAATTTGTGCACATAAAAACACTGATAAAGGTACATGTATAAATCGATCAGCTACTGTGGGAATTCACTGACAAATGCACAAGTATCATTTCATAAAAAGCAAACTTTGTGCCACTGTCTTTGGCTTTTCCCTTGTCATCCCAAATGCTTCCAGTTTTTATTTTGCTTGCTGTTTTCCTCAAGCACTTTTCTGTTCCACCATAACAGTACAATCTCACGAGGATAATTAACAGGAGGCTCAACAAGAGGAGTCTGGCCATGGTTCTGTCCTTGTAGGACAGTCTCAGGCTCCACTGGAGCAACTCCTTCCCAGCAGAACTGGCACTGCAGGTGGGTGGAATGCCAAGGCACAACCACTGGCACGGGCAGGGCTGGCCTACCCTGTTCCCAGTGCAGACAGGGTTGGTGTTTGCAGTTGTACACCAGAAGATTTTTATTACTCTTGTTTTCTTGCCCTAAACACAAGCACTCTCGAAGCAGGCCCTGTTCTCCCAGTGACCAGTGAGAGAGCAGCACTGGCTGGGCCAGAGCTCTTCTCTCTCCCTCTAACGGTTTCCACACCTCTTGTTTCTTTTACCTTGCTCCTCCTGAAGCATTTCATGAGTTCTTTGGATGATGTTTCTGAGCCCTTGTTCTCCAAACCCGCAGGAGTCGAGGAGTTTCTTGCAGTAGGCTGCAGACCTGGGAACATACATCATGCGTACGTTTTCAGTGGTCATTCACAAATCCTCCTGCTTTTTTCCTAGTGCTTTGGTGTTGCTTTTCATCTCCTCTAATGCAGCACTTCCAGAAATTTTCTGCAGGTTCCCTACTTGTGTTTATTTTTGTTATGTTTGCTGAACTGTCCTGCAGGGAAGTGCTGAAGCACTACCTGGTAATGCTTTGAATAAAGTGGGCCATGCTCTCAGAGACCTACAGCTTTAGGTGTGAGTGTAAAACCTCAGTTACATCCTGAAAAAAGAGCTCAGCACTTACTTGCTGCCTCAGCGAGAACAAATGACTCCGGGGTTCTTTCAGGAAGCGGAGGAGGAGAATTAGAGGGATCCTGGATTGTCTCTGAGAAAGCAAAGATAAAAGAGTTGGTTACCTAGCTTTAAAATAAAACAAACAAACAAACAAACAAACAAAATATATATATATATATATTAGAAGCAACCAGTTTATCTCAGTTGTCTCAAAGGAGACACACAACATGCAGACAAAGAGGAGGCTGCAAGGAACATCCTCATGTACAGGATGAGTCAGGAGCTGATAAACTACCAGTTCATTTGGTTGCAGAAGTGTCTACTTCTGGTTAGAACTATTTAGTTGCAAAACTATTTAACAACAATTTCCTTTGCACTGGGCACAGATCCTAAACACATTCACTAAATAAAGCAGTTTCAGAAAAAAAGCAGGTCTTAATTCCAAAGATTATCCCAGTGTTAAACTTATACCTGTTTGTGGGCTCCAAAGCTTCACACTCTGGAAAAAAAAACAAGGCAGGTATTTAAAATTCACACATCCAAATGTTATTTTCTTGCACACAAGGAAGCCAGAGAAGACAAGGAAAGGATGTGATGTGCAAACACCCTCCCACATACACCTCCGTGCTTGTGGAAAGGAAGGCAGACTTGTGCCTCATTCTTCCACTTCACAGAGCTGTCACTCAGCTATGGGATGATCAAGAGATGCCTAAATTTTCTTCAGCTCCTGTTCATTCCACAGGGCTGTGTGAAGCTCAGCAGAACACTAATGTCCTGTCTTTGTTATCCTTCTCTAAATGAGGGACAATATGTTTATTACCCTGTACTGGTCTTAGAATCCCAAAAAATAATGTTTGGAGTAAAGTAGATGTTGATGAGAAGGGTCTAGACTGAGGCCATGTCTTCTTTCCAAACCCAAGTCCTGAAATCCCTGCAAGTGTTCAACACCAGGTTGGACAAGGTTTGGAGCAACCTGGTTTAGTGGAAGGTGTCCCTGTCCATGGCAGGGGGAGTGGAATGGGATTCTCTTAAGAGTCCCTTCCAACCCAAACCATCCCATGATTCTGTGATTCTATGAAATAGCTCATGGCAAGTACAAAGTACCAAAACTAGAGATTTTCTCACAGAAGGATGTCGCCCTGAAAACTCAGCTTCTGAGCTTGCTGACATGGTTTTCTAAGGACTTTCCCAGGACAGTAACTGTAAACATAGATATCTGTACATTCCTTCTGTTATACATCCTGTGATGGGCATCTCTCATGGCCAGTGCAGTGAGAAAGTGTTATCCTGACCATCCAATCCCTGGCCGTGGTCAGAAGCCTATAAATCCTGGGAGGAAAAATAAACTCTCTCTTCTTTCACCACACCTCAACCTATGTCCGTGTGATCTATTCATCTTCAGGGGCAACAGAAGGAAATGTAGTAAGGAGATTGGCATAGGAATAGTGCCAGAAAAGAGGTAAAAAGCCACTTAGTTACCTTACATGGTCTCAGTCTCACAGGGTCATGAAACCCCTCTGAGTAAGACTCGCCACTCCATTCCCAGGACGTTCCAATATTTGGATTTCTGTCTGGAAGCTGGAAATCCAAAGTGGCCTGATGAAATTGCCCTAGAAGCAATTGAACACCAGAGAAATTGATCATTCCTCATCCCAGATACTGCCAGATGCTATGGAACCACCTTGACGTTGGATGAGCCCTCAGTGCTGCTCAGACCCACATTTATTGTTAATCACTCACCCAACTCACTGGCCACAATGAAGGACTCGGGGGTGCGCTGGGGCAGGGGTGGAGGAGCATCATCATCATCATCAGGCTGTGGCAGGGGGGCTGATTGGAGAGACACAGACAGGTTACTGGTATGGCAGGACATAAGGGGGACCACAGACCTGTGTAGGGAAGGAGGCTGCTCCTGCCCTGTCACGCACCAGAGATTACAGTTAAACACCTCTAAACTGTGGTTTGACATCCAAATAATTGCCAGCACCAATGGCACAAGGAAAATGAGCGTAAGCCAGCACAGAGCCAGGCACACAGCTGGGGGTTCTGCTGCTGCTTGGCTCGGGCTGCAGCTCCCAGCACTTCCCAAGGGCACTGGGACAACGAGCATGTCTTTGTGACATTGAATGCTGAGGGGCCTGGGCAGGACAAAGTGGAGCAAGTGCCAAAGCTGTGCACAATAGGAAATTGCACCAGGACTAACCAGAACAAGGAATAATTCCACCTTCTTTTTATGACAGGTGATGGATTTAAGGCTACAGATCTGGGCAAAACACTTGTGTTGAATCATGGAATCATTGAATGGGTTGGGTTGGAAGGGACCTTAAAAACCACTGAGATCCAACACCCCCACCATGGGCAGGGGTGTCACCCAGGTTGCTCAGGGCCCCTGAAGCCCTGGATCTCTCAATCTCGGTGAGATTTCAGTGTCCCCCGCATGACACTCTGCAGCAAAGAGTGGGGTTTGACCTGAAAACTAGATCCTCAGAGAAAACCATTTCTGGGAGCTTTCTGAATGCTTTTTGGAGCACCCTGGTTGTTGGAATTGGTCAGCACCATCCCTGCCTCCCTGTGAGAGCTGTTCTGAGCTGACACAGTGGTTCAGAGCAGCTGTGTAATGCAAACACCAAAATTACGCTGCTCTAAAAATGTTTGTGGGGAAAAAAATTCAGGCAGAATGAAAAGAGTGTGGAGATGAAACCAGTTGCTCCCTCAGCTCCCATGAGAGCCCAGCCCTGAGGAGCAGCTACAGCCCTGCCTGGCCACCAGATGACCACACTGACCACTCCCTCCAGCACACCCCAGTCCAGAATGACCTGGTCCCCCATGTCCCCTTGTCCCAGTAGCACTTACCTGAGGGGAAGATCCTCTCCTGGTTCTGGGGAGCATGATGGGATGATGGGGAGCTGACTGTGCTGGGCTGTAGCGGGGCACTGGCAGAGCATGAAGGGAGGAGCTCATCCTGTCCCTCCAGAAAGGGGAACATGGGGGACACAGGCTCGTCTGGAGAGAGTGATAAGAAGTAGGGGTCTTCTGCTGAGCACAGGTAAGGGTGAGGGCACTGCCCCTTGTTCCTGTGGCCTGGGGGGGCATCTGCTGCTTCTCTGAAGGGGTTCAGGTCCACAGGGGAAAACCCACCCTGGAAGCTCGAGCGGGTGGCTTTTGGCCACTGTGGACTCCAAACAGGCTTGGCATCCCCTGCATCCCATTCCCAGCCTTCTCCCTGCTGCCCCAGTGCTACAGGCCATGCCAGAGGGGCTTTGGCACCAGGCCCCCTCCCTCCTGCTCCCTTTGGCTCCAGCTCCAGCTCCCAGCTGCAGTGTTTCTGAGGGGCATCCCCGGCAGCTGCCTGCCTACAGCTGATGGAGTTCAGAGCACCGAAGGAGATGGCCTGTCTGATGGGGGGCACTCCCTGGGCAGAGCTGTGTGCTCTGGGGGCACACAGTGAGGCCAGGGATGCTTTGCTCTGTGCCACTGGCCGGAGCTGTCGATGCCCATCCTGCTGCTGAGCCTGCTCCTCTCGCTCCGAGCTGCAGTAAAAGCACAACAAAGTGGTCTGGGGTCAAAGCCATGGAGGGCTCAGAAAATGTTAGCCCACTAACAGAGCCCACAGCACTGCTCCCAGGATCAATTCCCTCAGGAATGCGCAGCCCAGCTTCAAGCAAGGAGCACAGGGAAGGACTGTGCTCCATTTCAACACTGTTAAATGGTGAACAAAGGAGGCCCCTTTATGCCAGCAAACTGAACCAAAAAGCAAAATTATTTACAGAAAGCACTGCCGTCCTAAACATATCCACAGCTTTGGAAGCTGCTGGTATTGGGAAGCTGGATCCTCAGGATTGCTATTCCTGCAGCAAGGGACACTGGAGTGGAATGTGCAGATGGAAGATGGGACCAGTGCAGGGACATTCCATGCCAGGCAGAAGGCTGGGATGACCCAGCCTGTGTGTTCATGAGATGTTTTTCTACTGTTCTCTACTGTTTTCAGTTTGTGTGAAGCACTGTGTGACACAAAGCCCAGGGCAGAACAAGGGGACAGATAATGGCACAGGGAAGAGGCTGGGACACATCAGTGGGAAAAGCAGGAATTATAGGAAATTAAGAAAAGTTTCTTCACCGAGGGGGTGATCAGGCATTGCAACAGGCTGCCCAGGGAAGTGGTGGAAACATCATCTGTGAGTGTTCAAAAAACATTTAGATGTGGCACTTGGGGACATGGTTTAGTGTTGGACCTGGCAGTGCTGGGTTAATGGTTGTGCTCAGTGGTCTTAGAGAACTTTTCCAACCTTTATGATTCCATGAATTATGTTAGGAACAAACATTGAGTCAAAGTGGGACTCAAGGGAGGCAGCAGATCCTGAGAGCTTAAGTGTTCCAAAGCACACATCAAAAAGTTAATCTCTCTGAAATCGTGTGGGTGACTGCAAATACCAACCAGGGATACTTGTGCTGAGGCCTTACCAGGTGAGTAAACTCAGGCCGTAAATGTCTTCCACTGGAGTCAGGACTGGCTTGGCTACAGGGTGCCCTGCTCCTTCCTAGGGAAAGGAAATGTTTGCAAACAAGGGTGAGGAGGCAGAATGCAAAGAACACCAACACACTGCTTCAGGAGCAGTGATTTTTGCCAAATACTTCAAATTACTAAAGTACTTGAGAAATGACACCAAGGTGGAGCTGAAAACTGCAGACAGAACTTCCTGAAGAGCAACTCCTGCCAGCACCTTTCTGAAATGGGAGTACAGTGAGCCCTACAACCATCCAGCTGTGCCAAACAGCTGGCAGGCAGCCTGTGCAGACACTCTGCCTTCAGGAACCCACACTGGGCAAGCTAGGTGATGGTTTTGCTCATGACACCAGCTCATGGCCATCCCAGAGCTCTGCACAGTGTCCTCAGAGGACAAGGAGGTTTAGGGGGCCAAGAGGTTTGAGCAAGAGCTACAAAACCACATCCTGACTTGAAACGTCCTCTGCACTTTGTGTCAACCCAGCCCTCTGTGACCTTTGCTCCCAGACTGTCCTTACCTAGTTCAAAAAGGCTTTTCCCAGTTATTTTCTCACTCAGCTCTGGCTTGGAATGTCCTGCAAATCCTATGGCAAAACTGAGGCATAAGTCCCATTGCAGGATTCCCTTCCCAATTCTTTAAAGTTTCTGACAAAATGAGCTCACTGTGACCTTCCAGGCTTTTCTGTGATGCATTTACTTTCCTGGATTTGAGCCAGTGAGGCTCATGTCAGCAGTCACAGAACAGCAAGAGCAAAGAAAACCTCAACCAGAGATGTTTTGGCTATTCCTGTTATTATGCAACTTCACACCAAGACCACATTTCTTTTCCTCAGAGGTATAACAGATTTGTGAGACTTTGCCATGTTTTTTTCACGAGATATTTCCCCCTATGCCCTCCAACAGACAGGCTGTAGTGCTGATTCCCTCACTAGCACACATGTGTTAACACTTTTAGCCTCACTGCCTTGTGATCCCAAGCTTCCCAACCTGGTCTGAAAATCCCTCAACAGCTTGCAAGCACTCCATGAAGACAAGTTTCACTAGCACATCCCCATGGAAATCAGTCATGATAGAAAATTTGTGCTGTTTTCTTCCCTCTTACATTAAACAATGGTAAAAATATATAGAAAATAGAAAATGGTTTTGAGACTGAAGAAAATCTGGGTCTTGTTTGTGATGAGCATTGCACATTTAGGGGAAGACCTGAATTCATGAGTTAACATCAAAAGAGACTCAGTTTGGGTATCAAGGGGAGCAGAAAATATAGAATTCATCCCAGGTCTGCAGCAGGAATTGAGGTTAGAGCTGGAGTCCCCAGGCTGCAAGAGGCAGGGAGTTTGTCCTGGGACTTTTACCTGTGAAGCAGCAGAATCTTTCTGGGCATCCAGTGCTTGAATCTGCCTTTTGAAGAGCTCAATCACCGCATCGTAAACCAGCTCATACTGCTCCTGCATTCCAGACAGGCAAAAAAATGTGACAGCCAGCACCAGTGGGACCTGTAAGTGGCCACATCTTACCAAGCAAGCATCACCCCAGAGAGATGTGGCCTTTCCTGTCCTTTGGCAGGGTGTGGATTCTGAGAAGAGGCAGAACCCACAACTCTCACAGTGTTCACACTGAAGCATTTGGGGGGGTTTTGGGTTTGCAAACCATGCTGTTCTGCATTGAGCTTCCTCTTCAGTCTGGTGCAGCTGAGAAAAGTTCCCACTTTATTGCCTGGATAGTCCCTGGTTTCACAGTGTAAGTGCACAATAAATCACACTGTGAGCACTGGCCCAGCTGTCCACAAGGAAACTCTCAGCTCTCAAATTAATTTCTGCCAAATCATTGTTCTGTTCAGGAAAGAGATTTTGCACAACAGCTCCACACCCCAGCTCCCACCAGCACCACTGCTCTGGGTCTCCCTGCTGTGAACCCTCATGGGAAAAGGTGAGGTCCCAGCAAGGACCAGCTGATGACATTCCCCAAACATGCCTTGGTCTGCACTATGCAAGGTCTTTGTGTGCGCATTTCCTGGATCAGACTGAAAACACTGAAGTTCATTGGAACAATCTGGTGAGAAAGAGAAAAAACAAAATGGTTTTAAACTAAAGGAGGAGAGATTTAGATTTAATATTGGGAAGGAATTCTTCCCTGTGAGGGTGGGGAGGCTCTGGCACAGGTTGCTCAGAGCAGCTGTGGCTGCTCCATCCTTGGAAGTGTCCTAAGGCCAGGCTGGATGGGGCTTGGAGCCACCTGGGATAGTGGAAGGTACCCCTGCCCATGGCAGGGGGCTGGAATTAAAGATCCTTCCAACCCAAATCTTTCCATGATTTCTATGATTTCTCTGACAAAAAAAATACAGACAGGTCTAATTCCACAAATTTTCCAAGTCCTGATGCAGTTCAGAGCACTGTCTGAAATTCAGGCCTGCAACTGCAATAATTTCTAACAAAGCACCCGCTTAAAGTGCTACTTAATTTATTACAAACCATCCTCCTCCCTCCTGTCTCACACTCCACACAAAATACCCTTTTTATAACAGCAGTGGGCAGCACGAAGGACGTGGCACGGATTTCCCAGCTGGATGGGTTCAGGGAACTGTAGAACAGAAGACAGCAGGCTCTCCTCTGAGTCCTAGGGATTACTGCCTGTACCATTACTGGAGAGTCAGAGTAAAGCAAGGGGGTGGTTCGGAAACACTGAACTTCTGATGTGTGAGTGTGGAGAGACAAATGTAGATAGCAAAGATGTATTGGATAATGAAGGTCAGCACAGGCCCAGGTGCTGTGAGCTGAGGGCAGCAGTGGAGGGGGGATTTTGCCCCACTGGTGTGAAGCTGTCAGTGCCTAAAGAGAGAGGAGTGGCACAAACTGGGAATGGGGAACCCGCACTTCAGCCACTGGGGAGCTTCCATGTACCTGAAACCCACCTGAAACCCACCTGAGTGCAGTCAGAGGGGGCGAAAGGCAGAGGGAAGTCTGGGGAGGGACAGGGGGGTGCAGGTGCCATTGGAGGCAGCAAGGGGCTGGCACTCACCCCGTCCTTCAGCAGCCTCTGGGTGTAGTCGATGGCGCAGATGACGCCAGTTCTGCCACAGCCAGCACTGCAACGACAGCCGCAGGGCACGGGGTGGGCATGCTGTGTTTTCTGACAGGGATGTTTGGAGAAGACCCACAGCCACCTGTGACCCTGCCATGCCACACACAGCCTGCAGACCTGCAGGATGCTGCAGCTTCAGCCCATGCAGGGCTGCCCAGGGTTGGGAGGCACAGCTTATCCCCTGAGGACAGGTCTCAGTCCTCCTGTGGTGACCAGCACACGTGGACATGCCCAGTGGTGGTGGTCTCTGGTCCAGATATTCTCACTTTCTACAGCTCCCTGACAGGAGGGTGTAGCCAGCCAGGTATTGGTCTCCTCTAACAAGAGACAGGACAAGGGGAAATGGCCTCAGGTTGCTCCAGGGGAGCTTGAGATTGCATATTAGGGAAAATTTCTATACCAAAAGCATTGTCAAGCACTGGCACAGGCTGTCCAGGGCAGTGTTGAAGTCACCAGTGAAAGGATGTGTAGATGTGGCACTTCAGGACATGGTTTAGTGGTGGCCTTGGCAGTGCTGGGTGAATGGTTGGACTCGACCCTCTTAAGGGACTTTCCCAACCTAAACAATTGCATGGTTCTGTGATTCTGTTGCTGCTGCCTCCTTCCCTTTCCCCTGGCCATGCTGGTTGTCCTCAGAGGCACCCTTTGCCCTGTAAGAGGAGCTTGGCTATGGGCTTGGCCAACCTCCTTGCCCTGTGACCCCTCAGGACGTGGGAGCACAGGGGTCTGGGGGCCAGCAGCCCTTCCCTGCTGGCAGCCAGGTCACCCACCTGCAGTGGATGCAGACAGGGACCCTGTCATCGGGCTGGTAGCAGCGAATGTCCCTGACGAGCTCCAGGATGGGCTCGATGGATGAGGGGACATGGTGGTCCGGCCAGTTTTTGTAGTGGAAGTGGTAGATGGTGCGGGTTGCCTGCAGGAGAAGAGCAGTGGCAGGGTCTGGGATGTCAGCATGGCAAGGGGAGCTGGATTTCTGCTCCATCCCAGCTCCCATTGCACCAGCTGGCAAAGGGCAGAACAGAAGTTTGCAGTTGGTTTTACTGCAGGAGCTGTTTTAAGACGTTCTTGGCCTCACTTACCCAGAGTCTGATTTGCCATGACTGACAAACACTTCCACAAACTGAGGTCTGAGTTAATAAATTTTTTACTTCCTTTGTTCCCTCAACTGCTGTCAAATCTAATTCAGTAGCCTGAGCAATGTAAAATTTTCTGCACAAAATGTACCATATTTTAATATATTATTTATAAAACAAAGCCAGCCCAGGTACATTTTCTGCCGTGACCTTTCCTCCTTACCTCATTCAGGGTCACCTTTAAAGTTCTAATCACATACTCATTCCTCTTCTCCTCAGCCTCCTGCAGAAGAAGGAGTCAGAGTCAGATTTTCTGTGGGTGCCCTGGGGTGGGACAAGGTGCTAAGGTGCTGCACTCACACAGGTGATGGAGAAAGGGCCACAGTGCAGGGGGGAGCCGTCCACCTCTGCCCAGTACCGCTCACATTTTTTCTGTTGGAACAAGCAGGATGTGTTTGGTTATTCCCCACTGGCCCAGCTGTGCCAGCGTCCTTTTCCAGTTTTCAGGACAAAATTCATGCTGGGAAGAGGTTCAGCTCTTGCTGCTGTCCAGCTCCAGCCTCCCTTTCCTTGAAGCTGCCACTGCTGGTTTTCCCTTTCCAGATAGATTCCCTATGCTACCAGAAAAGGCTAAAGAATTTCATGTAATCAGAGACTGGTTTGGGTTGGAAGGGACCTTAAAGATCATCTCATTTCACCCATGGGCAGGGACATTTGCAGCTGGAGACCCAAAAACCAGCTTATATCAAACAGACACTAATGGGATTTAATGAAAATCTGCATCTCTCACCCTGCCCTGGCACTTGAGGCCATCTGTGACACGCTACTCACCTTCCCCATTTCAAACTCCATACAAGCCATGACCACGACCTGCAGGAAGGAGATTCATTAGAAAAGTCTGAACATGAGTTTTTTATCCAGGCAGCAAAATTAAACTCATCTCTTGTGAGTACTTATCAGTGATAAAAAAACTCTGTGGACTGCCTTCCCCTGAGCCCCAACTGCCAGACAAGTCACACTGGGACATCATCCACAGCCTGGCACATCATCCTCAGCCAGAGCCCAAACGCAGAGACAGCCACCAGCAGACTCCTGCAGACTCCTGCCCTGGCATGAGCTGGGGGAGGCTGACAGGAGAGATGCGGGACACATACAACATCTGCAGTGAAACCTTGACACTCCCACTGGCCCACAGTGGACTTCTGGCTGTAAGGACAGCTTTCCTTAAAAATAAAAGGATATATGAAATTTATATTTAAATATAAATCTGCACCTTACCAGGACTTCATACTCCCAAATCATCCTCCAAAAGTCAGTGACAGTAGTGGGGAGAGGACCCTGGGTTGCAATGTATGCTCTTGGCCCATAGACACCCTGGAACATTCAAATGAGACATGGACGCATCTGTGCACAGTTCACCAGCAGAAATAAAGTCATTCCCCTCTCTGAATTTACTTCTGTCAGCAAGGCCATTAAGGACTTTTTTCATATAGCTGAATTTTGGGCACATACATTAACTCAAGCAGTGGTGTGCAAACCAAAGACAGGGCCTAGCTGGGGAGCTGGGACTGAGCTGGGATCTCCTCCCAGAGACCAGCACCAGTTCTTACAGTGTCTCTGGGAGCTTGGAGGTGATGTGGCCACAGCTCTGTTGCTGATGGCCAAAGAATGAGCTATGAGCTGTGAGCTGTTGGGAAGGTCTATTCTTCTGCAGGCAGGTTACACAGAGCCCTGGGTCACTGGTCACTGCCATGGAGAATGAAGGGAACCTTCAATGAATGAATGAATGAATGAATGAATGAATGAATGAATGAATCAATCAATCAATCAATCAATCATCTATCTGTCTGTCAGAGAAGGGTTGTAGGCCCAGGACAGTCCCAAAACTTGTGCAGCTGCAGATGGAGCACTGTCCCACACTGATCTTCCACGTTGCTCGCCCCAGCAGCTGGTCCCAGCCGTGCAGCTCTGCAAGGCTTCCTGCCTCTGCACTGGCTGCAGCCCAGGTGACTCTGGCCACAGGCAGTTTTGCACCACTGTCACCCACCAAAAGCAGCAGCGGCAATGAGGAAGTTGGGGCTGTGAACCACAGACTATTCCACCCCGGCACGAGTACGCCCCTCTCCCCATAGTCCGGTGCCTCTGTGCTGCACGGGGAGCTCTGGAGGGCTCTCTCATCTCCCATCAGTTATCCTTGAGCACAGCCCAGAAACTGCTGCAGAGCCCTTTGGTTCACCAGAGCCCCTGACCCGCTCCTCCTGGCACCACCAACACCTTTGCAGGACAAAATGCCACAAAAGAGGCAAACCTTTATGAAGCTGGCATTGATGTAATGAGAATCTGTGTCCGATGTAATCAGGGACAGCTCCACTCTGCTGTGGTCAACTGCAAAAGCAGGGGAAGCAGTCAATGTCTGTCCTTCATGGTCACTGAGCCCGTGGAGGGCAGCACAAGGGGCTTTGGGGAGCGCTCAGGTCAGAGAGCTCCTCCAGGGCGGGTGGGTGGCTGTGCAAGCAGCTGATGTCCCTCCCACACCTCCCACAGCCCTGCTGCCTACACACACAGAGGATCAGGACAAGATCCTTTTGGAGAGTGAGGGAGGTTTTGGGAGAGAGCTGCAGGTGCTGCCACTACCCCAGTGCAATGCTGATCCCCCCTGACCATGCAGCACACCAAGCCCAAAACCACCTCACTGCACCCTAGGCTCAAACCAGGTCTGTGGGGTTTGATACAAAGGTTTAAAGCTGGACTCGATCTTGGAGTTCTTTTCCAACTTCCAACTCTGTGATTTACTTTATTTTCCAAGTTGGAATGGACGAAAGAGACAGTCTGCTCTGACCCTGTTCCAGGGTCCTTTGGGGACCACTGCACCAAGCCAAGCCAAACCAGGGTTTGCCTGTTGTCTGCTTTGTGCATCACGGAGACATTGCTGTCCAAAGGCCATTGTATGCAAGTGGTTGCAGTGCTAACAGAAAGCTCGCAAGGATAATCACTTGAGGATGTGTTTCCTAGTGAACAGAAGTTCTTCTATGTGTAGAAATATCACAGAATATCCTGAGCTGGAAAGGACCCACAAGGATCATTGAGTCCAACTCCCATCCCTGCACAGGACATCCCCAAAATCCCACCATGTGCCCGATAGTGTTGATACGTGCCAAAGTCTTCCAGAGCAGGCACTGCTGCAGCCAAAGGACTAAATCTGAACAGCAGGACTCAAAGCCAACAGACAACAGTGAGATGCTCACATACAACAATGGTGCAGACAGGCACCAGAGGATGAGAATAAGAAAAGCAAGAAAAACAAAAGGCTGAGTAGGAACATGTGCCATTTCCAACCTACAAGGTAAGATGTCCTTGTATCTGTTCTTCTTGACATTCTCTGGCTGCTCAGACGCTGCTGTAGGGTAGATTTTATCCGATCTGTACTTTGTTGACTGTCTCTTCAGCTTCTGTGATAAAAGAGTGGAACAAATTACAGCAGACGTGCTACAGCCAGCGCACTACTAGAGAGCTCACAAAGGTCTCGAGGGGTCACGTTTGCTACCATAAAGCAAGGCCGGCATCATTAATTCTTTCCTGAGTGGCTTTGCTCAGAACAAGAATAGAGGCAGAACCACCTGAGAGCCCCATCACAGGCTTCTGAACAGTGGAAAGTGTGTGCTGAGGCAGTGCCCACACGCCGGCTTGTGAAGTGGCACACTCACTTCACAAGTGAAGCGAAGCCTTCACAAGTGAGTGAGGCCCAGGGGAACCACTCTGAGTACAAATGGCACCCAGATCAGAGGAGTGACAACGTCAAAGCACCTTCAGCAAATGATACCAGAAAAGACAGGTAAATCTATTGATTTTTCTCACTTTGGTGGAGATGCTCCTGTCTGCTGGAAGTAGCGATGCTCAAGTCACAAGCAACTGGAGCAGAGTGGCTCCATGGACTGATGAAAGAATAGGGAGGAGTCCTGGGACAGATCCTTAGGGCTGCAAATCTCTCATCTCTTTCATTTTCAGGGCAAGGATGCAGCACTCATGGAGAGTTAAAGCATCTCTCTCCTAGCAAAGCATAGAATTTTATTTCACTGTCACTAGCTCCTAAATAACACACTCTATTTGTTGCCAGCAGTTTCAGAAGCACCATTCTTGCTGTATATTTTCTTTCATATTTTTTTGGTTTTAATATTAAAGTGCAGTTTTAAAACACCAAATTCAGCCCCAATACCCTAGGAGTTAAACGAGATCTGATGGAATGAGTGAGGGAGGAGGTACAGGAGGCACAGGATAGTCCATATGTCCAGTCTCTATTAATTAAGAACATGGGGCAGACACAATGGGATAGAAATTAGGGGAGCAGGGTGGATTTTGTAGCCTCCACATCCCTGCAACCTTCTGAGCAATTCTGGTGTTGGTCACATCCTCCCCTTCCTCCTTCCAGTGCACCCCCAGCTTGCAGGGAAAGATTTCATGGAAGGGGCATTGCTCCATCTTAAAGCCAGTCTTCCCAGAACCAAGGCCCTGAATCATCTTGAGTTTTCAGTCCCTGAATAATTGGACACTAAACCGCTTGGGAAATGCCGAGGTGTGACAAAGGAAGTGAGAACCACAGAACCACGGAACATCCTGAGCTAGAAGGGACCCACAAGAATCATTGAGTCCAACTCCTGGCCTTGCACAGACATCCCAAAATCCCACCGTGTCTGAGAGCGTTGTCCAAATGCTCCTGGAGATCTGCCAGCCTCGGGACTGTGCCCATTCCCTGGGGAGCCTGGGCAGGGTGCAGCTGTGAGACTGCACAGTGGGAAGAAGGGGACTCTAACAAAACCCCTATCATTTATAGTAACATCACCACAATTTGCCTGTACAAATGCTTGGTCCCACAAGGAGAGGGCAGAAATTGGAGTGGAGGAATGGCACTGAATATTTCTATCACATTTGGAAACAGAAGCCAACATGGTGTCCTGCTGAGGCCACCGCCTTGCAAAAGTGGCTGCAAATCAGATCACTCTGAGAAGATCTTATCCCATACAAGTGGAAATGCAGCCTTGACCATTTCCACGTGCCATTTTGATCAGAAATTAATACATTGGGCTGCTGGAGCCAGCCTGAGCACCAGGGCTCAGAGCCTCACACACACAGACACCCCGGCAGAGAGGGGAAACTCAGCAGGCTGTGACAGAGCTTTGTTCCATGGAACAACAGATTGTCACTGCAGGCTGAGATGAATCACTTCCCTCCACCCCAGACACCTGGAAACCAAGCACTCAGCTTTCCCCAAGCATTTGAAGTGCCAGATTTTGCTGGTACAATGGAGCAGGGCTGGAGCTCATGGAGACCCCTCAGTAGCCCAGAGCCCACTGCAGGGTCAGTCCAGTGTTTGACACATCTCAGATCTCACAGAGGTACCAGTTTTACCCTTCCCTATGTCTGTGAAAGCTGGGCAATGTCACTGCCCCTCAGAGCAGCCCAGACAGCCTGTCAGAGCCACCGGCCTCCAGATGATACACCAAGAGCCACCTCCAGCCACCAGCTTTAGCCATGAAGTGATGCATTGGCATCTGAGCCTCACCCTGACACCCAAACCAAAAAATACATCAGAGAGCTCACAAATTCAGGGCAATGAAGAACACAGGGGCTGGTGGGAGCCATCAGCATTTTGTGCAACTTTTGACTTGAGGGAAAATGAAAGTAGTTTCCAGGAGGGGCCAGGAGCACTGCTGGATGTAGAGCACACAGATCCCAGATCCCAGAACGGTTTGGGTTGGAAGGGACCTTAAAGCTCATCTCATTCCACCCTCTGCCATGGGCAGGGACACCTGCTGCTATCACAGGTTGTTCCAAGCCCTGTCCAGCATGGATTTGGACACTTCCAGGGACAAGGCACCCACAGCTGCCTTGGGCAGCCTGTGCTCTAGAGAAACAAGGACAAGCTGAGTCAAGGCAAAACCGGAGATCCCTGGCAGGAACTCGTGTGCCACTGGTCTAACAGGGGGGAGAAGGGCCAGAGGCTCCATATTCCTCCCTGTCCCCCCAGTTCTATTACCAGGCAAAGTGAAACCATGTCCCAACAAGCACATTCGCCCAGCAGAAAACAGGAAGCACTCGAGTAATTAGTTAAAAAGCAAACAGTTCAAATACAAACTATTAAATTCCTATCATGTCTTCACATTCCTCTTAGCCCAGTTAACTTGTGTGTGTCTGCTATAAAACTCCTAGAAAATCTCACTGTCACAGGTTTGAGAGGTGACCGAGTGATTCCCTCCGTAATGAGCTGAAACACTGAGCCAAGCCTTGAGTGAACTCACCAAAAACTCCTCTGCAAACTCTCCTCGGCTGAGCTTCTTGCCTTGGGCCCTTTCCAGGTTCTGTAGCAGGATCCCCCTTTGGTCCATGGTGCCGGAGCGTGCCTGGCCTGGCCCTCCTGGGAAGGGACATGTCAAGTGATCTGCGGCGGAAGGTGCCGCTGGGGAGTGCTGCCTGTGGTTTTCTGACTTCATCACAGCCCCAAAGGAAATTAGTGCGTAGCAGATAATCCTGGCCAAACAACACAACACATGGCATGGGGCGCTGGCACCCTCTGCTCAAACCAGCCCCACTTGGCACAGGGTGGGCAGCACCGAGGACAAGGGTAGGGACATGTTGGACACCTGTCCAAACCCCCCACCACCCAATTCCTTCAGCACCGTGCCCAGCCACCACTGCCAGAGGGCAACTGTGGAGCATTCAAATCCCAAGGGGCTGTGCTTCACCAGGAGGGCTTCAAACCTGGAGTGTGACTGTAAGAGTCCATAAAACAGCATGGAAAAGCCACAGTTCCCCTTCATGCTTTTAATGTAGAATCCCAGAATGGTTTGGGTTGGAAGGGACCTTAAAGCTCATCTCAATAAGCACGGACACCTTTCACTATCCCAGGTTGCTCCATGCCCCATCCAACCCAGCCTTGGACACTTTCCAGGAATGGAAGTTCTAGTCTGTTTTCCACATCAGCTGTAAAACACTTTGAAAAAATCCTTCAGGCAGATGCTGACACCCAAAGAGGTGCTACTGCCCTGGACTGTGTGACTTCCAGAGAAAAACCCTCCATGTGCTTCAGGTCAACTCTTCCAGCCATTCTCATTGCTTTTGCCAAAAGAGACAATCACACCTGACTCCAGCAGATTATAGAAGTCTTGGTGTGGCCACAGCAGAGTAAATGATGGACTGCCAAGTTCTCAGCTACTTTTCCCTGAAAACTGCATAATGCCAATGCTCCAGTGCAGCTCTCCCTGAAGACAGGGACACAACACAGCTGTGGGAACTGTTAACAGGAGCCCCACTACAGCTTTGAGTTCACCTGCAGGTTCACCCTTTACATTAATTTGGCATTTGAGACTAATTATTGCCCAGTCGCTCCTTAAAGCTTTGCTTCAAGGAAGGTGAGAGAGAAAAGCCCTGTTGGAGACAGAAGCTGGGCTGCAGAGCTGCCCTGATCCACAGCAGTGATCACACCACTCCATCCACAGCCCTGAGGGCTGAAGGAACAAGAAACTCCAGAAATCAGCCAAGCAGGATTCACATTTTTATTAGGAAAAGCAGAAGTCTGTCTAACAGTGACAGGGTTTCAGTGAAGTGCACAGAAGGCATAGTGCCATTTGAGGGCCAATCACGTCATTCAAACAAATCAAAAATTACAAGAAATCAGGCAGAATAGGGTCAAAAAAAGCTTGTGCTCCTCACAGAGTACCTAAAGCCCTGTTAGGTCAATCTCACTGCAGGATTCTGGCAAGAGCACAGGGAGCTGGGGGGAACTTCAGAGAGGGCAATTCTCACCTCAGTAACACATTTGAACTAAAAACCGGTCTCTTGGAAGTGGACCATGCTGGTTCCAGTGAGCCTACCCTCCTCTGGCACAGCAGAGCTCTCTTCACCCCCAAGTGAAGCTACTACTAAAGTCAGACAGCAAATTAAAATAAATGTAAAGGGAGCCCAGAATGAAATATTCTCTCCTCACTGTACTGATCCTCTTAGTGTGAGATAAGTGGCAGAGTCCTGGTGCCTCTGGCGTTTTGTTTTGTTTGGTTTAATTATTTATAATTCTCAGGAAAAAAACTCTCCAAAGCATACCCCTGGATTCTGCTCAGTTCTGGTTCCATCAGTGACATTTGTGCCTCATGACAACCCCCACAGATGCCAGCAGTCATGTGATTCACACCAGAGTGACCCTGTCCTTTCCCCAGCCCAGGGGGAAGGCAGACTCTTCACCCTGCCCTGTTCCCCAGCCCCAGCTTCCCCCACACCACCCGAGCTTTCCAGGTAAACTGGAAACTGTGCAGTTTCAAACTACCAAACCAGCACTGGGTATGGCAAAAGAAGCCAGAGAAATCAACTTTTCCTGTGCCCTGAGCACACATCCTGCTGGGAGCAGGGACCAGTCAAGACTCCAGTCCAGCCACCGCCTCCAGGACTGTCCTCAAGGTTGAGATGAAGGACTGAAGAGCCTCTGGCTTTGCTTCATTTTGCTTCACCGAAATCTGCAGCTCTGAATCTGCTGCCTCATGCAGGAGCTCTGTAAGGAAGAGGCAGCCCGAGTCATGCTGGGCACTCAGATAAGCTTTCCAGGGCTGGGCTCCAGCTTTGCTCATGGCAATGGTCTGGATGTGCACAACACGAAGGGCTGTCTGGATGGTGTCTGCATGGACAAGCCCACACCAGGGCAGAGAGAGCTGGCAGCTCGTGTCCAGGCTCAGCCAGGTCTTCTCAAACTGTTCTGCAGTCAGGGAAACATTAGGAATCAAGCTTAGGCTGCCTGCATCAGGATGAGCCTTGAGGAGTTCTTTATTCCCTTCAGACACTGGAGTACCAGGGTGAACCTCAAGGACTTCCTTAGTCCCTTCAGAAACCAGTGACTCTGAAATGAAAGCACAAACACATATGAGATGCAACTCCCAGCTCCACAAAGCCCATCTGATGGAGCAGAGGAAGGCTGGAATCCCAGTGCCACCTGCAGCATTCCCTGGGCTAGTGAGGGACCAGCCACACACTGCACAAGGTGATCAGAACACCAAATTCCCAAAGCACTCTGACATTCTTCCAAACAAACCCACAGGAGAACATCCTGGCCGCCCAGAGCAGCTATGGCTGCCCCTGGTTCCCTGGAAGTGTTCCAGGCCAGGTTGGACAGGACTTGGAGCAGCCTGGGACAGTGGAAGTTCCCTGCCCATGGCACGAGTGGAACGAGAAGAATTTCAGGGCTCCTTCCAACACAAACCATTCTGGGATTCTGTGATCTGCTGGCAAGGGGAGAATGGCTCCCAGAGGAAGGTGAGGCAGGTTTACCTGTGTCTCTGTTCCTGGAGTCAGCATAAGGCGAGCAAGAGTAAGAGGGTTCCACAGGCTGCTGAGCAGTGGCGAGAGCCCAGCGCTCTCTGCCATAAACTGTGGCCAGAGTGTTGAACTCCCAAGCCCAGGCATTGACAGGCTGCTTGCTCTGGTCCCCCAGGAGCCCCAGGGAGGGGTCAGACTTGGGGCTGCACAGGACCCGCTTCACTTCCTCCACCCCAGACTGCAGAAGGCGATAGTAGAACAGCCCACGGTCCCGCACGGCCATGTCCTGCTCCTCCTCTGGGAATCAGAGATGCAATTCATGGAGAATCCTACCAGCCACATTTCCCCAGAGTACTGACAATCATCAAAAACAGACTTTCAGGGATACAATGCAAGCCTGCTTACAGGCAGACAGTGAAAGGACAAGAGGGGATGTTTTAAAACTAACAGAAGGCAGGATTGGCTGGGATATTGGGAAGGAATTGTTCCCTGTGAGGGTGGAAAGGCCCTGGCACAGGCTGCCCAGAGAAGCTGTGGCTGCCCCTGGATCCCTGGAAGTGTCCAAAGCCAGGCTGGACAGGGAAGGTGTCCCTGCTCAGGACAGGGGGTGGAACTGGATGATCTTTAAGGTCCCTTCCCAACCAAACCATTCCATGACTCTGTAACTCCACATCCACCAGCCAGCCAGGGGCCAGGCAGCTGCCTAAGGCATGGAACCACCTGTCCCTGCCAGCCTGGATGGCCTCCTCAAAGGCATCAGAGCATCTGAGATGCTGACAAAGCCTGGGGACACAGCCAGAGCAGGTCCCAAAGCCTGTGAGGACACAGGGAACCCACCAATGCAGTAGTAGAGCAGCCTGCCCAACATGTCCTGGCACTCGGCGGGCCGGGCCAGGAAGAGCCGCAGCAGTGCCGTCAGGAGCTCCATCTTCACTGCTGGGAATGTCTCAGACTTCACATTCTCCACAAAGTCCTCCAAGACATAGGGAGCATTGGGGATCTTCTCCCCATGTGTGCCCAGGAGCCAGACCAGCGCTTGCTTGCCCTAAAGGAACCACAGGAACACCAGCAAACAGCTGCTGTGTGCCACATGCTGGCATGAAATTAGCACACTTGGGAGAACAAATCTGAGGATTTATGAGTTTTGCCCCCAATCTCCAGGCAAAAGGAAGATTAACAGTCCTTGTCCATCCTCCCCCGAGCACTGTCACCTCACCTCGCTGTCCTGGATGGTGTCCTCACAGCCAGGCAGTGCCTGGCACACGGCATCTGTGCACTGGGGACACAGCCAGGCCAGGTCTCGGAAAGCACGGACCACAGCTGCGAGAAAAACAAGTCACCAGCATCCCCAAAGTTATAAAAACCATTAGGGGGAAAAAATAAATCATTTCAACTGCCCCCTCCCCACTCAAGAAGCTTTGCAAATCTCAGCCAGGAGGGTCAGTGCCCTGCCTGTGACTGTGATTTGAGGCACCCTCCTTCCCAATCCCATGACATTGCATTTGTCAGAGTAAAGCTGCACCAGGTCTAAAATAAAGCACTGATATCTCAGATTGTTCCTCTGCTGGAGAGTAGCCTCTCTTCTGGCCACTGCCAGCCTTCAAAAAGTCTCTGACTCACGATGCTTCAGACACATGAGGTTAGAATGACAAATTAAAGCTGACCCCGATTCAAAATGAGGCTCGTGAACTTTAGGTCAAAACTTTAAGGGTTTTTCTGCTCACTCAGACACACCAACAGCTCCTGAAATGGAATTCAACAGCTGAGTGCAAGCTGTGTGGTTTTCAAACCTGAGAGCAAGACCAGTTAAAAGAGAGCAGCAGGAACAGCAGTGATGTGAAGGTGGATCTGAGGGCAGAAGAGAATAAAGGAAGCTTGGGTACAACTGAATCAGACCATTATGTGAGGAACAGAAATCACAGAGATTCAAAAGATCTATTAATCATCTTGGCTCTCAAACAGACAGTAAAATGTCTCTGCTGAGCCACTCACTCCCTGAGTCAGCAGGTGGCAGCCAGAAAGAAGCACAAACACAGCTACAACCATCTTCCCCTTTCCCACAGAGAGCAGTTCCTGCAGAAGGAACACACTTTATACCCCTCAACCCACCTGGAAAACTTCTACCTGAAGGTACCAATTAAACTGAAAGCCAAGTGCCTTTGAGGGTGTTGAGTTTGGGATCACGAGCCCCAGCAAGGGCACCTCCTGAGAGCACAAAGCAGGCAGCAATCTGCAATGGTTACCTGAGGTGATGTGCTCCTGCTGAAGCCCCAGAAGCTCTGTCAGAATCCCCACACACTGCTCTGTGTATGTCCTGGCAATATTGGCTGCAAGGATGCCAAATAGACATAAAAATCAACCTTCTATCAGAGTGAAACAGGAATAATGAGCGCAGCTACTCATCACAAGCTCTCTTTAAAGAAAGTCTCTCTCCTTTCCCTTCTGACTACCATTTCTGAAAGTGTGGCCAAATGAGCTTGTTCTCCACACCAGGGACATGTTCTTTTCTTTGAGGCCATGCCTCAGAAGATTTCTGAACTTTCCTTAAATGTAATACAATAAAAAAGGCATTTTACCATCCCCAGTTTTGTCCTTATGAATACTGTCATAATTCACCTATTTTTAAAGCTCACAAAACCAAAACTATCACCTTAGCTCTGCCCCCACAACTCAAAGAACAAGCAGGTATTAGAGCTCCTCCACACCTGCACAGCTGCACTGAACACTCTAAGGCTCATTAACAAGATGAAATGACACATTTTCTCTAGAGCATCTCCTCACAGCATAAGATTCAAGGACTTTCTGCACAACCTGAAGCAGCTCAATGCTAGGACTTCTGAAATAATCAGTGCTTCAGAAACACTGACACAAACCACTCCTGGGCAGGTTAGAGTCTGTGCTGCTGCAGCACAGGGCAGTGACTTGCTGCTTGCCCAGGTACCCCTCAGCAGAGAACAGCCCCTCTGAAAGGCCCAGGGCTGCAGCCAAGCCAAGGTACAGCTCTCACCTATGGCAAAGATCGCTCCCTGCGCCAGCTCCACTGACACGTCAGTGCAGTAACCCTTCAACTCCTCCAGAACCTGCTGCACATTTTCATCATTCACCAGCTCACATAGCACCTCCATCTTCTGGCATTTGATATAGTGGGGCTCTGAGTAGGAGCAGAAGAACTTTTTGTAGTGGCTGCTGAAGTGGCCGGGCAGGGTCCTGAGGATCTGGCGCACATGGCAGAGTGCGGTGAAGCAGAGCTCCCTGCTCTCCGAGGTGCAGACAGACAGCAGTGGGCCCTTCACCCGCACCAGCACATCTGTCTGCACATCTGGGTACTCCCTGGCCAGCACCAGGAACAGCTTGGTGGCTGCCATCACAACGCTGGGGCTGCTGCTCTTGAGGTAGCCATCGAGCAGGTTGAGGATGTCGAAGAGCTCGTCCTCGCTGCGGGGTTTGTAGCGCAGCAGGAAGGTGAGCACCTCACTCTGCCCCCACTGATCCAGGTCAGGCATCCTGCCAGAAGCACAGGGGCATGAGTCAGGGAGAGCAGGAACATCTGTGCAGAGGCCTCAGCCTCCAGCTTCTTTATGGCCTCTGCTCCCAACCAAGCAGACAACCGTCTCCAACAGTTTTACCATGAGAGAACTGCCTGGTTATTAATTCAGTATCAGTCATGTGCACTTTTGCTGGTGTTTAGACCAGGCAGCAACACTGAGAAGAACCATCTGGGCAGAGCAATACCCCTCTTTTCCTACATCAGGTAGAATTACCTGCAGAAAAACTGATTTCTTGAAGCACGACAGCTATATATCTTTCAGTGGATCTGGAGAGACACACTAGAACATACCTGTCCCACAGATATATCATGTGTATTATCACTATAAAAATCCCAAAAGTCTAATCACATTAACCTACAATTACAAACCAAACCATCAGCTGAGGCAAAGACTGCCCAGAAGAGCTGGGCATCCCAGATTTCTCTTAAGACACTAGCCTGAAGTGGTTTAGTTTATCTTAGGATGGCCACCTCCATCTTTGGGTAGGAGAGAGGTAGGTTATGTCCCCCGAGAAACTGCCTCTGCATGGAAAACATGAGAACAAGAGAGAAGCTTCCAGTACTATCTTAATACCAAAAAAAACAAACCTGTTGAGGAGATGATGGGCAATGGGTTTGTTGATGACAACACCTCCCTCCTTCTTCAGGATCTCTTCCAAGGCCCTCAGACAGTTCACTACCACAATGGGGTCCTGGTCACGAAGCAAACTGTAGAGCTCGTTCACCAGAGCACCATCTGCAAAGCACAGAGCTCCTGCCATCAAGATCTACTGCCACACTGCAGTTGAATCACTGTATTTATCACAAAAAAAAAGACGTGGCTTGAACTGGATCAACAAAACTTCAAGCACTGCAAGAACACCTGCCCTTGGCACAGCTTTTCCCTGAGGGTCTTGTGTGGGTCACAGTGACCCCTGGCTGATCAGAGACTGGGGATGAAAGAAAATCATTGTATCACTAAGTCATAGAACGTTATGGGTTGGAATGGACTTTAAAACTCATCCAGTGCCACTCCTGCCATGGGCAGGGACACTTTCCACTATCCCAGGCTGCTCCAAGCCCTGTGCAACCTGGCCTTGGACACTTCCAGGGATCCAGGGGCAGCCACAGGTGCTCTGGGCAACTTGTGCCAGGGCCTCCCCAACCTCACAGGGAACAATTCCTTCCCAATACCCTAAACCTGCTCTCTTTCAGTTTAAAGCCGCTCCCCCTTGTCCTGTCACTCCACACCCTTCTCCGAAGTCCCTCTCTATCTCTCTTACAGGCTCCCTTCAGGTACTGGAAGGCCACAATCAGGTCTCCCCGGAGCTTTCTCCTCTCCAGGCTGAACAATCCAAAATTTCTCAGTCTTTCATTAATTACCCTCCACTTTCCCTCTCTTTCTGCCCTGCAGCCACGACAACACAGGGGCAGCGCAGGAGCCCAGGAGAGCCCTAAAATCTGAACGTACATCACGAACACAGCACCTGCGCGTCCCCAGCCCCACGGCCGGCACCCCCAGCCCCACGGCCGGCACCCACTCACCCACTTCGCAGTCCCCCTGCAGCTTCACCATCTTGGCACAGCCCAGCACGGCCACCCTGCGTACGTAGGACGCCTTGTCCCTCAGCCCGCTCACGAGGGGCTGCTGCAGGTACTCCTGGATCCCGGGCATCCTGCGGGAGGGCAGCCGGACGTCAGCGGGGCACCGCGGCCGGGGACAGCCCGCGGTGCCCCGGGCCCCGCCGCACCTGAGGCCGCACATGGTGCGCAGGGCGAGCCCCCTCACGGCCGGGCTGGGGTGCGCGCAGTCCTTGCGCAGGGAGTTGACGGCGAGCAGCGCCAGCTGCGGCTGCCGCGGGGCCTGGGAGCGCACGTAGAAGGACACCAGCTTCTTCTGCACCACGTCCGGCACCGCGCCCGCCTTCACCATCTCCGGGAACAGCCCCGACACGTCGACGCCCTGCGCCATTAGCCTGCGGCGGGCACGGGGCTCAGCGCGGCGCGGCCCGGCCCCACGCCCCCCGCCCGACCCGCCCGCCATACCGGATCACGCGCAGCACGGCGCCGCGATACCGCGCCGGGTCCGCCTGCACGTGCGGGTTCGACAGCGCCCGGCGGAGCTCCCGCTGCGCCTCCTCGCCGCCCAGGTACGGCATGGCCCCGCGCCGTTCCCGCTCCGAGTGCTAGGAGCCGGTGCCAGTCGCAGTCCCAAGTCCCCGTCCCGATCCCAGGATGCAGTCCCGGTCCCAGCCCTACTCCCAGGCCCCGACCCCAGTCCCGTTCCCGGTGCCGCTCCGCCCACGGTCCCACCGCCCCGCCCACGTGACCCCCCCCCCCCCCCCCCGCACAAATGACGCTGCTCCGCCCCTGGCGCGTGGCCCGGCCCCGGTCACGCCCCCCTCCGCCGGCGCGTGCGCGGCGCTTCCCGCCAAAACCGGTGTGAGGGGAGCAGGGGTCTGGCCCGCCATGAGCGGGACGGTGCTGCCTGGGACCCCCATCGCCGTGGACTTCTGGAGCCTGCGGAGGGCGGCCGGTGCCCGCCTCTTCTTCCTGTCCCACATGCACTCGGACCACACGGTGGGGCTATCCAGCACCTGGAGCCGCCCGCTGTACTGCTCCCCGCTCACCGCCCGCCTCCTGCACCACCGCCTGCAGGTAGGTGTGTCCCGCCCGCTCCGGCCCTCATCGCCTGGGCACCCCATCTACTTGCCTCAACCCTCCTCACCTGCCCTGCCCGGCCCAGCCCTCACACCTTGGCCCCTGCAGGTGCCGATGTGCTGGATCCGGCCGCTGGAGGTGGGGCAGAGCCATGTCGTGGATGAGGTGACGGTGACGTTGATCGACTCCAACCACTGCCCTGGCTCTGTTATGTTCCTCTTTGAGGGTACTTTTGGCACCATCCTCTACACAGGTACATGGCAGGTTCCCACAATCACAGAATCACAAAATTGGTCAGGTTGGAAGGGAGTGCCAGGTCACCTAGTACCAACTCCTTGTTTAAGCAGGGTTGTCCCAGAGCACATGGCACAGAATTGTTACCAGATGGTTCTGAAATACCCTCAGTTAGGGAAACTCCATGCCCTCTCTGGGCCCTACCCTGCTGTCCCTGTCCTTGCAGGAGATTTCCGCTACACGAGTGCCATGCAGGGTGAGCCAGCACTGAGGGGCCGCCACATCGACCGCCTGTACCTGGACAACACCAACTGTCACCCTCAGCGGGCCCTGCCCTCGCGAGCGCTGGCCACCCGCCAGGCTGCCCACCTTATCCGTGCCCACCCGCAGCACCACGTGGTCATTGGTGAGTGCTGCCCTCCCTCTAGCACGGCCCCAGCCAGGGCCTGTGTCCCCCTGCCCTGTCCTTGAGCCACTGCTCCCCTGGCAGGTGTGTACACCCTGGGCAAGGAGACGCTGCTGATGGACCTGGCGCTGGAGTTCGGCACGTGGGTGGTAGTGAGCCCGTGGCGCCTGGAGCAGATGCGGCTGCTGGAGCTGCCGGATGTATTCACTGCCGAGGAGGGCGCGGGCTGGATCCGCGCCGTGGATGTTGCCGAGATCCGCTGGGACACGCTCGTCACCTGGAACACACTGCACCCCACCATTGCCATCATTCCCACCGGCAGGCCCATGAAGGTCACCCACCCCAACATTCACCTCATCCCATACTCGGATCACTCATCCTTTGCAGAGCTGCGTGAGTTTGTGAAGTGGCTGAAACCCTGCTCCATCATTCCCATTGTGAAGGGTGACATGTGCCAGGTTTACTTTCAGGAATTCCTGAGCTCTGCTCCCCAGGTACTTCCCGACTTCAAAGTCTCAAAGGCTGTGCAAGAGTCTGGACAGTGGCAAAGCCAAAGGAGGAGGCAGAAACACACAAATCTCTGGAAAAGAGCCCCATGGCGTTCTGTGCCCCAAGGGGTCGTTTATGAGTCCCCAGAGAAAAATAGTGAGAAACCTGAAACGTTCACAGATATTAAGGTTCCTCAGCACTACTGTGATCCAGTTCTCTGCTCCAAAGAAGGCTGCACTTGCCACAAGGGTGAGAAGGAAGAGCTGAGTGGGGAGCAGCTGGGAAGAGGAGGGGCAGCACCTGTTTCCAGTGAGCACCTTGCAACTAGATTTGCAGAGCAGTATTTGCTCACTCCCTTAAATGTCCTAAAGCAGAATTCCTCACAGACATTTGATCAACTAGTAGAAGACTTTTTTAGGACGGGAGACACACCCTGAAAAATTGTGTGACATTGCTGGTGCCAGTGCAGCAGGTAGCAGTATTCCGTTCTGCTCCATGCTCAGGTTTCCCATTAGGAGAGAGGAGCTCAGCTCTGGGACTGTCTTTACCTCTTTATAGAGGGCAAAGAGGAAACTAGAACCAGATTTTAGACGGTACATCTTAAAAACTTATTTATTTTTTTATGTCTATATCTGCTGTGTCCCCACACTATGCTGGGAGCTGTGGTCCCACCATCTGTGTGCCTTGTGTTCACCTTTCACAGTGACTTGTCTGTCCCCTCTTAGAAAAGTCAGTGAGAGGTTGATTCAAGCAGAGCTGCAGAGGGTGTGAGGTGTCTGCAGCTGAGTAATTGATGGAATGTGATGAAAGGAGCAAGGGGGGAATCTGAGAGCCTCAAAGATTCTCCTTTCTGTAAGTCTGTGATACCTCGCTAACTATGAGTTCATTCCAAAGTGAATTAAAAAATGTTCTGTATTAAGGTGCTTTTTAAAAGTGCTGCCTAAAGAAATACACAAAATGAAGCGCCTTAAAGTCCAATAATCTGTTTTCTGTTACTCTACTAATACTTTCAGCTTTTGCATCCAGCCAGCCAACTGCAGCTGGATGTAGTCCTGCTCTCCTGAAAGTGCCATCTCAACACTAGTTATCAGTGCTTTTTCAGGTTTGTGGCTAGGAAAAGTAAGAATTGTCTGGGTTCTTGAGTTGTAGGCTTTGCAGAGTGGATCACTAAATCCTCTTCAGTGTCTGCTCTCAGCCTTGCACCTCTGAATTCTGTTTGACTGCAGAGCACTCCTGGTAACTGCCAGTGTTCTGCCTTCCCATTCTGCCTGCTCTTGCCCTTCAGTGGCAATTGGAATGGGAGATAATGAAACATCTGCTTGGTGGTGTGATCAGTCTGAGCAGCATTGTTTGGAAAGATTGTGACTGAAGAGCAGAACTGTCTCTGTTAGAGATTTGGCACTTTACCACTCTGCATCAGCTGCAGAGCCCCACCCTGACAGAGCTGGGAAGTGTCTGTAGTGTGACAAACCAGTGGGTACCCCCTACAGCTGACTGTGCCAAACAGCACTGCCAGTGTTTCAGACTGGCCCCTCATATGGTCAGGGCAGCTGGAGTGGAAATGGTAACTGGATGCAGTCCTGGAATAACAAATCAGTTTTTTCCTCAGCTCTTGATCCTCCTTTTGTTACTTTCTAGGCAAAATGTTTCAAAATTTTCTGAACATAGTGTCCTACAGGGCCTTTCCAAGCTGCAGCTACATGGGTTGAATTCCCTGAATTGAGCCAGAAAATGAAATTTGCTCTTGGAGTAGAGCCAGACTGTGTGAAACTCAAAGGTGCCCCTGGATGCAGCAGTTGCAGCAGTCACAAACAGGGCTGTCTGGAACAGTGAGAGTGTTGACAGCCAGAGTGGGGATGTTTGGAGAGCTGTTTGTTTGGCAAACATGCATCCTGATTCCCAACCCTGTGCTTTCCCAGGCATGGCAATATCTATCCCTGTTACATAAGGAGTGCCTGTCCCTGGGACTGCTGTGGGTCCTATGTCCTGCTGCTTGGAGTTTTCTGTGTGGATTATTTCTTAATCCAAATTCAACTGCAGAGCTCTGTCAGGTGGGTGTGAGTGGAGACACCTGCATGTTTTGTAACATGGAAATGATAGTGCTGTGCTTATAGTGTGCTGGCTACTGCTGCTGCCTGGGAGATGCAGGCTGTTATTTAAATATTGTTGAAATTCAAGTGACTCATTCGACAGGCAGGGGAGTGAAGCGCTGCCTGAGCTCCCAAATTCCATGTCCTGCTTTGAGCAGCCTCTCCGCTGCTGGGGAGGAACGCTCACTTTCTGAGTCACTGCTCCACTTGGGCATGTTGCAAACGACCTGGGAGATCTGATGTTTTGTGGCATCCAGTCTTTCCTCTTTTATTCTTATCAACCATTTATTAAAGTAAATGGAGAACCTCCTGGTCAGCCTCTGGGCAAAAATGAATTGTAAATGGTAATTCTTTACAGAGGTAAATCTGAGCTTTAATCATGCACAAAGAAGTGAACATTGCAGACTTCAGAGTCTGGGGATCTGCATCCTATTTCTGTGTCCTCAGTTAAAGCTGCAGAATAGAACACTGGCATCACTTTCTAGAGCTGAAAAGGTAATTCCTGCCACTTGAGGAGGGAATTATCCATCATACAGAGCCAAGGAAATGTAAAATCTCTATTGGCTTTAAAAGGCAATGGAAGCAGGAGAGACTTGACTAACAGTCAGTTTGTTGGAGACCTTTGCCTCATCACAGCAGGTGCACAAGGCATTTTAGTACCAAACATTTCTTCCCTGTTAGGTGTTTAGGATAGCACACAAAAGTATTATTTAAAATGCTGGAAAATAAAATGTGGCATTATGGGGAAAACTGGAATTGCTGACTGTTGGAGCTTCTGGACATCCTTCAGCTTCCCATAAAGATGGGTTTAGTGATGGGCCTGGCTATGCTGGGTTAATGGTTGGACTCTGTGATCTTAATTTAATTTTCCAACTTAAAAGATTCCATGAAGTCTCCTGGCAGTGAATATTCAGCCTCTCACAGGCCTTGTTCTCCCTCACACTTGTGTCCATGATTTCCTATTTTCCTGCCCCTCAGCCTGTCTCAGGGAGCAGCTGAGAGCTGGAATGTCATGGAGAGCAGGCTCTGAGCCTCCTGCTCCCAGCTCACCTGCACTGCTGCCCACAGGTGTGTTTTGCTCACAACAGTGACAAAGAGGAGCTGCAACCCAGTATTGGCTTCACTGTAGGGGATCTGAGGGCTACATGCTTGGAAACTTCAGTTATCCTGGCAGGGAGCAGAACGTGCTCTGAGCAAAGTCCTCCCAAATCTATACACACAGAGCATGTTCCAGCTGCTTATCTCTGCTCCACAGTTGGGAACCAAGCCCCAGTGGGGGGAAACAGCTCAGCCAAGGCCTTGCAGAGGAACAAGGAACGAGCTGAGTTCCCTTTGGCAAGTTTTCAGTAATGTTTTACCAAGCTGTGATCAAATGCTGGCTTGTTGTGAGGGCAGGTTCTGGAGCAGAGCTGCTTGGGGAGGGTCAATCACTGCACTGTGAACAGCTCAGTTGGCTCTAACTTCTCTAAACACTAGGAAAGCATGAGGGAGTGCCCAGTTTATGCTGTGGAGAGGGGAAATTTACTTTCTAGGTTGTTGTTGGGAGGCTGAGGTAAAACTTGCCTGTCTCCTGTGTTCCACAGAAACAAGAGTGTAATGTCATCTTGCAGGGAACACCCCAGAGTGCTGCTGGGTTGGGTTTCTGACTCTGCTTCCCCAATTACAAGGCCAAAGCTCTTCCAACAACTTCTCTCTTCCCTGCTGCAGAGTGGCTTTCTGTTCCTGCAGCACAGGGGCTTCTTTCCTAATTAAAAAAACTGCAATGGTGAAAGCTTTCCTTCATCAGGAAATGAATGAGTTTACATAATTACCTCTACAGTGTGTTGTCACTTAGGGCTAATTCCAAAGCCTGAAATCTCTTTGTGCTTTTTTATGGAGTCCTCTGAAAAGGTATTAGAACATGTTGAAAAGGTTGAGTCATCTTGATAATCATGTGAGGTGCTGCCTTCAAGTGAGCTCCTGTGGATGTTCTGTGGGTGTTTGTGATTCCTTCTGCTCAATTTGGGATGTTTGCCACAGCCACTGCTGTGCTGAAGTTTTTCTGGCTGTGGCTTTGCCCTTGGCCAAACCCCAGCCTGAGGCACAAGCAGCCATGGGTTGTGCAATAAAACCTTTGGGACAGACCTTGACCAGGAGCCTCTTGGAGGCTGGGACTTCCTGAGCAGATGCTGGGGAAGGTGAGACTCATGTTCCATGCTGTCTTGGAGGTCACGGTGAGAGCTGAGAGCAAGAGAGCTGAGTCCTCCATGCAGGACTGAGACCTCCCTGTCCAAGGTACAGAGTTCCTTAACAGTGTTTTGCTGGAGGGGGTTTATACTTGTGCTGCTGTTCATGTAAACAGGCAGCTGTGAGAGTATCTGAGGTTTTCCTACAATTGTGGAATGGTTTAGGTTGAAAGAGACCTTAAAGATCATCAAGTTCCAAACCCTGCCATAGGCAGGGACAACTTCCACTACACCAGGTTGCTCCAAGCTCTGCCCACCCTGGCTTTAAACACTTCCAGGAATGGGGCAGCCACAGCTTCTCTGTGAATCTGTGCCAAGACCTTACCACCCTCTGAATAAGGAATTTTTTTCCAATATCTAATTAAATCTACTCTCAGTCTGAGTTTTGGTAATTTGTAATTGTTATTTTTAAACATTCAAAGAATCTTGTAAACTTTTGCAAGAAAGCCAATAAACATCTCTGTAACGCTGACTTTGGAAAAGTCTGAATTGAGACATGGTGGAGTTCTTGAGTTGATGGTGACTGGAGTGGACTAAATCCGTTCTTGGAAGCATTTGACCTGGTGCCACCTCCCTGCTCCAGCAGGGCCATCCCAGAGCAGATGGCACCGGCTCATGTCCAGATGGGTCTGGAATATCTCCAGTGAGGGAGGCTCCACACCCTTTTGGACAATCTGTTTCCTCACAGGAAAGTTCTTCCTCACGTTCAGGTGGAGCTTCCTGAGCGTCTGTTCCTGCCTGTTCCTCTGGTGCCATCACTGGGACCCCGGAGCAGAGCCTGGGCCTTGCTCTGACACCCAGAGCGCGGCCCGGCTGAGCTCCCTAGGCCCGGCACTGCCCGGCCCGGCCTGGTTGCCGGTGCTATCCTGTTCGGTTCCCGGCCCGGCCCGGTTGCCGGCGCTGTCCCGTTGCGTGGCCCGGCCCGGTTGCCGGCCCGGCCCGTTGTTTCCCGGCCCCGCCCTGCTCGGTCCCGGCCCGCCCCGGCGCTTCCTGCGGCCGCCCCGCCCCGCGGTCACGTGCGCGCTCGCCCGCTCGGGGCTCGGCTGGCTCGGCCTGTGCGGGCTCTCGGGGCCCGGAGCGGCGGCGGGAGCGCGGCGGGGCCGGGGGCGCTCGGGCCCGGGGCGGTGGCGGGACGGGGCGGGGGGAGCCCGGCCGGGCCGTGAGGGCGCGGCGGAGCCTGGCGGCGGCGGCAGAGCGGCCTGGGGGCTCCCCCCGGCGAGCGCGGGCCGAGCGGGCCGGGCCGGCGGCCGTGGCGGGGCTATGATGAGCCCGCTGCGGGGCTCCGCACCCCCGCGTGTCCCCCAGGCAGGTCCGGCCCGCGGCTGAGAACCCCCCACCGGCGGTGAGTGCGGGCTGCGGGGTCCGGCGGGGCGGGCAGGCCCGGGCCCGCCCCTTCCCCCGCGCTGGGGTTGCGCTGGGCCGGGGAGGGCCCGGGGCGGCGGCGCGGCCGGGCCCGAGCCCCGGCAACGGCCCGGCCCGGCGGGCTCCGCTCCCGGCGTTCCGGGCCGCGCGGCGGGCGCTGCCCCGCGGGGTGGTTGGGCCTGCCGGGGTTGGGTTTCCCACCGCCTCTGTTTTTACAGTGCCTAGGAAACAGGCCTGGGGACGGGATCGTGATTTTCGCGGCATCTTCCCACTTCCTGCGCTCCCCCGATTTTCTGTATTGTTTTCCTCGGTACCGGGTTTTTTTTTAGCCTGGAGGAAAGGCGGCTCGGGAGTGACCTTATCACTCTCTGCAACTCCCTCAAAGAAGGGTGTAGCCAGGTGGGGGTCGGGCTCCTCTCCCAGGTAGCGAACGGCAGGACAAGAGCACAGAGTGTTTATCTGCGCCGGGGGAGGTTTATGTTGGACAATAGGAGGAATTTCTTCACTGGTTAGACATTGGAACGGGTTGCTCAGGGAGGTGGTGGAGTCACCGTCCCTGTAGGTGTTTGAGCAACTGGACGTGGCGCTGAGTGCTCTGGTGTGGGTGACAGGGTGGTGTTTGGTCACTGGGTTGGACTCGATGATCTCAGAGGTCCTTTCCAGCCTAATTGACTCTGTGATTCCTGTCGTGTCCTCGGTCTCCTTTCGCCCTTAGAGGGCTGGATAAGGAGCTGTGTGCTTCTCAAATGCAGTAATCCCACTGCACAGCGTCGCTCGGCGATGCCCTTAGGAGCAGCAGTTACAGAGGTTCCCTTCCTCTGTGGTGGGCGTCACATGGTGCTCAGAAAAACAGTCGTCATTCTGGTTTTTGTGCACATAGAGAATCTTGTCTGTCACAACCTGCTGCCCCTAATGAGTTCTCTCCTTTCCTAGGTATGGCCTCACAGCTGCAGGTGTTCTCCCCTCCGTCAGTATCCTCGAGTGCCTTCTGCAGTGCCAAGAAACTGAAAGTGGAGCCGTCTGTCTGGGATGTTTCAGGACAGAGCAGTAGTGACAAGTATTATACCCACAGCAAAAACCTCCCAGCAGCTCAAGGGCAAGCCAGCTCCTCTCATCAGGTAGCCAATTTCAGCATCCCTGCCTACGACCAGAACCTCCTTCTCCCTGCTCCCTCCGTCGAGCACATCGTGGTCACTGCAGCCGACAGCACCGGCAGCAGCGCCACAGCATCCTTCCAGAGCAGCCAGACCCTCACGCACAGGAGCAACGTTTCTTTGCTGGAACCATACCAAAAATGTGGATTAAAAAGGAAAAGTGAAGAGGTTGACAGCAACGGTAGTGTGCAGATCATTGAGGAACATCCACCTCTCATGCTGCAAAACAGACCTGCGGTGGGTGCTGCGGCCACGACCACCACGGTCACCACAAAAAGCAGCAGCTCCAGTGGGGAGGGGGATTATCAACTGGTCCAGCATGAGATCCTGTGCTCTATGACCAACAGCTATGAGGTCTTGGAATTCCTGGGACGAGGGACGTTTGGGCAGGTGGCGAAATGTTGGAAACGTAGCACGAAGGAGATTGTAGCCATCAAAATCCTGAAGAACCACCCTTCCTACGCCCGGCAGGGCCAGATCGAGGTGAGCATCCTGTCTCGCCTGAGCAGTGAGAATGCTGATGAGTACAACTTCGTCCGCTCGTACGAGTGCTTTCAACACAAGAATCATACATGCCTTGTCTTTGAGATGCTGGAACAGAACTTATATGATTTCTTAAAGCAAAACAAGTTCAGTCCGTTGCCCTTGAAGTACATCCGGCCCATCCTGCAGCAAGTGGCTACTGCCTTGATGAAGCTGAAGAGCTTGGGTCTGATCCATGCTGATTTGAAGCCAGAGAACATCATGTTGGTGGATCCTGCACGCCAGCCCTACAGAGTGAAGGTGATAGACTTTGGGTCGGCCAGCCATGTGTCCAAGGCCGTGTGCTCCACGTACCTGCAGTCACGGTATTACAGGTAAGCACTGCCCCTGCTCACTGAACCAGGTCAGGCTGATCCTGCTGGGGGTTCGTTCTACAGACACTTAAGCTCTTCTGTCTAACCCCAGCTGAGGGGCAGCAGGAAATCGTCAGCTCTGCATGTTTCCTGGAGATTTCTTCTGAAAGTTGGATGTCTGCCTTGCAAGGGTGGCCTAATCTGCAGCCTAGTACCTTCCTTTTCCCCCCAGATCAGTGCACTAAGTTGATTCTACCCTGTCCACTGGCTTGTGACACTGGATGAAATAGGAAACTAGAGAAGCAGTATAGGAGTGTTAAGTAGTGCATTTGGGGTTATCTGCCATGATCTGAAACTGGTCCATTAACCTTGGAGATTTAGAAGGGAGAGAAGTCAAAGGGATGTCAATATCTCTTTGCTTTTGTTTCTTCTGATTCTTCATCTTTGTCTGAACCCCCTTGATGAGCACATGACTTCCTGTGTCAACCCTGGCTAAGTCATGCTTTCCTGAGATCTGCAGCTCCCTTAGAGCACTTAGGAGAAAGATCTCGGCTTCCCTTAACAATATGTAGAGATGTCTTCTACCCTACTCTTGCCCAAGAATTAAAAATAAATTATGGGCAGAGATGTTAAAACTCAGAGACTGTGCGCAAAACAAGCTGTGCTGTTTCTTTCAATTATTTCTCCAGCTTGGCTCTGTTAAGTGTGTATTTGAATTTAAGTAGCAGCAGACTTCAATAAATGGATGCAGAAAGAACTTCTGGCTTCAAAGGGCTGTGAAGAGTCTGTGCTGTGTTGTCAGGGTTGCTTTGGGTGGAATGTGAGCTCACTTGACGCAAAACTCAGAACTAGTATCTAGTCCTTCCAGCTGAGACCAGACAGGACTGAGACACTCCACCCCACCCTGTGTCTCTGCCCTGTTTGATGTCTTCCCTGGCTGCTCACTTCAGTTTTAAAGCCTGGCTTATTGTAGGCTTGCTCTGCTCATCCCTCATGCTCCCTGTGTGCTTGCTCCCTTTGTTTTTGTGTTGTTTTTCTTTTTAACTCTAACACCCAGTACCAGCTTTCCATGATATTCCTTTGACTTTTCTTAATCCATTGCTCATGATCTTTGCTCAGTTTGTTGGCACCAATCTTTCCAATTAAACTATTGATTGGTATGTTTTTTTTGTAGCACTGTTGTCCTGTGCCCCACAGCTCTGTAAAAATGCTCACTCTAAAATACATCATCAGTTTTGTTGTTATTGCATGGAAAGAGGTGACCACTGGTCAAGAATCTGCTCTGACTTGCCACACGTGTCAGCAAAGCAGTTTGGGGAGGCCCATGGTGGTTTTCAGTTTCTGGTATCTCAGAAAGCAGATTTAGCTGAGGAAAAGCAGTGAGGGTTGATAAGAATCTTCCAGGGGGTGCAGGGAGAGAAATTCCTACTCCATCTGTGTGTGGGGCACTGGACTCCCAGCCCCTTCCAGCTCCCTGGGGTGACTGACTCTGCCAGGAAGGCAAATAACCTGGGATTAGGTGGCGTTGGACTGTCTGCTTGGCTGGAGTAAAGAATGCTGTGATGTGGAAATCTAGTATTTAGTGATATGTAATTAGTCTAATGGTGATGATTACTAAAATCCATAATCTAGGAATTTGCGAAGATGGCGCAGAAACTAGCTTGTTGTGGGAGAACTGGATTGCTTTACCCATATTCATATTAAATTAGTGTTCAGATGAGTTCCAAGTTGGAATTTTTTTCAATGCTGTGTTTAATGAAAGATCATAGACCAATTCTTCATATGGTTCTCTGTCAGCCATTAAAAATAAACTTCTCTGTGCTCACTCTCTAGCTTTCAATCCCTATCACTGACGCTTAAGTAACCTCTGCTGTAGAGAACTCTAAACCAGCTACACTTGGGTACTGTAAGATGCATTTTCTGATTTATGTACCCTTGAGGAAAAAAATCTTCCTTTATTAATTTTGGTGATGCTGGAGGTCATGCTGCCCAGCAGCCCAGCTCGCTTAGGGTCTGGCTGTCCTGCTGGCAGTGACACCTTGCTCCATGTACAGCTCCAGCAGCATTGCCTCGTCGGGATGTCACACTGGGTTTGTCAGGACAGGTGTGCCACGCCTGAGTCAGGATCCCTTTTCCACAGACACTGCTGCTGCCTGACCCCACTCAGGAGGGGCAATTCTACTGCTCACACTTTAAAGAGTGAGTAGCAGTGCCCATGAAGAATTCTTTGGCTCTAAAGCCCATCATGGAGTAGGAGTAGATCAGCTCTCTGCAGGGAACAGTTTCTGTGGGAGCCCTAGGATGTTTTTGCAGTAATTCCTCGCCTGAAAACTCAGGTGAGTTTGCTTTTGTTCTTGGGGAGGATGAACAATGGAAGGACAGAATAAAAAACCCTTGGAATACTGATCTCCCTGCTGTACAGAGTGGGGTTTACTCATATCCTGTGTTATATGTGAGTGCAGCCATCCTGGGAGTTTTACTCAGCTCCCTGTCTCGGGGTGCTGCCTGTGGGCCAGTGTGGAGCACAAACTGTAGGACTGGACAATTTGTGCTATGAGAAGGTGGCCCTGAGCACTGAGGGAGCTGCAGAGTGCAGGAGTATCCATTTCTCACCTTTGCTTTGGGCTCCATGACCTACTTCTGTCCCAGCCATGCTGGCCTGGGGAGCAGCAGCGTCTGCTGCCAAGTCTAACTCTGCTAATCCAGCTCTGTGCTGGCCCTGCTGCTCCCTGCATTGCTGCACTTGCACAGGCTCTGTGTTCCTGCCATCCCAAAGCACAGGTGTAAACAGGGGGTGTTTGCAAATGCTGGGACAGAGTCTTGCAGTTTTCTGGGGATGCTGTGAGTCCTTTCTCTTCTGAGAATGCCTGAGTGTATTTGTCAGCTTTGGGAGGCAGTGCTTGGCAAGCATCTGTGCGAAGAGTGTTGTTGATTTTATTTCAAAGAGCTTAAGATGCTAAAATCACTTTAATCTCTGGCAGAGCAGCTATGGAAGTGACCTCTGCCTGCTGACCTGGTTCAGCTCACATCTCATAAGGCTGCTAAAAAGGAGATGAGAGAAATTCTGATTTCCCAGCTCTGTCCTGCAATCAGAATGAAATCAGGTGGCTCATGAGACGTTCATTTAGTTGCAAGGAATAGAATACCAGACTTCAACTTGCTGTCATCATGGTACTGAGATTTAGGAATGTGCGAGTCTATTCCATCCTGGAGTTAAAGTCCAGCAAACTGCCACAAATCTCTATTTCCACTGGAATTGGAGGGGGGGTTTTAACACACAAGAGAAGAATTAGCGTGCTCTGCATATTCCACAAGCCATCTATATTTTAGTTTGTTTGCCAGTCCAAATGTAGCATTCCTTATATGACAGGTCTGGGTCCTTTCTGATTTGGAAATTCCTGCATCAGGATAATCAAGAGGGGCAGTACAGTTTGCTGATGATGTCTCATAAAGTAATGGCAAGGGAAGGCTCCTGTGTAAACATATGAATTGTATTTTTTCTACTTGTGAAGAAGGAGATTCCTCTGGTTTGCACCTCTTAGCCTGTAGAAATTTGTATCTATTCTAACATATTTCCTTAAAATATAAATGTTAGCAGGACAGTCAACATTCAAATATCAGCTATTGCTGATATGATATATTATATATGATACATATCATATATATTATATCTATATCTATATCTATTTTATTTTCATGTGTGAGAAACTTCTCCAAAGTCAACAACTGCCAGGAGCAGCCAAACAAGAAGGTAGAAAGAGACCAGTGTTGAGTAGAGAGTGTCATTGTGTCTTAGCTTGAATGAGCTATTATTCTGATTACTGAAAATGTATCATGGCTCTGATTTTGGGGGCTCAGACATCATAAAATCTAGATAATAAAGAATAAAAGTGACCTCACTGCAACAGGCAGCTGGGTCAGCTGTTTATCATTTTTATAAAATCCCAGACTGGTTTGGGTTTGGAAGGGAGCTTAGAGCTCATCTCATCCTACCCCTGCCATGGGCAGGGACACCTTCCACTATCCCAGGTTGCTCCAACCTCAGTCCTTTTCTAATCTTGTGCTTTCTCAGGAGCTCTGCGCCTGAGCAGCTGGGCTGAGTGCCTTTGTTTTGGAGACACCTGTGTAGACAGCTAAAACAAAAGGTGTATCTGTGTCACCACAGCACAAAGGGTGATTAATTGGGAGTCACTTCTTGCCATGGACAAACAGTTGGGACGTTGAGCAGTCGAGGAGGGTGGGTGTCAAATTTACTGACACCTGTACATTACCAAGCCCTGGTTTTTAGAATTCTGTAGAGGGATCAGAGCTGGTTTCAGAGCCTTTTTTGAAATATCCATAGTGTAACACCAGAAATGCCACACAAGCCCTGGGGCATGACCAGGAAATGGATAGCCTGGAGTTTAGAGCTTTTCTGTCTTCCTTTGCTCTCGTGTTAGTTATGCATGATGAAGGTCAAGGCTTTTGTGTTTCCTGTACTTTCCAGAGTAAATTCCCACACCAGCTCACATGCGGTTTGCAGCACCTGGGGTTTTGTGGTCTAGGCAAATGTAGGACCAGAATTTCTCCTGTCAGATCGGCCTCAGTTTGTTTCAGAACTCTGTGTAGGTGAAGAGCTGTACTAAAACATCCTTCTGTGTTATGAGTCAGCTCCAGACAGAAATCTCCCTGAAATTCCATCCTGTTAGAGAAGCAAACCCTGCTTGGAGTGTGAGTTTTTTTTATCACTTCCCCATGAAGGCTGGGCCAGACAGGTACATTTTGCATTAGGTGTGGTTGAGTGCACAGAAACCTGAAACACGACCTCCAGCTGGGCTCTCTGCATCCATTTTCAACTCGAAACTCTCTGAGCAAACCCTGCATAAAAACGTGCTGATAGAAACCCAGCAGCTCTCTGAGGAGCTCCTTTTCCTGGCTCTGCAGGTGCTCTTCTTTCCCACATGAAGCAGGCAAGCCTCCTGCAGCTGCCTAGGGTCTCAAGACCTTCTAGAAAAGTCTCAGTTTGCTAGAGCTTTTCCTCCCAATTCTGTTAGGATGGGCTGGACTAAATGATCTTGAAGATCTCACCATAATTCTGTGATGCTGTGTGCTGTCTCAGGGACATCTCACATGCTGTCAAGTGTAATTAAACTGATTACTCACAGAGTAACTTAATGCAACTGTGATATAAAGGCCTCCTAGGAGCTGGGGGACACCGTGGCAAGAAAATAATCCACCTAAGTGATTAAAAGGTTGGGATCCATTAGGCCACCCAAGGAAAGAACTTCTGCTTTGAAGTGAATAATTTATAGTCACACAGATTTACTTGTTCATGGAGGGGCTTTACCCAGAGTGGTTTACAGGGAAGAAATGCAGCTTTCAGAGTAAATGATTTGACTTTGGCCTTTTCTCTCCTTTTCCCTTTCCAGAGCTCCTGAAATCATCCTGGGTTTGCCGTTCTGTGAAGCCATTGATATGTGGTCACTGGGCTGTGTCATAGCTGAGCTGTTTCTGGGCTGGCCTCTGTATCCGGGAGCATCTGAGTATGACCAGGTGAGAGCACGTGGGGGATGTGGGATCTTCACATGAAACCAAATTTTCTGCCTTCAAACCCTCCTGAACCCCTCATGTCCTGCATCAGTTTTCATCAGTGCACATTGCTGCTGTCTGAGCTTATTTTCTCTCTGTGATATTCCCATTGTCTCTGGGCAGGGAGCACAGAGTTCTGTGTGTTTTCACTTGAGCTGAGTGTATCCTGTCCAAAAAAAAAGGGGCCAATTTGCAGTTAACCCCTGGTTTCCAAACCCAAAAGCTGTTGAAACAGCTTCCTGCCAAAGCAGAAGCGAGGTGTGTGTTTCCTGGTGTGAAGCACCCTCTGTAATTTCACCATGAGGGCAGTTTTTCCATGTGGGGACAGAGCAAGCCTATCATTCCTGCCCTGTTAATACCTACAGCAACCCTCAGTTTTTATGCAAAGTGTGAGCCTCAAGCTGTCTTTGGAATCCAAGGGCAAGACTCTGAGAGGCATCTTGAACTAATTAGTCCTGTCTGTGGACTTGGCATTATTACCTGGCCTAGTCAGTGCCTATAAAAGGACAAAAAGTCTGTGAGAGGGGTTTTTTTCAGAGTAGCTTTTCCACTGGGGTTTTTGTGGTGGGATCTTGTTGCAGTGCTTAGTATGGTTTTCCTTATGTGATAAAATACATGAAAACTTACTAAGTTTGAAAACTTACTTGTCATGTGTCTTCCCAGTGCTATAAATTTCCAAAGGAAACACAGTTGTACCTTAATTAACAGAATGAGTTAGAAAGTAGCTGAGGTAGGGCCTGGTGGTTTCCTTGTGCACTGGGTTTTGTGTAATTCTGAGAACCTTATCTGCTCATTCAGGTGGCTGGGGAGGAGCTGCTTTTTCCATTGCTTAATGACAGGATTCTGCAGCCCTCTGTGAGGTGTGACTTCATGGGGTTCATTTTGATGTCTGAATTTCCCTTGAAGACTGGGGATGACTTGGCTTTCATGTTTACTGAGATCCTGCAGCAGAAAGTGGAAGTTGAGGTGGAACATGTGAGAGGACATCTCCAAGAATAAGTTCATGGGCTGGGATGGGATTTACAGATATTTTTTTAAACACTGTAAAGCAAAAGTTATGTCCTGTAACAGTAGAACTGCTACCTGAACTACTGTATAGGTACAAGAAATATTCACGTGCAGACACTTGGATCCACCTTGGCTTAATTGAAAAGTGAGCCCATAAATTCAGGTGATCACAAGATGTGACAGTGCCCTGTTTTGGCACAGTGGCATAGCAGGAGTTTGGCAAATAAGAAATGCTAAGGATCTGTAATTGATGTTTTGATCAAGGCACAGTTACCTTAATACTGTGGAGTTTTTAATAAATTTGCTATTTTCTTTCCTTTTGAGCATACCTTTTTATTTGTTATCTCTTTACCAGTGTCTTATCAATACCATCACAAGGATTCAGGTGCATCTTCCAAAATTCTGAGCCATGTAAAAATGTAAATTTTTAACATGTAAATTTTTAACATGTAAAAATTAGTATATTAAATGTGTTTGAGGATGTTTGGTCTTGGTTTTCTGGTCAGTGAGAGCTTTGCCATGACGTTATTCTGAAGTTTTGTGCCTAGTGTATTGTGTAGGCACGCACAGCAGTGTTGCTTGGATAATTATGCCTTTAATTATTTATACATACATGATAAATTTTGCAGTATTTTTCCCTCAAAATATGTATTTCTTACACTGTTTAATGTCTTAAAAGCCTACAGTCTGCTTACATACACATTAGCAAAAAATATTTCCTTAAAATAAGAAAGATGCATTTAAAACCTGAAATTTTTGTGTGATTGCAAAAGTGGCTTTATAAGTACTTGAGATGGTCCCTTTAATTTTGCAGTTTTGCATATCTGGACAGTCTTTCTCTACAGGTAATTTTCTATTAGCTATGAACAAACCTGGCTGTTAATTAACTCATTAGCTGTGAATTCTTTATGGTGGGAGTCCTCACTCTTGCAATTTTCTTTCCTAGATTCGTTATATTTCACAAACTCAAGGCCTTCCAGCGGAATATCTTCTCAGTGCAGGAACGAAAACAAGCAGGTTTTTTAACAGAGATCCAAATTTGGGATACCCACTGTGGAGGCTCAAGGTTTGTCTGTCTCTTCCAACCCCAATTCTCATTTGTTCATTGAGGGCTTGATCAAAATTCCCACCCAGTTTTGGCGTGCTGTGAAAACGTTGTGAGTGAGGATTGGCTTTGAAACGTGGCTGATTTGGGGTCTGTGAATTGCAGGAGCTGTACAGAACTCCCGGTGCTGCTCTGCCAAAAGCAGCAGTGCATGATAGCACCAGCAAAGAGTGGGTGTTCCATCATTGAGATAATGGGTGCTTATTGTGGGCTGCTCATTCTCAGGGAAGTGTGTCATCTTGTTGTCATCTCCTGACAATCCAACCAGTAAAATATGGAGTATTTTGTTTAACAGGAATCTGGTTATGGGTTGGCAGAGGACAGGAAAGAATGGGATGTAGGCCTGATTTACCTTTAAAGCTGAGCAGCAAAAAGAAGGGAATTTTGCCTTTCTGCTTTGTAGAAGAGGGATTTAAAATATTTATAGCCTCTTCTCTTCCTAAATCAGAAACCTTCAGTTCTTTTGGCTAATGCACTACCCAAGGAAGCCTTGAAATGAAGTCATCCTGTTTTTAATTCAGCTTTGCAATAAATGATCTTTCCAGCTGAGGGAATGGGATCCCAGGGCTCTTTGGATTTGACCTGCTGGTGTGTGGTATGCCTGAAAGCAGTGAATGATCATCTACCTCAAAAATTTCTTGCTGCTTTTTCCTTATCAATATGCAATATCTGTGTTTATACTAATGTGGTTTTTTTATAGACCCCAGAAGAACATGAGTTGGAAACTGGAATAAAATCAAAAGAAGCTCGGAAATATATATTCAACTGTTTGGATGATATGGCGCAGGTGCGTGGGCATCTTAGGACACAGATAACTCATTAATTTTTCATAAATTTAATTCAGTAACTAATTTTTGGGGGGATCTCTAAAAATGAGGAGTAGCCAGTCATCTTTCACTGGCAGTTCAGAGCACTGATGGAGGTTTACCATAGTGCCAATTTGCATCAGAAATCAGTAGATTAAAAACAGTCAAAATGTTAATTATGAAGCTGTTTGAAATGTTTTGAGTTTTCTTATGCCTCAGTGTGTTAGACAGGAGTGTGCCCAGGCTGTTCCCAGCATAGTAGAGCAGTAGGAGAGCTGAGCCCCTTCAAATGCATTTGTAGGGTTAAACCTCTTATTAGACTTTGGAAACAATGACAAGAACTACAGATCATTCTTACTGTCATTCTCTCTTTAGAGGTAAAATGAAGGAATATCTGAGTGGTTTTACTATCATGAGGCCTTAAATCTGATATATCAATTTTCTATCACTCTTGTAGCTGTTACCATCAGGTTACATCTGTGCAGAGAAGGTGGAATCGTTCTGGCTTGCCAGCCCCATATAGATTCCCCCAGAACATGAAGGGATTTTGCCAGTGAGTGGAGAATGAAGCCTGGTTGATACCTTTGAATAAACCCAACCCCCTGTTGAGAATTCCACGTGGAAGTTTGACTTTCTCTCCTAGAATGAGCAAGGGAAGGGCGGTGTTTTAACACTGTAATACCTGAAATCAGTCTGGCTAAGAGACAGTAATGCTTAATAAATATTTCTGTGTGATGTGAAGTTACTGAATTGTTAGGCAGCAATTAATTTGATGCTTGTATGAACTTCTCCCATTTGATTTTCTAGGTGAATATGTCTACAGACTTAGAAGGTACCGACATGTTGGCAGAGAAGGCTGACCGAAGGGAATACATTGATTTGTTGAAGAAAATGTTGACAATTGATGCAGATAAGAGAATTACTCCACTGAAGACTTTGAACCATTCGTTTGTTACTATGGCACATCTGCTGGACTTCCCCCACAGTAACCAGTAAGCTCCCTTGGATGGGTTGTTTTGTTTCAGGATTTGCTGGAATCACAGAGCAGCACTTCCCAGCTTTCTGTCAGTGCTGTTTTGTGTAGTTCCTGGCTGATCTGAAAATACCAATGGCATGTGTAAGGAATGGAATGTTCATAAGCTTCCTTTTCATGTTTTAGGACATTCTTTGTTGATTTAAAAGAACCTAAACCTAAAGCACGTGTATAAAGTTGGGAATCTGTCACATCTGTGTCCTGTTTTTACAAATCTGATGTCTTCCTTCTGTCATTCTGTTCCAGTGTGAAATCTTGCTTTCAGAACATGGAAATCTGCAAGAGAAGAGTGAACATGTATGATACAGTGAATCAGATCAAGAGCCCTTTCACCACTCACGTTGCTCCTAACACAAGCACAAACCTGACAATGAGCTTTAACAACCAGCTCAACACAGTACATAACCAGGTATAGCATCTTTCACCTGTTTTATCCTAATCAAAGACATGGAGTAGGCTGATTTGGTGCCATCAGGCCAAAATTTAAACTACTGTCCAAAATTCATAGTCTTGTCTCAAAGTAATTTTCCAAAACTCAGGCCAAGGAGCCTCTTTACTTCATATATTGAAAATTTGTCAGTTCAACAGCAAGTAAATTGGGTGCAGTTCATGTGTTTTTGTTCTGTGTTGTCTTAAGCCTTTTACCTCAAGCATTTTCCAGGTGCTTTCCTCCTAGTTTAATATTGATGGTTCCTGTTGTTTGTTTTATAATGAAGAGAGATAAGATTACAAGAGATAAATGATTTTTTTGTTTATTTTTCTAGGCCAGTGTGTTGGCTTCCAATTCCACTGCTGCTGCTACTCTTTCCCTGGCCAACTCGGATGTCTCCCTGCTCAACTACCAGTCTGCCCTGTACCCATCCTCTGCAGCCCCAGTGGCAGGAGTGGCTCAGCAGAGCGTTTCCTTGCAGCCTGGAACCACCCAGATCTGCACACAGACAGACCCCTTCCAGCAAACCTTCATTGTTTGTCCCCCTGCTTTTCAAAGTAAGCCAAGAACCCTTTGTGTGATGCTGTGGTTTCAGTCAGTTAAGGCAGGAGAAATTCTGATTTGTACTAAACTGAGATAACCCTGGCTTGAGCAGAGCTTTCTGTGGGTGTCACACAGGGTTCTTGTATCAGATGGAAGTGCAGAACCAGGTCAGACATGTGCAGGCAGCTTGATTCCCTTCCAGATCGTGCTGAAACAGGTGACAGGATCTTGCCTGCCTGGCTTGCAGGTTCCAGCTGGTTGCTCAACCAGTTTTTCCCCCCAAACTGAACACAGCAGCATTCCACAGAAAGCAAGGAGCAGAGGAACCAGACCTGCCTAAAAATCACTGTGTCTTGCTGTGTTTTCTCAAGAGCAAATATCTGGTGTTTGAGCCTCAGTTCACAACCCTGGTGCAGGTTTTTGCTGCCAGCAGATTCTCACAGGTTGTAGGTCAGTGAGCTTAGCACAGGCAGAGCTCTGTTCACGCCTCTGTTCGTCCTCAGGGTTCTGTAGTTACGCTGATACCTGGACAGTCTGAAGGGTTATTTGTGATAATGTTATTTGTGACTTGGGAACTGATGGTGTAATTCTTGAACTTTAAACTTGTCTTAAGCAACTTGGAACAGCATTACTGTTCCTGCAAACCAGGCTCCACAGAGCCAGGCTGGTGAGGGCTGGCTGTCCATCATGGATCCCAGGATGCAGAAGTATTTCCTCCAGCTGGTGTTTTACTGGGATTTTGTCAAAGCTTTTTTTATCCCTTAATCCGATCCTATCCTCTGCCCTTACCTAGTAGGAATTTGATTTTTGGAAACAAATGAAAGAATAATAAGGCAGCTCAGTGATGTGTCTTGTCCTCCACAGCTGGACTTCAGGCAACTACAAAGCATTCTGGGTTCCCAGTCAGGATGGAAAATGCTGTCCCAATTGTGCCACAAGCACCTGCAGCACAGCCATTGCAGATCCAGTCTGGAGTTCTCACACAGGTAAAAAAACCATCCCAAACCCCTCATAGGCTTAACTGCAATTCCACCATCCAGGAGAACCCGCCTGAGTGCAGGGGGTTCTCAGGACACTCTGGAAGGTTAAATGCAGGTCACTTCTAAGACAGTATTTTCTTGTTTTGTTTTGTTTTTCTGGAATATTTAAAGTCTGAGCTAATTTATATCATGTACCTCCCTGGTTTTAGGAGTTTGATTTAATAATGGGAATAAATATGTGGTTTTCAGCTGCTAAAAACAGGCTGTATTTTTCAGGCATGGACACTGCCTTACAGGCAGTGCTGGTCATTTTTGCCTACACTTTAAAAACGTGGCAGGAGAAATCATTGCTGTGGGAAGTGAGATCCCAGTAAATAGAGGTGACAACAAAGATTACTCATGCTAAAATTTCATCTTTAAATCAACAAAATTATTTCTGAAGCCTTCTCACCTAGTTATATTCGTAGTGTGAATTAATGTGTAGCAATGACATATCTATGTTTGCAGTTTAAGCAACATGCAATACCAAAATTTGCAAATCATTCTAAAAATGATGTTATAAATATTAGTGATGTGTCATAAATTAAAACCATTTTAATTTCCATAACGTAATCCTTTAATATACAATAAGTTCCTGGTGATTCACAAGTTTTATTCACTGAAAATTTGTAGTTGCCTTTATAATTAAGTGCATTTTTATTTATTTGCATAGTTTTAGTTTCTGCTGGCATTAACATGTACTCTGTTAATTTTACTCTTCAGGCAGTATATTGCACTTACTGACCTTCTTGTAGAGGAGTAATTTTTAGTTTGTTCAGTCCAAATATTTCTGTATTGCTGGTTTCTTTAGCATTAATGATACAGGTCACAGTATCCAAAAAGCAGAATCCACTTGAAGGCCCACCTGAATCCAAGAGTGCACATTGCACACTAAGAATATAATTTTAATTAGACATTTGATGGACTAATACATGTCTGGGTGGTTTCATCACAGATAATTTTGCTCTTCATGACACCAAAGATCTGCTGTGCCTTCCATGAAATCCCATAGTTTACCTTTCCTCAAGAGTTCCGTGTGTGGATTTGAAGGTCTGACAGCAAGTGCAGGGAGCTGCCTGGGATGCAGTTTGTGCCATGGCTAGTGCAGCATGGCTGTCACTTGCTCTCTGGGACCCAGTAGAGTGCCAGTAGCTGAACTCACTTTGACTTTTGAACTGTGTCATCAGAGAGAGATCCCATCCCCAGATTTTTCCCCAACTTGTTTTGACTTTTGAACTGTGTCACTGGACTGGAGATTCCCAGTTCCTCGTGCTCTCCTCAGGGCCGTGAAGGTGCCTGTGGAGGAGCTGCAGGGTCTGGGTGTTGGTGTTGGTGTCGGTGCGTCCCTTCCCTCCCGCGCCGCAGAGCGCCGGTGCGGTGCCCAATGCACTGACCTGCACTTACCTGCCTCAGCTCTGTGTTTCACTCACTGCCTGATCTACATTTCAGGGAAGCTGTACACCACTAATGGTAGCAACTCTTCATCCTCAAGTAGCCACCATCACGCCGCAGTATGCGGTGCCCTTTACCCTGAACTGCGCAGCCGGCCGGCCGGCGCTGGTCGAACAGACGGCTGCAGTACTGGTAATTGCCTCCCTTGATTGTGTTCACTAACTGAGTTTTTGTTTTAACTTAGACTTGCAGAGGGCATGGAAGCATGTGCCATCTTGTGGCTGTGTTCTTGCTACATCTTAATGTCTTGTTGTTTTCCTCCCCAACATTGCTGAAGCACTGTCTGACTCTGACGTTTAGTGTGGCTCTGTAAAGAATCCAGATCCATTGACTATTACCTTTGCTAGCCTAGTACTGAAAGCTCTTCTAAACTAGACCCTAGAAGAGTTGTAATCGTTCTTGTTCTTCACTTACTCTCCTATCTTTGCCTTTTGATTGTGGAATTCAAAGGAATCAGTCTTTAGCTTGACTCTGCTACAGGTACCTGGATGGCCAGAATTTGACCTACTTGGCAAGTTAGCTCCATATTTTGTTTGCAACATGTGTAAAGCTGCTTTGTATGGAGAAATGTTTCAGATCATTAAGCACAGGCTAAAATCCCTAATGACAGCAAATCCTTTAATGTATTCCTCTAGCAGTTGATTTCTCTTAACCTCTGTTGAACATTGACAATGATTTTCTGGCCTTTTGTTATTTATAGCCAATCGCACGTAGCTTGCTTCATCCAGATAAAGATTCTGTTCCTCACAGATACTTTCAGTTGATATGTATTTCTTGGTTGAAATTAAAGGTGAGCTCTAGTATCCAAAGTGGTAATAGCTAGGTTTTAGGTCATTTGGAACAATTTGAAAAAAGGATGGGGGAAGGGAATGGACACACCTTTAAGAAGTGTATGTTTGCAAAATTGTCCTTTTTTGTATTCTGGCACCTGCATCAGAACAACTTTGCAAGTGCCACAAAGAAGTCATTGTAAAACTCCAGAATCAGATCAGTGAAGCTTATGAAAACATTGCAGTGCACTGAAGTGCTGGTATCCTCACATGTCCTTCAAAGCACATTCCATTGTGTGAACCATGTTGTTTCTTGTGGCTTTAAAGTGGTAGTTTGAATGTCATTTTCTTCCAAGAGGGAGGCCTCTGCTGAAGTGGAATTTCCTCGAGTCATACCTGTCCTGAAATTTAAACCCATTCATTTGAGTTCTTGTGAGCCAAGTGAGCTGTTCCCTGGTTCTGGGGATGGGAAGGCAGGAGAGTGGGGTTCTCCCGATCACAGCTCTGAGCTAAACAGACCCAGGGGTGCTTCTTCTTTCCTCCTGTTGAATTTTGATTGCTGAAAGGCTGCAATCTGGGCTCCAAAAACAGCAAGGGGTGACTGTAGCAGAGCTTGGGACACAAGTGAGTTGTTAGCGATGTTTTCCAAACTGTCTTTGGGCTTTGATTCAACAGGCAAATTCTGTTCTGCTGTGTGTGTGCAGTGGACCTGAGGTTCAGCTCCCTGTACAGCAGGGGAGATCAGAGCTGGCTGTCTCCAGACTCTGAGCTTGCATTCTGAGTTTCTCTGGAGGACTTGACTAGTTCTGTTTGGATTCTGGGAGCCTTTGGCGTGAATTTGCTCACCTTTAGTGCTTCCAACACTTCTCCCTTGCTGCTTCCCCTGAGTTTGCATTAGCCATTTGCTAAGCTTTGCATATTTTTGTCCTTCCTCTGTCAAAACAGTTCGTCGCTTGGAAGGCCCGATTTCTGCCTCTCATTGGGAATTTATATCTTGCTGTATTAAACTCTCTGCTTTGTCTTGTGCAGGTGTTGGCTTTTGGAAAGACGCATGGTGTGACTTTTAACATATTTCTCTTTTTATTTATTTATTTTTTCAATGTTATTGTTGTTATTATTGTTATTATTCCGCTTATGTTGGCAGAGGTTTTAGCAGCTCTCTGCTTTGAAGGCTTCTTGTTCGGAACTGGTATTCATACTAGGTGGATCTGTTACTTGCAAAGATATTGAATTTAAAACAGCATGTTTTTCAGTTTAAGCTGCAGGAGAGAAAGCCATATATTATCAAAAAAATGAAAATATTACACTATCAGATTTATTTGGACAGGAACATTGATAATATTAATGAATTGAACCTGCGTTCATATAACTAAATTATCTCTCAGTGTGGCTTTTCTTAAATGCTTCAGTTGAGGTGGGTGAATTTCCACAATAATAACACCATCTCAGCTCTCTCAACATGAGCCCTGCAAGGCAGAAAAGCAGAAAGGACCAAATTGGTTTAATATTTTGGGAGTTTTCAGTAGAAGAGTGGTGTAAGTTTATGTTCAGAAACGGTCCCGAGCAGTTCTGCTGCACCTGGCAGTGCAATACCTGGCTGCACATGCAGCACGATATAAACATTGTTTTCTCCTGGTGACAGCAGTGATAAAAGAGATCTGCAAAATGTTGGGCAAGTTCATTCCTCTGGTTTTCTTGTTCTTGAGAAAATATGCATGGATGAGCTGTATCTCTGCAAGCTAACAATCCACCACAGTGCATTTATTGCTTGGACAAATCTCTGCCTGCCCCTGCAGGAACTGAAGCCTAGTGAGCCTTGTGTCTGTGTTTGTTGTTTTGCAGCAGGCCTGGCCGGGGGGAACCCAGCAGATCCTGCTCCCTTCCACCTGGCAGCAGCTCCCAGGGGTTGCTTTGCACAACTCTGTCCAGCCAGCGGCCGTGATCCCAGAGACCATCGGCAGCAGCCAGCAGTTGGCTGACTGGAGGTAGGGATTGCAGGGCTCCAGCTCCCTGCCAAGTGGGAATACATCCATCACAGTGCCCACAATGTCTCCCTTCCCCTCAGGGGCTCGCTGCTGCTCATGGTTCCTGCAGTGTAGTCATGGGATTTGGGTCTCTTGTTTTTTTCTTTGCTCCAGGAATGCACATTCCCATGGAAATCAGTACAGCACTCTCATGCAACAGCCATCTCTGCTGACCAACCACGTGACATTGGCCACAGCACAGCCTCTGAATGTTGGGGTTGCTCATGTTGTGAGGCAGCAGCAGAGCAGCAATGTGCCAGCAAAGAAGAACAAGCAGCCAGCACCAAGCACAGCCAAGTAAGAATTCCATTGCTTCCTTTCCCAGTCCTAGAAAAGCCACAAGTTTGTTTGTGGAGGTTGCCTTTATGGTGTGAAAAACACATCTTCTGATCACAGAGGCATTTAGGGCATAATTTTATTGTGCTACAATTGCATTTAAAGATATCTTGGAGAAAACCTTTGTGCTGTAGTCGCCGATTTAAATTATATTTATTTCAGTGAGTGCACGGACATGATTGACCAAGTACTCTGCTGTCCTGGTCTGAGGGGTTTTACACTCCCAGGATGTTGGTGCCAAAGCAATGCGAGTGGCAGAATTTTTGAATGAGGGGTGGCAGTTTCTGGCAGTGTGGGTCAGTCCCATTCAGAGCATCCCTGAGTGCCTTTGGCTGTGTCTGTGGCACTTTGCTGTTTGTCTGCACTGAGGTTCTGTTCATGTATGTATGTTTATGCTTGTATGTTCCTAATGTTCTTTGTCCTGGAGCTGAATCCTGCTGTGCCTTTCCTGCAGGCCCAGCTCATCTCTGGAGCCTGTGCCCACCCAAGTGTACTCTCTGATTGGGAGCAGCCCCTTGCGCTCCACCTCCTCCTCCTCCAACGTGCTCGTCCCTGTGCAGGAGCAGCACCAGCCCATCGTGATCCCTGACACCCCCAGCCCCCCTGTCAGTGTCATCACCATCCGCAGCGACACTGATGAGGAGGAGGACAGCAAATACAAACCTGCCAGGTGGGATTTCATTTAGCCTGTGCTGGGCTCAGCTCACACATCAGGGAGAGTGGGGAACACTCTCAGAAGAGCTGCATAAGACACAATATTCCCCATCATATCCATGTGTTGTTGTGCCTGCAGTTAATCTGAGTTTTATCTGACAAGGAGGGAGGGTGTGAGATTCCAGAGGGAGATCTGTAATCTGGTGGGCAAAGTAGAATGTTTCCCATTTGCATTTTGTCTTTTTCTCCCCTGCAGTTTGGGTATGAAGCAGAGATCCAACGTCATCAGCTACGTCACTGTTAACGATTCCCCTGACTCAGACTCATCCCTGAGCAGCCCCTATGCCCCAGACCCCCTGACCTCGCTCAGGAGCACTGGGGGGGCCCTGGAGCTGCCCAGCAGAGCTGCTGCTGACAGCTCCAGCTCCCGCACCATCATCGTCCCACCCCTGAAAATGCAGCTCAACGACTGCGTTGTAGCCACCCAGGTTTCAGGTGGGTATCTCAGTGTGCTTTGCCAAGGCTCAGGTGCTCTCCTGTGCCTGTGTCACATTCATCTTCACAGATTTGGACTTTCCTCAATGGGTCTTTCTCAGCTGCTGTTCTGAAAGCATTGGTCTGTTTTCATAGTCAATGACAGACTTACCTTTCATTTACATTTGGCTGCATTTAGGAAGATCTGTAAACATTCCTGATGGTTTCTTAGTCACATTTGAAATCGTAATTAAAGCAAAGTCTCCGTGAGAGAAGCAGTCAGTTTGGTGCCCAGAGCTGGTTACCACCAGCATGGGAAGGGGGAGGACTAAGCTTGTGACATCTTCCAGGCATCCTGAGCAGCACCAGTAAGACCAAGCCAGTGGCCTCAGTGAGCGGGCAGTCATCAGGATGCTGCATCACACCCACGGGGTACCGCTCCCACCGCGTTGTCACCAACGGCGTGCAGCCCCTCAACCTCAGCCAGGTGAGCCTGCCCGCCTCTGCTGGCCTCGGGGATGCTTCAAAACTGCTTTAGAAACACGTGAGGCAGGGAGAAAGGCTGTCTTGCAAGAGGATCAGTTAGTTGGAAGCACTAATTCTTTGGAGCTGATCCTGTCCTGGGGTGGTGAAGGGTAGGACAGACTCTGTGGGGAGTACAGGGATGTTTCTCAAGGCAAAGGATTTGTTCCTGTACCAGAGAGCAGGAGAAGGAAGTGTGGTTGTGTCCATAGTCTCTCTCTGTGCTCTTTGTCACACCTGACTTGTAGCAGGTCCTTCTTGCCACTCAGGAGGGTGACACCAAGATCCAGCTGCTGAATTAGAGTAACTTTGAAGACACAATATAAGGAAGTTCTTCAGTTCTTTACCTTTCTCTAGACTTCACAGAGTTCCAAGCAGTAGCTTAAGACTGGACTTTATCTCTCAAATTAACAATTGGCACCTGACATCTTCGAATGCTTCCATTCAAAGATTGGTTTAGCTTCATTTTGTGTCAGGACTTTTGATCTCTGGGTCATACTGCAGCAGCCTCTCGGACGAGAGGGAGCATTGTTACCCCTGCAGTTCACTTCTGGCATGGGCACCAGACAGGATTTATGATGCTGAGACAGGGCAGGCCTGCTGCCACCCTCCCAACATGCAGAGGAGTGGATGTGTGAGGGGTTCTGGGTCAGATCTAGGATCTGCCTGCACCTGTCCAGCTGTGGTACCCCCTGAGTGTCAGAGCAAAAGTGTAGCATTTGTCATTGTGGAGGTGCTGTTACCTTCTCAGATCTGCGGGAGGGTATTACAAGGGAGGATCTGCAGGTATGTCAGGGGGAATGGAGCTGTCTATCAGGGGGCTCCGGCTGCTGCTTGTCCACCTGAGCACGACCACTAACCTCCTTTACTCTCTCCCCTTGCAGAACCAGCAAACCACAGTGCTGGCCTCCCAGGAGAGAAGTGGCAACGCTGTCCCACGCCGGCAGCAAGCTTACGTGGCCCCCCTCACGTCAACGATTTCTCAGGCTCCCTACACGTTCCAGCACAGCAGCCCAGTGCATCCTCACCTGGCAGCAGCCACGGCCAGCGCCCACCTGTCCAGCCAGCCCCACATGTACACTTATGCCCCCACCACTGCGGCCACGCTGGGCTCCACCACCTCCATCGCCCATCTGTTCTCCCCTCAGGGCTCATCTCGCCACACCACCTACGCTGCCCACCCCAGCACCCTGGTGCACCAGGTCCCTGTCAGCGTGGGGCCCAGCCTGCTGACCTCTGCCAACGTCCCCCCGGCCCAGTACCAACACCAGTTCGCTCCCCAGTCCTATATTGGTGCTTCCAGAGGATCTGCTATTTACACTGGATACCCGCTGAGCCCCACCAAGATCAACCAGTACTCCTACTTGTAGTTCCCATTGAAGCACTGTCCTGCGACGGGCCTGAGAGGCTGGAGAAGGATTTCAGGTGAACCTTTGCCTGGGAATGACTGCCTGGTTTGTGTTTCTCCCTGATCTGGTTGTATGTTGTTCCCAAATGTCTCTGGTGAGTTCAGTCACTAACTGAGCAGCATGTTTTGCTACCAGTACAAGGGTCACTAATTAAGTTTTTAAAATTTTACTTACTTTTTATAGATGCTTTTAAAAAATTCATGGTCACATTTATTTAAAATTGTTCTGTTGTGCTAATCAAAAGGGGTGTCAAATCAGTGTCTCAGAAGACAGATCCTGATGTCTTTTTTAACTTGTGTACTTAAACAAAAAGATTTGCAGATTCTATTTTAGTAGCTTGCACAAATCCATGTTGCCACTAAAAATGTAGTGCATGTTTATCTCATTGCGTTGCTGGGGCAGTTTTAAAATCAGATTTACTATTTTAACATCTGTTCTCCAATTCACTTGTCTTTAACAAATTGCTGGTTCTGCAAAAGCCATTACATCTCTCCATGTATGTTTCTGTCAAAGGTGTTTTGTTTACTCCTCTACTTTGTTTAAGGACTGGTAGAGGCAGCTGCCTTATGCCAGCAACACGATACATTCAGGAGTCCTGTAAACCCTGGAGTCTGCTTTGTTTCCTTGAAAATTCTCCATAACCCAGCTGAATTTTTGTTGTATTCATTGAAGAATTCTTATAAGTGGTTCAAACTGTATTCAGGATCTCACTGTGTGACAGAGCTCAGCAGCTCTGTCAGGGTGTTGTTGTCTCCAGTTGAGAATGAATAATGCAGCATTGCTCTAAAATTTGGTTTCTGCAGCTTATTAGATGCTGGCCCTATAATGGAGCTGGATTCCTTCACAGAAGCACAGGGCTTTGCTTTGTTCTGTTTTTCTTAATATTTTTGCCTCATGTGATTCATTTAGGAGGGAGATGAATTTGAAATACAATGAAACATCACTGTATTGATGTGTACAGCTTTTTATACTCCTGTGAGCGTATCCTCCTGGATATGTCAGCAGCTACTCTAAAGCGCTCTTAAATAAGACTTGTAAACAGTACGTGCATGTAGGAATTGCAAAAAAAAAAAAGAAAAACGAAGACAAAAAAAGAGAAAAAGAAAAAAGGAAAAAAAATGCAGATTTTAAAGTTTATTACTGAATTTAAAACTATTTTAGAAGTTTTGTATTGGTGGTGTTTTAATATTTTACAGAAAATGAAATATGTACATATTGATTAGAAAAATATAACAAGCAAAACTTCCTGCTAACCCCAAATGTTCTGTCTTTGTAATCAAAATGTGTAGTGATTATACTTGAACTCTGTACTTAGTGTTTGTCTAATTCTTAAACGTTCCTGGGGATGGAAGTGTTGTATCCTTTGTATTTAAACCAAAATGAATTGATTCATGTTGGAATGTATGTGATATAATGCAATGGTTAGAGCTCATCACTGTAGCACTGAGAGAGGAGTAGAGCTTCACGAGAGGAAAGGATACCTTGGATTTGTTTTGCACAGGTATGTGTGATGAAGAGTTGTTTGGTGTGTCCCCTTATTGTAGTGCCTTAAATGATGATGTAGTGTGACTAGAGTTTACAGTGAGCTTGCCTTATGAGGGACCAGCAAGCCCCCGTCGAACTGAAGCAATTCACCCACCCAGCTTTCCCCAGCCAGAGCAGCAGGATGGTGCAGAGCCCTCTCCCTGTCACCGCTCTCATCCCAGCTCCGTTCTTGTTCCCAGTGAAGCGATGTCCCCTTGAAGCTTTCCCTTGAAATGGCACATGTACTGTTAGTGTCTGTCAGTGCATTTCGAATAAGGTAGTGCTGGGAATGCATTGGAATGTTTAGTCTAATATTGCAGAAGTGATTAAATACGTGCAATCACTTTTATTAGGTTTAGTGTAGCGTTACCTTCCCCCACAGGAATAGCAGACGTGTCGTGTAAAATATTGCTAGCTTGGTGATAGAATATTTATACCAAAGAGAGCCTGCTGTAAAGCACATAATACCATTAAAAAGTTTTATTATGCTACTGCTAATGTGGAGTTGTTGGGAAGGTCTGTCAGCTGTAGCCCTAGTTAGTGTTCAGAGGAAATACTCACTTTGGATAATCAGTGCAGGTTTTGGACTACGCTTTGTTTTCTTGGGTCCCTTGTACTAGGAATTATTTCTTATCTAATACATAAAGTATCTTGTTCAAAAGGATGATGATATAAACTGGTTCGAGCGGTCGTGTTACTGCAGCAATAAGAGGTTTGGTAACCTTGAACCCCAGTTTATGTTCCGTCCCAGTGGGAGGGAGGCCAGTCCTGACCTGGCTGTGGGAAGAAATGCCCGAGCCATTTCTGCAAGCCACGTTCCTGCTAGAAGGAAGCCTGGCCTGAGGTGAATGGACTAGGGAGGGATGGAGGGCTGTGGAGCTGGACGGTAGCATTAGCCCACGTTGATGTTCAGTGTGTTTGTAGTCGGAGCACTTCTGTGAGCGTGCGGAGAACCAACCTTGCTGTGCCACATCGTTGCTGCAAACGATGCTCTTTGTTGCTGTAGGCACTTTCTTGCTTTTTTTGACATTGCTTGTGTTCAGCACTTGCCTTGAGATACCTCTTGGGTACAGAGTTGTGCCTTTCCACCAAAAGGCAAACCAAGCTCCAACTCCCTGTTTCACAAATAGGACTTCATGGAAAACACTTCACTAACAGGAAAAAAAAAAAAAAAAACCAAAATAAAAAGACCTCTAGCAAAATCTGCTAATAATTTTGAGAACTTGCCCACTTTCCCCTAAGAAAAGCAGCTTGAAATGTCCATTTAGAGACCTTGTAACACAATCCCAGTCAAATGTATTCCCAAAGCATGGTGTCATCTCCTCCACTGCCCGAGTTCCCTGAAGTGTTGGAACAGGGAGGATGAGATGGAAATTATGTAGGTAAAATCAAACATGCTCCATTTGGAACAAGCTGTCAAACCCCAAAATTCCTCTGTGATACACAGCAAACCCCACCCCAGCAGGGCCAGGGCCTCCCAGTCTGGCCCCAGTATATGATGCCAAATTTAGGTGTATTGTGTTCTGCTCTAAGGAGGTACATCCTTCTTCCCTTGCATATCCAGCCTCAAATTGGGTTCAAGAATTGACTCTCCTCATTGTCAGAGCCTGCTACACGTTTTTGGAGAGAAATCTATCTCTGGATAGGAATTGGCATCCTTTAGTTTTCTTTACAACTAGTTTGGGATTCACCTTTGGAATATTTGATAGCTGTGGTCCCAGCTAGGTTTGTCTGTGTGATTCTTGAGCTGTTCAATCAGTTTTCTCTTACCTGACCTGTATTTGCAGCTGTGATAGCCCCTGCAGAGGCAACTCCTGAGGCTTTCCTGCTTAGCACCTAATTGATGGGATGCAGTAATTTACCTCTGACTCAGCAATTTCTTTTAGTACATGAAACTAAATTGCTTCTAAATGACAGGATTGGCACAGCCCTGCTTTCTTTTTATTAATTTTATTTAAACTTCTGAATGGTGCCGCATGTCCACATGGTTGTTTGTTGCTAAACTTTATATAATGTGTGATTTCAGATTCAGCTTGAACTATATCTATCTCACTACATGTAGCAGTACATTATATGTAATGTTAGTATTTCTGCTTGAATCCTTGATATTGCAATGGAATTCCTACTTTATTAAATGTATTTGATATGCTAGTTACTGTGTAAAATTTAACTTTCTTTTATGGTTGTGCTCTTCCTTTTTACAAGCCGCTAGATACAGGTAGTTTCTGACAATTACTGATCTATGTTTGTATTGCTGATGTACTTAGGGGGTATGTAAAAATCATTTTAACAAAAGAAATAGATATTTAAAAATTTAATACTAACTATATGGGAGAAGGGTCCATTGTGAAAACATAGTTTATCTTTGGATTCAATGTTTGTCTTTGGTTTTACAAAGTAGCTTGTATTTTAAGTATTTTCTACATAATATGGTAAAAATGTAGAACAATTGCAATGCATCAATAAAAAGGGTTAATTTTCTGTACTCTATTCATTTTGTCACTTGGTCTGTTAAGCGGGGTGGGACGGGGTTTGGGGGTATCCAGAATGAGGTGTCGATGGTGTGGGATGAGGATGCGGGTTTGGGATGCGGGATGCGGGTCCGGGATGCGGGTTTGGGATACAGCGGCACTAGGTGGCACACTCGTTCCTCCGCAGCACCGCGGTCCCGGCTCCGATCGCTCCCTGCCCACTGCCGGTGCCCGCAGAACCGCCCGGCCCGGCTGCATCCAGGGCACGGAGCTGCAGTGTCCGTCCGTTCGTCCGTCCGTCCGTCCGTCCGTCCATCACGCCACAGCCGGGCTGATCCCGTCCCGGGGCTGTGGAAGCTGCCAAGTGGCCCCACACCAGTTGGCCGGTGGGGCCAGCTCGGTCCCCAAACCCGGCGAGTGGCCGGGCAGCCCCGGCTGAGGGCAGTGACCAACGAGGGCCGTGTCCCGGCCCTGGCTCTGCCCAGGGGGATCCCCGGGACCCCGGCCCGGGGAGCCGGGCAAGAGCTGCCAGGTCAGCAGCCAGGGCGGGGCGACGCGGGCTGAGAGGGACACGGGATCAGTCAGAGCGACACGGGCTCAGGGTGGGACATGGGATCACAGGGGACACGGGCTCAGGACCGATGCCCATTCTGCTGCTCTGGCTTTGCCTCCGCCAGACTGGACATGCCGAGACTCAGGTTGGCCCCTGGCCTTGGGCACCTGTGCGGACAAGGGGCCAGGGCTGTCCCCTCGCTGTCCCACGGGCTGTCCCCACACTACGGCTCATGAGGACGTGTCCTCTCGCTCGGGGCTCCTGCACCCCAAACTCCTTCCAGCAGCCCGTCCCCGTTCTCCCGCGCCATCCCCGCGGCTCGGGGGCACGAAGGGGTTAAAGCGCCAGGGGCTGTTCTGCGGGGAAGGAGCAGCCTCGCCTCCCTCTGCACATCTGGATGCAATCAGGGCTGGGGAGGCCGGAGCATTCCTGAGCACTGAGGTGGAGGCTGCCGTCGCTGCCGGCCATGGGGCCCTGGCGCTGCCTGCTGCTCTTGCCGCTGCTCGCCCCGACCCTGCGAGCCCAGCAGCAGCAATTCATGGAGTACGTGGAGCGGCGCCTCACCCTCCTGGAGGTACAGCCCCGAGCGGGACCCCGAGCGGGGCCCCGCACCCGCCCCGCACCCCGAACCGCCTGGGGACGCGGCTCCCAACCCTTCTCCATGGAGGCCGGAGGGGCTGGGAGCGGGGCTGGGAGCGGAGGAGCTGGGATGGGGACGGAGCAGGGCGTGGGGTGCCCTGGCAGATCCTGCCAGGGTCCTGCAGAGCCCAGCACCAGGATACACGGGAGCAGACGGGCCTGGGAGCATTGTGGGACAGGCGGATCGTGGGAGCAGGGGCATTGTGGGGCTGGGAGAGCCATGGGGACACCACAGGAATGGGAACATCACAGAAACAGGCATTGTGGGGCTGGGAGAACCATGAGGACACCACAGGAATGGGAATATTGCAGGCCTGGGAACATCGTGGGAAAGCAGGAGCATGGCAAGTCTGGGAGCTTCACAGGGTCATCACAAGAGCAAGGGCATCAAGGATCTGGGAGCATCGTGAGAGAGTAGGGGGCACTGTGAGTTCAGGAACATCTTGGGCACATCCTGGGGGTGTCGCAGGAGAGCAGGACCCCAGGTTCTGGGGACAGCACAGGAATGGGGGCATTGTGGGTCTGGGAACATCATGGGGGCATTGCAGGAATGGGAATCTCGGGTCTGGGAACATTGCAGAAGCAACACGGGAGCCTTGTGCACTTGGGAGAACCACAGGAGCGGGATCAGGGTGGGACGGGACCTAGAAACACAAGCCCTGTGCAGGTCCAGAGGTTCCCACAGCCTGGGCAAGCTGGCACAGCTGCCATTGGTGGGCTGTGAGGTTTGGAGACCTCAGTGTCCCCTTGGCCACCCCAGGAGAGGATCTCACAGTGGCACGACCAGAGCAGCCGCTACTCCACGGAGCTGCGGGACTTCAAGAACCAGGTGCTGGGGATGCTGGAGGCCGCTGAGAAGGAGCGGGAGGCGATGAGGGTGGAGGCAGAGAGCGCGGCCGTGCGCGTGGACCGGCTGGAGCGGGAGGTGGATTACCTGGAGACACAGAACCCTGCCCCGCCCTGTGTGGAGGTGGATGAGACGCTGATGGACAAGCAGGTGGCCACAGCCAAGCAGAGGAAGAATGAAAAGTACACCAAGGTCACAGGTGAGGGGCTGCCATGGCTCCCTGAGGGATGGTCCTGTCTGAGGGTTACCCCAATCCTTCCCAGCCCAGCCCAGGTGTCCCCCAGCTATGGGCCGGGGCATCATGTCCCAGCAGGGCATCTCAGGTGTCTCTGACACAGGCTCCTGCATCCCCCCCAGCCTGGGAGCTGCAGCCAAGCCCCAGGCTGGAGCCCTTTGCATCTCCAAAACCTCTGGGGCAGGGCTGGGGTGAAGGTGGCTCCCCTGCCTGTGGCATGAGCGCACTGGGGGACTTCACAATGCCACCAGGGATGCACTTAAATCCCTCCAGTGAGTTTCCAAGGCAGCTGCCTGAGGCTGGGGTGGGACAGGGTGAGAAGCCAGCACGTGACAGCAGCAGCCCCACTGCCTGTCCCCAGGCTCTCACAGCCACCCCTCTCTTGCAGATTGCAGTGACACCATCGCCAGTGTCAGGGCCATGAAGATCCTGAAGCGTTTCGGCAGCCCCTCGGGGCTCTGGACCAAGGACGCTGCGGGGAGCTCAGAGAAGATCTACGTGTTCGATGGCACTGCCAACGACACCGTTTATGTCTTCCCCCGCATGCGGGAGTTCACCCTCTTCTCTGCCACCCGCAAGGCTGCCCGCATCAAGCTGCCCTACCCCTGGGTGGGCACCGGGCACCTCGTCTACGATGGGCACCTCTACTACATCCGCCAGCAGGGCCTGTCCTTCCAGGTGATCAAGTTCAACCTGGCCAACAAGACGGTGGTGGACAGCTCGGTGTTCCCGGCCGAGGAGCAGATCCCCGTCTTCGGTCTCTCACCCTCCACTTACATCGAGGTGTCGGCGGATGAGGAGGGGCTCTGGGCCATCTACGCCACCAAGGAGGACGAGAAGAACATGTGCCTGGCCAAGCTGGACCCTGCCTCACTGGATATCGAGCAGATGTGGGACACGCCATGCCCGCGGGAGAACGCGGAGGGCGCGTTCGTGGTGTGCGGGGCGCTGCACGTGGTGTACAACACACGCCTGCCCAGCCGTGCCCGCGTCCAGTGTGTCTTTGACGTCAGTGGCACCCTGGCCCCTGAGGACGCCTCCCTCGTCTACTTCCCCAAGCGCTACGGCTCCCACGCCAGCCTCAAGTACAGCCCCCGCGAGAGGCAGATCTACGCCTGGGATGACGGCTACCAGATCATTTACCGCATGGAGATGAAGAAGAAGCTGGACGTCTGAGGGGCCCAGCCCAGCCCACGGGACGGCGTCTCTGCCCCTTCTCCCATCACTGTGAAATGGGGAAATGCTGGACCCCTGCCCCAGCCACCCCACAGCACTGGGTGTCCCTGCCTGGGAGTACCCAGCAGAGTCCTGGACTAATTTAATGAGGTTTTTCTTTTCTGATATAATGAATAAATACTATGCAGCGAAGTGCAGCCACCTGCCTGGGGGAATGTGGGGAGCTGGGCAGGGCTGTCAGAACTCCACGCTGCCCCTGAGACACCCCAAAAGATGTTTCCCAAGGGCGGGGTATCCTTGCAGGGCTCAGAGCAGGAGCACAGGCAGACCTTGAGTGGGTGCCTGGGCAGAAGGGCTGGAGCTTAGGGCAGGAGTTTGTGCTGGGGACTTTGGGTGAGGGTTTGGAAGGGCTTAGGGCAGAGATGGAAAACAAGGCTTTGGGCAGGCTGCTGGTCAGGGCCAGCTTGTTTTACATGTACAAAACTGTGAGCAAACAGCAAAATCCCTTTAATCTTGGAGGACAACAGGAGATTTCCCACCCCTGCCGAGGCGGTGCTCCAGCCAGCAGGCCGCAGATGTTGCTGATTTACTGAGTTTGTTTCTAATGAAGCACAGGCCACTTCCCTCTGCAGCCACAGAATCTCCACCTTATGTAAGGCCTTGGTTTGTCCCATCCCCTTCCCTTCTCTCTTCCTCTGGCACTGAGTTCCTGCACAAGCAGCCCCACAGGGGATGGGGCAGGACAGGGCAGGAGCTGGGGACAGCCCCACGTTGCCCCCATGCCATGTCCTTCCTGCCCCAGCAGAGACTGTCCCTCGTGCTCTCCCTCACCCCACAGCCCTGCATGGTGCAGGATTTGCCCCATTTCTGTCCCTGGGTTCCCCAGAAGCCCTGGATTGCTGTGATTTGCTCCCATCACAACACCCTGAGAGCACAGAGGATGGAGCAGGAGGTGTTTCGGTGCTGTCCCTTTTTTCCATCGGAGGTCAGTTCTGGGGACTGGAGCCATGGCCAGGCTGGATGGGTGAGGGTTGCATCCTGCTGGTGCCAGTGCCGGACTGCCTTTGGGATGAGAGGCCAGGGGCTGCCTGGACACCTCAGGGAGGTGCCAGCCCTGTGGGGAGCACCACTGCCAAGCACCTGAGGGGCCCCCTGCTCTCCCAGGCCCTGGCACCCCCCTGCCACCCTAAAGCTTGTCCAGCATCCTTCTGTGCCTAGCTCATGCCAAGCTGTTTTGAGACATGGAGGGCACTTGGTATTTGCCTTAAGTTCTTTGGTATTATAATCAAATTTGTTACATAAGAAAAATCTTCAAATATACATTTTGAATGACTGTAATTGGCTGGTGCTGAAAGTTCAACACACAGTGCAAGTCAAGCAGAGAAATTATCCAAGTGTGAAGGACTCTGTGAACTGTCAAGTTAATTTATGGCCCTTTTCAAGATCAATAACGGCAGTAACAGAAATATAATTTTCAGAATTCTCACAGTGGTAAATAATTGCACCAATGATTTCTCCAGCTTGAATTGAAACTGATGGGGCAGTAATGATTCTGCACCAGAAACCATCTCATAGCCTTCAACAAGTCCTGCACTTCCCTGTGATACATGGAGCCTTCTCCTCTCCAGGTGAGCACCCCCAGCTCTCCCAGCCTGGCTCCAGAGAGGCTCCAGCCCTTGGAGCAGCTCTGTGGCTCCTCTGGCCTCACTCCAGCGTCCTCCCTGTGCTGAGCACCATGGGCAGAGATGCCTCTCCCTAAACCAGGTCGGTCAGAGCCCCACAGGCTCCTCTGGGATTTGTTTTGTACAAACACTTTGGGAATGAGGAATAAAATGAAGAAAATGACTGCAGTGCCCGATGGGCTCCTAGAGCACAGCACTTATCTCACACTCCACATCTTCAAAGTACTTCAGGGAACATCAACTAATTAATCCTTGGAATAACTCCTGTAAAGCAGAACAGCCTGATCTCCATCTGCTGACAAACACAGAGACAAAGCCCACATGTTTGATTGTGAGTGGTGGCTCAGCTCTGGGTGGCTGTGACACACACTGGGGACCAGGACCCTCCATGCTCTGAGTGCTCCCAGCTCACGGAATCAGGAGTATCCTGAGCTGGAAGGGACCGACAAGGACCATCCACTCCAACCCCAGATACCCCAAAACCCACCTTGGACATCCCTGGAACAGTGTCCAAACACTCCTGGAGCTCTGGCAGCCTCGGAGCTGTGCCCATTCCCTGGGGAGCCTGGGCAGTGCCAGCACCCTCAAGGGAAAGAAACTTCCCTGGTATCCAACCTAACCCTCCTGACACAGCTCCAGCTGCTGCCTCGGGTCCTGTGCGGCTCACAGAGAGCAGAGATTGTCCCCTAGCTGCCTCCAGGATGGGGTCACCCTTCTCATCCTGCCAGAGCTGAGGCCCTGCCATCCTGCAGTGCCAGGGATGTGTGGGAGACTCTCTTGCCAGATATCCCACAGGAGAGGGGTGACTCGTGGAAGAGAGGAGCAGCATGGCTGCAGGTTCCCGTTTGCCATGGGATGGACACCCCCAGGGGGCCCTGCAGGAGCCAGAACTCATCGTCTCCTGCAGGGGTTATTGATTCCTTTTTTCCCCTTGTTTGAGTATTTACTGGCCCCATTAGGAGAAAGCAAAGGTTGTGCCACAGCTGGGGGAGGTGTTGTCAGAGCCCTCGGTGCCCTCAGGGGTGTTGATTGTCCCCACCAGCCACCCTGGCACTGCCCAGGCCCAGCCAGGAGCCCCAGTGGGAGCGGCAGCACCTCCAGCCCTGCCCGTGGGACCCAGGAATGCCTGGTGGGATGCAGGGACTTCCAGCAGGATCCAGGGAGCCCATCGGGATGCAGGGACCATGGCAGGATGCAGGGAGCCCTCGTGGGATCCAGGGATCCAGATGGGATCCAGGGACCCTGGCAGGGCTGCCTCAGCTCCCTCTGTCCTGTGTGGAAGTGGATTTTTGTGGCTGCTTCCAGTTCCCCTGCCCTGCCTCTGCTCTCCCAAGCATTCCTGCTGCATGGAAAGATTTTCAGGAAAATTCACCTTGACTCAGCAGTGGCAGAGACTCCCTGGTCCTGTGCAGGTTACCTGGGGCCCACAGGGGCAGCCAGACCCTCTTCTCCACAGAACGTTGTGAAAAATATTCCTTCATTCCTCTTAATTCCCCTTCATTCCCCTGCCTGGGACCTGTTCAGCCCTAGTGCAGGCAGCTGAATAATTATATATTATTATATATAATTTATAATTTATAATATTAATTTACAATAATAATAATAATAATATCATTTATAATATTATATATATTATGTCATTATAATTATATCATTAGCTCTGGGGCCAGGTTTGCTCCTGTCCCCCCTCCTAGGGCTGCAGCAGGAGGTGGTCCCACACCAACCCTGCAGGGGCAGTGGGATTGTCCTTTCCAAAAGGAAGGGTTCGTGGAAAATATGCTAATGGGGCTGGGGAGCCTGCAGCTCCTTGTGCTTTCATTGCCTAATACTTTATCTCTTTAAAGAAGAGCCTCTGTAAGTAATAATCCCTTTCATGTCTGCTCTTGAAAAATATTCCTCTTTGCAAGGCAGTCCGGTCAAGTAAATTGAGAATTTGTGATATCAGTGGAAAAGAGAAACAGATCTTTGGGCTATTTTTTCCTCCTTTGTCTCATTCTCGAGGATATTGACTTTATTCACCTCCCTTACTCTTTTCCAGCTCACAGGAGCTATTGATAAAGTGAAATTGTTCTGCGTGTCCTATTAGAAACACGGGAACTAAAATTAGAACCAGGCAACTTAAACAAGTGCATTATGAAGCTCCCATTGTATTGAAACAGGAAAAGGGGGATAATTCTCCATTTAATACTTTCTTAATGGCTGGTTGGCAACTCTTAATTACTGGCTTTTAACTTCAAATAGGTTATCCTGCCCACGGAACATCTGGCTGAGGTGTAACTCATCACACACCAGTCTGGAGGCAGCAAAGGGAGCAGCAAATCTCCTCCCAGGGGTTCAGGAGGAAGGACACGCCAGGAGGGACCTGGAGAGGCAGCAGCTCTCGGCATTCCCTAGTGGAAGTGTAGAATGAGCAAAGCCAGACTCACCCAAAACGCTTCCTGACATGGAACTCATCCCTCTGACACTGGGATCTGGCAGGGGTCACAAGGGTTTGGAATGTGAGCTCCAGCCCAGCTCTGTTGGTTCTGATTTTGGCACTGCCAGTGAGCAAAGGGACCCAGGACCCTGGCACTGCAGGATGGCAGGGGCTCAGCTCTGGCAGGATGAGAAAGGTGACCCCACCCTGGAGGCAGCTTTGGGACAATCTCTGCTCTTTTTGGCTTTGGGGCCAGAAGGGCCCCAGGACTCTGGGTACAGGGACAGGAACCCTGGGGTGCCACGGGAGGCTTTTCTGGCCAGGTACCCCTCACCTGGAGCTGGCCTGGCCAGGGGTGCTGAGTCTGGCAGGGCAGAGGGCTGGGGCCCCTCACCCACAGCCATTCCTGGTGCTGGAGATGCTGGTGCTGCTCTGAGATCTGGGGACTGCATGCTGGGCTGGCTTCAGCCTGTCCTCACTTCTCCTCCTCAGACACCAAACCCAGCTCCTGCCAAATCCTCCGTGGCACAGAGCTCCCCTCAGCCCTCCCAAACCCCCCAGAGCACTCACACTCCCTGCACTCCCCTCTTCCTTTGCTGCATCCTCCCAAAGGGAGGGACACAAACAAAAACCCCTTTTTAAAAGATGAATTTTGCAGAATGACAGGAACCCTGATTTAGATCCCCACTGCTCCAGCCAGCCTGGGGACCCCCAGGCTCCTCTCATCCTTCCCAGTGTTGTTACTCCTTCCTTCCCTCTGGAAAAGAGGAATAAAAATAAAGCCTTCAAGCTGGGAGCTTGCAGCTTGGTCAGAGGAGAGGTGGCTTGTGACTCACCGCGTTCCAATATTTTCTGGACAGTTTCATTTACTAACAGATTTTTATGCTATTTTGGTTCTTTGATCAAGATGGATTATTTCCCTGAGCTGCTCCCATTTGTGGGAAATGTGTCTCCATCCCTTCCAGGAAGGATTTTGCTGACACGAGGAAGACCCATGCCAGTGGCTCGCCCCATCCCAGGGATTTCACACATCCTGCAGTCTACATGATTTCACCAGGATTTTCTTTGGGGTGTTATTATTACTAATGCTGTTATATCAAAGTTGTTTCCTGAGGACAGAAAAATACCAGCTCAGCTATTCAGCTAAGCAGTTCTTTAATTTCTTGCCTCTCAAAATCAGCTCCCCAGTGACTTTTTGGAATAGATATGAATTTTCTGCTTTAATCCCTCTTCCTGAGGCAAAAGTGCTGAGGGGTGAAGTGACTCTCCCTGGAAAGGAGGGTTGGGGTCTCTTCCCTAGTGCTGCAGCTCAGGGATCATGAGTCAGCTCCAAGAAATATCAGGTAGAGATTTTTTTTTGTCTCTTTGCCTCCAAATTCCAAATCCCCAGCTGGGAGTCAGCAGCAAATTTGGGGTTCCCAGCCCTCCTGACTTTCCATCTGTTGGCTGGGGAAGGGTGAGTGGTGCAGGCAGGGCAGGGGAGGCTGCAGTGGCACAAGGATTCAGAATTTGGTGGGGCTGGAGCAGTTCCCCCCAGCACAGCAGCCCTGGCTCTGCCCATGCTGCTGTGTCCTCCTGCTGCAGGTGGCCGAGGACCTGGAGGGAGATATAACCATGGAAACTGGGATTATCCCGGAAAATTGCTGCCATTACTGCAGAGGTAGGGTCAAAACAAACAGAAATTATCAATTTTTCTCTTTCTAATAAAATGCAGAAGTGTGTTATTGACTCTCTAATTGCTCAGCTAAATGGATTTCTCCTAAATTACCTCCTAACCCTTGTAAATGAAAATGGTGCAGATTAGCACTTCCATGGATTTGCCCAGAGGAGGAAAAATGAAAGATTTGATTCCCTGCCCCAGGCAGGGGGGCTGGAACTTGATAATCTTTAAAGTCCCTTCCAACCCAAACCATTCCATGAGTCTATAATTCCCTTTTAACCTAAAATTGCTCCAAGCCTTGCAACCTGGGGGATTCTTGGCACCACACAGGCCACGGAGCCACATTCAGCTTCCTGAGCAGCTCCTGCAGGAGATTGCAGCTCTCAGCTCAGCTCTGAATTGTCAATTCCTCCCTGAGTGCAGGTTTTCAGGAAATCAGAGGCTTAAATGAGAATTATTCCTCTCCAACTGAGCCCCCTCCAATATCAGTGTCAGCTGCCACCTCCTCCCATTCCCGACCCAGGCTTGCCTGGGAAATTGCAATGTTCAGCTTGTTAGAGAATAAATGAAGAAAGAAATATAATTTAATCAAGAGACATCAGTACCAATAAAACCCATGAAATTTTGCACAGCTGGGGTGTAGTGTCATCATCCCCTCGGTGCTCAGCTGTCTGCTGGCAAACCAGGCAGCTCTGAGCTCGTTCTTCCCGTCTCCTCCTCACTGCAAGAGCCACTTCCAGAGGCAGGGACAAGCAGGTTTAGGAAATAATTATCTTAATTGCATCATCAGCTCTGTTCCTACTGCCAGGAACTTTTGTTTTTGGAATGGCAGCAGTGTCCAGGAGAAGCCCAGGGCAGCACAGCCCTCACTGCCAGGGAGGGATGAGCTTGGAGAGCTCCTTTTTCTTGTTATCGATACATATTATCATTGGCTTTTCGCAAATATTAAAATAAATGTTATATGTATAATGTTGGAAAACTTTGCTGTATTAATATAGTTTCTTTAATTTCTGTTATTGATAAAAATTCCCCCCTCCCCAATAGCTCAATCTCGGCTCCACTGAGTCTCACACTCCCCAATAATAGATGTTCAATAAATTCCTCCTTTGGAGCTCCAGTCACTGCTGTCTTCATCTGGATAAAATAATCTAAGAATGCAGGGGGGGTTCCGACTATCTTTTCAGTCTCTGGGTTATATGAACAAAAGCAGTCTTTATTTTATTACCATGGTACAGCCTAAATATATATATATATATATGTATTACACCACTATGTCTAAGTTTTATCAATAACAGAAATAAAAGAAACCACATTAATACAGCAACGTTTTCTAACATTATACATATAACATTCATTGTAATATTTTCGAAAAGCCGATAATATGTATCTGTAACAATCAAGTCCCAGAAAAACCACATGAAATCATCTCCGGGAGGTGGGAGCTGTGCCAGGAGCTGCTCCCGGTGCAGCTGCCTTTGGAGTAGCGGTGCTCGAGGGGGATTTCACCTGCCCAGGACTGCTCCTGTGCCAGGGAATGCTCCTGTGCCAGAGAATGCTTCTGTGGGACCAGGGTCCCCCCTGGGCTGGAGCAGAGCCGAGCTGGGACAGGGATCCTTGGCAGGGAGGGGTGGGCAGGGTGGTCTCCAGGAAATCAGCAGAGTGATGGGAAAAAATCCTCCCCTGGTTTCTCTCAGACATCCGAAAGGACCGCCGGCAAAGCGACTTAATTAAAAAATTACCGCTCCTCCACTCCGTCCCTGTAGACAGCCACAAACCCTCAACCACGGCAATTTGAAATGGAGAGGGATGTGCAGCTGCTAATGGGAGATTAGGAGAAATCTTCCACTTTGGAAGCAATTAACGAGCCAGAAAAGTATTTGCATATGTGAATTGGCTGCTGGGTCGCGCTCCCCATCCTCCGCTTGGCTCTGGGATGTTTCTGCCCGGTGCCTGAATTCCCCCACATCGCATTCCCGTTGGGATCCAACATTGGGATCGCCCCTCGACAGCTCCTCCGGCCCCGGGAAACGGGATCTGGCACAGACCTGCCACATCTGGCACAGACCTGCCACATCTGGCACCGCAGCCAGGCAAACGCCGCTCGGCTTCGGGCTGGTTCTGTCCCCTAATCACATTTCCCTGTTATTTCGGGAGCCGCAGGTTGCGGCTGCTCTCGGCTTTGATGCCGGCTGTTCCCACGGCAACAGAACAGGCTCTGCGCTTGTCCTGGCCCATCCAGGTACTTCATTAGCTTTAACGAACTGCATTTTTAATAGAAGCCTGTATTGGATTTTTGAAATGTGTGTGCTTTAAATACCATGTTTTTAATTAAAAATGACATGGGAACATAAAATATATGTTTGCATGACTAATGCACTGTCTTAAATGTATATATATATATATGTATATAAAGCTGTAAAATATAATTACAGATTATCTTTGGGAAAAGTCCAGGAAAAAAAAAATACATTTCTTGTACATTTAAGTAGCATTGCTGCCAAAGGCTGGCTGTGGGGTTTGGGAGACAGGGAGAGCTCCTGGGATGCCTCTGGCTCTTGGACAGAAATCCAGAATATCCAAGCCTGTGTATCTGCAAAGAGGAGACAAATTCCACTTTTCCCAGGCTCACCTGCAGCTCTAGCTTCTTGTCAAAGTGGATTTTGGAGTAATGCTCACCCCAGCAAAGGAACAGCATCACCTCCTGTTGCCAAATGGATCATGGAATCATGGGATGGTTTGGGTTGGAAGGGACCTTAAAGCTCATCCAGTTTCAACCCTGACAGCTTCCACTGTCCCAGGCTGCTCCAAGCCCCATCCAACCTGGCCTTGGGCACTTCCAGGGATCCAGGGACAGCCACAGCTTCTCTGGACACCCTGTGCCAGGGCCTCCCCACCCTCACAGGGAACAATTCCTTCCCAACATCTAAACTAAATCCACCCTCCTTTAGTTTAAAACCATTTCCCCCTGTCCTAATCCAGCTGGCATCTCTTGCACTGTGCAGAGACAGCCCAGCTCTCCTGGGACATCCAGTGCTGGGAGGAGCACCCCAGCCCCCTGTGGCCCCTGGCTTTGTTCACCCAGGAGCTGAGACTCCCTGGAAATGACAGACAGGGTTTGTAGTCCCAGGGAGAACATCCTTGCGTGAGGCATTCGAAGCAGAGATGAGATGCCTGACCCGGCATTTAAATAAGTGCACAACTGCAGTGATGGATAATCTTAATGGCAGGAAGAACAATGAGGGCCCTGGGGGAGAAAACCTCTGGCAAAATGAGATTGAGAAGTCTGGGGTTGCCTAATTAGAGACACGATTAGCAGGGCAAATAACAGAAGTAGTAAAAGTGAAGAACAAACAGAGGACTGAGATCAGGATCTCAAGGATCAGGGCTGTAATTTTCTCCAATGAGCTATATATAGCTTTCTGTCTAATTTATTATATTGCAAGTAAAGATAAAATTATCTGGACTGACATTGCTTGAACTAAAGACTGGAGGAGGACTGGGATGTGTTTGGGACTGAGCCCATTGACTGAATGCTCTTTACAGGCTAATCAAGAATTATTTATAAAAAAAAGGTTTGTGAAGAAATAAAACAAAATTGAAATCAAAGCACACAAAGCTGCTCCTGCCAGAGAGCTGGGCCCAGGGAGGGGGCAGGGCAGCTGGAGTTGCCCTGTGCCCACAAACCTGTGTCTGTCCCCACTGAGGCACCTTTTGGAGTGCCCTGAGAATGTCCTGAGTGTCCCTGCGCTGGCCTCTCTGCTGCTTCCATGGGGATTTGCAGCTCTTGGTCCCAAACACTTCTTGCAGTATAAGTGATTCCCAGCCATGGGGACAGCCTTGTGGCAGCTGTGACACTGCACCCCTCTCAACATCAATATTGAATTACATTTATTTCTTAGCTGCTATTTTTTTTTTTGCCCTAAGATAATTAAAAACCATGTTTGTTTATTTCTTAAACCCTTATAGACCCCCAATTGTTTTCTTCCTCACTGGTTTTGTTTTGTTTGGGTTTTTTTTTGGTGTGTGTGATTTGCCAACCTGTGAGTAGCATTCTGTAATTAGCAATTAAAGGCCACATTTGGAGGCTAAATAAAAATTGTTATGACAAGATTCTTCGCTTTGCCAAACAAATGTGTTGCTGATGTATGAAAAAAAACCCCACCACACAATAATGTGATCAGTGGGAAGCCAGTATTGGAGAATATCACCCTGGATATTGGGAAGGAATTCCTCTCTGTGAGGGTGGGCAGGCCCTGGCACAGGTGCCCAGAGCAGCTGTGGCTGCCCTTGGATCCCTGGAAGTGCCCAAGGCCAGGCTGGACAGGGCTTGGAGCAGCCTGGGATGGTGGAAGGTGTTCCTGCCATGGCAGGGGTGGGATGAGATGGATTTTAATGTCCCTTCCAACCCAAAGCATTCTGGGATTCCATGTCTGGAACTCACTTCCCACTGGATGTTTTCCACTTTTCTTCTCAGATACAACTTATTTCGTTCTCAAGTTGGTGGGGAGGAGCAAGGTTGGGACAGTTCCCAGCCCTCTGACCCCTTGCAATGAGCTGGACCCATGGGATTTCGCTTGCCCCTGAGTCCCCAAATGAAACCAGCCTTGGCCACCCTCCCTTTAGTGTCCCCTACCTCGCTGCAGCCAGTCAGTCGTTGATGAAATTGGGGACTGTGAGACAAAAACTGAAGAGAAAGGAGGAGAAAAATGGAAAGGAAGGTCTGGGAATGCTCCACATGTTTATTTTGTTTGCAGTACTCAATAAAACAGACTATTCATTTGTGGCTGCTTGCAGCAGCATCCTCCCCTCTGCAGTGACTTTCAAAGGAGCCCCAGCATGGCCAAGTCTCCTGTGGGACGTGGCCCTGGGGTGACCCTCCTTATTTTGCTTAGAAATAATTGAGATGTCTCTATGAGTTGCTATTACAGGGTTGAGAGCAGCAAGCAAGGAGCAAGAAAACAACTCAACAAATCTTGGCACGGCACTTGTGTCAGGCTCGGCTCCTTCCCAGGGTTCCAAACACCCTCTTGATGAAAGGGAAGTGTTTGCCCTGGTGTTGTTGGAGCCCACACACGAGTCTGACCAATCCCCCTGAGTGACTGACAAACACACAATGGGCTGATTATCCCCTGGCTGAGGGATGTGGCAAAATCTCAGCATTTTAAATATAAATTTTGGGGGGGGAGGGTCTGAGCAGACCAGGTGTGGGTGTTATTCACTAACGTGAGATGCAGTTTTCCAGCAATGCAAGTGACAGCCAGTATTGAGTGGAAATTGATTATCTGTGTGAAGCAGGGATTAAAAATAGCAGCTTTGTGTCAAACCCCACGTATGTTTTGACTAAATCCTCGATAACAAGGAGAATGGATAAAAGATGGAGATTATACAGAGAATGCCAAAACCCAAAAAGCCTGGATTAGAGAAGAAAAGGATTTGAGTGGGTTGCTGCAATTAATGATTGTCAAGTGCCATCAGCTGGGACTGCTGTGGCTTCTTCTGGGGACGTCTTGTCCTTTGGTTTGCCAACCTGCCAGAGGCACTGCCAGCTCATTGTCCTGCTCCCCTGAGGCTCCTCCAGCTCAGGGAAAGGTCCAGGGGCTCATGGCCAGTGTTTGACCCACCCAGTCAAGCAGTTTTAATGTTCAGAAACTCTTCCCCTAATTAAACACGGGACATTCCCAGAAAGGATGATGGTCTCATAAAGCTTCTCCTCCCCTTGTTCCCCAGCACAAGCCCTCAGAATGCTCTGTGCTGGGAAACTAATGCAGTTTTACCACTTTTTTTGTTGCAGTGTGCTTGGAGTACTCTTTTTGCCGCTGCAGCTGGCGCTCAGCTGCTGCCCCAGAGATGGTGTGGCTGTCCCAGCCCAGGCAGGAGCTGCAGGGCCCATGCCTGCTCCAAATGGCACCGTCTGCCCTTGCCCAGCCCCACACCGCACCAGGCTCTGTCATTACCATGTTTTATGGCACCCACTGTGATCACTGCTTCCACCCACAACCACACAACACACAATTCCTGCTTACACAGCAGAAAATATTTCACCAGACGGGGCAGAACTTACAAATAAAACAATTTTATTGAGTTTCTGCTCCTATAGCATGTGGCACATAAAGAGAATTAAGACACAACGTGTGATGAGGAATGATGTATTTACCCTTCACTGAACAAAGGATTCATCTCAGCCAGGAGCAATGCAAACACCCCTCTCTGCCAGCTGAGATGTGCAGCCAGGGGTGATGCGGTGACATTTGGGAAAATGGAAACTGAAGTTGACCTGAGGATTGTGGCTGATGAACACAGTCCTGCTAACCTGAGGGGAGGAGAGCCAGCTACTTCGAAACCAAAATATTTGCTTTTGCCTAATTCAATTAAGGTGGAATAAACAGCACTAATGCACTTCTTAACTCAGAGAAAAATCCAGGATGAGAAAGTGTCCAAAATCCACAGCTGGCTGATAAAGATCAGCTGATTTAGCTGTAAAGCCAGTACTTGGGATATTCTAACTTCATTCTTGGCCTCTGCAGCCAAGGAACCAGCAAAGCTTCTTTTTTTTTTTTTTTTTTCAGAACTTGACCTTCCTTCAGGGCTTGGGCTGAGAAACTTTATTCTTTAAGGAAGTGCTGACAGTCTCAAGAAAATAGATTGGAAGCTTTTTTCAACATCAGTCATGTTTCTGTATTTCCCTTTCCCCCTGGGTCACCCTTTATTACTTGGATGAGATAAGAAATAGAGATCCAGTGGTCATGCAGGGTTGTCACACATTTCTGTAACATCTTCCCCAATTTTTTTCCTCAATCCCACCTGCGGCAACGCTGTTCCCTCCACTCCAGATAACGCAGGGATGTTATGGGGGATGAGCAGCAGCTACAAAGGGGGCTGAAGGAACTGTTCATGCAAATAGCTCTGGGGAGACTTCAGATACAGGGGAAAAAAACCCAGGGTTCCCCTCCTGAGGAATCAACAGTATTTTTTTTTTATATATATGACAAAAGGAATTATGGGGTACACACTGCACAAACTTCTAAAAAGCTCATGGACACCTCTACATGAACAGGAAACCTGGGGACACTCTGCAGGGCTGGGGCTGACCACGAGGATGGAGCTGCTGGTGGCTTGGGAGGGTCTCTCCCATCTTCTGCCACAGCTTTCCAGTGGCCACTGTCCCCTGTCCCGGCCACCTCTGCTCTCTGCAGACACCTCCTCACCCCTTTCCAGCCTTCACGCACACTAAAAATTATTTTACATGTTATTTTACAGACCAAACTCCCAGCACGTCTCAGTCCACCTTCTCCCTCTGGAAACAGATCCATACAGCAAAAGCCACAAAAATAACATCACCTTGGGAGACATATTAGACAGAAACATATTTGACCACAAAACAGGTTTCTACCTTTACTTACGCAGGAACAAATAGACCAGAAGTCCTGCTGCAGCTACCACCCCTCAGCAACCACTGAGACTGAAGGCCAAGTGCAAAAATTACTTGGTTTAGTCCCATTTTGCTGTCCCTGCTGCAGATCACGGTGTGGGGGGTGGTTTGGGGGAGGGACAGGAGCCCTGGCTGTCGAAGCTTGCTGCCCGGCCGTGCCACTGGGGGACAGAAGAGAAATCAAGGTGACCAAACAGGAGAGATGATCTGGGATTTTTCCCAATCCTGCATCATGTTGTCCATCTCCTCTTTCTCAGTATTCCCATCCCATCCCATCCCATCCCATCCCATCCCATCCCATCCCATCCCATCCCATCCCATCCCATCCCATCCCATCCCATCCCATCCCATCCCATCCCATCCCATCCCATCCCATCCCATCCCACCCTTGCCCAGCTCCTGCCCTGACATGTTCTCATCTGCTCTACGAGTTCCAACTTATGCAGTGCCCGTGTTTAACCACTCAGGAGGAATTGCTGAACAATTTACTTTATTGTCTTGTAAATCAATTCCCAATTGTGAGGATTCCTCATCAAAAAAAAGGGAAAATAAACAGTGTCTGTGTGTGCTGTGAAGACAAAGTGCTCTCAGCTCTTCCCTGCTTTACTGCTGTTGTCTTTTCAGTTTAAAAATACTGTCTAAGCTCAGAAGTACTTGAGGCTTTCCAGTCTGGTAATTTTACTCCACAGCAGCTCTGTCCACAGCACCGGAGACATTTCTCAAAGGGAAATCAGATCAGAGACTCGGTGGATGGAGCAAACATTTTTTTTGCCATACTTAGGGGATCATAAATTATTTTTCATCTGCCTTGGGGGCTATTATCATAATTCAAACCCATTATTCCTGAAGCTTTTGAGCACTTGCCCATCTCACCATCTTGTTTTATTAAATTCCAGTGACAAATGATAGACATCTCCCAGAGACAACGGGAGGAAGAATTTCCACTGCCTGAATCAATTCCCTCTCCTCCCACATCATTAGAAACTTTTTGCTGGTTGATATTAATGCTTAAGCATGTATGAATTTCATTTCTCTGGGTGAAAACTCACTTGGGGAAGCAGACCTCACCCTTGCCTTGGCAAAGCCATCTTGAATGAAAACAAGAGAACAGCAGCCTGGTGCTCACAGGGCGGCTGAGCAGGGCCAGCAGGCCCTTGCAGATGCTCCATGGGTTTGAAGTGGTCAAAAATTTAACCAATTTGGCCAATTTCCTTCCCCAAAGGAGTCTGTCAGTGTAGAGTAACTCACTGCACAGGTCTGCATTGAAAAGCCTGTATTTCATCAGGGCTGAGCAGAAATTAATGAATGAAGATGAGAAGCTTGTCCTGACAAACAGCTGCCTTAAGGTAAGGAAACACTTCCTTTTATGTTTCTTGCGTCAAAAAAATTGGCAAAAATCCCTGAGGAATTGATAATACAGGTACAACCTCCCCATGGGGACTGCCAATGAGCAGATTGCAGAAATTACAACAGAAATGGGCTTTTGGCAGAGCCTTCCCCATGCTCTTTGCCTCATGCTGTATGCATGACAATGACAGCGCTGCTACTCCAAAAATGTGATGAAAACTCTTCCAAGGTGTGGGAATTCCAAGCACAGAAAATTCTCAAAATCTTGTGCATGCAGGATCTGAGCACAGAGATGGAGTGCAGGGTGTGACTTGAAACCTTGGAAAAGACTTCTGGATTTAGAGACCACGAGCAAAAATGTGGGTTGGTAGTTTAGATAGAAAGACATTAAGCTAGGTAGTGGAAAATTCTAAGGTTTTAAAGTTAAGATATAGAAGGAGTTATAAAGGTAATAAGAAGTTTTAAGATGTAGCAAGTAGTTTTGTGTGTCATTACACGATTGGTTAAGAAAGCCCACACTGTGGCAAGGATGTGTAAGACAAAATAATTAACTCTTGGTATGAAAGCAGAAACATTCTTTGTGGCAGTAGTTTTTTGGCCAATTAACCTTTAAGAGACCTGGTAACCTGTGGTCTTGTGACCCCTGAACACATACATCTGGCACATACGGTGAAGACATTCTCACTCCTCCATGAGACCATAAAAGAAGAGTAATAAATCATGCTTTAAAACATCTCCCAGTAGTCCCATGTCTCAAAATCCCAGTACCAAGGATAGACTCAAATGACCAGAGAGGAACCTGGAGATGCTTTTCCTTCATTTAATTAGAAAAGGTGGGCCATGCATAGTTTAGCCAACGGTCAGAAACAAATCAATCAAAGTTCAATCAAAATCAAACAGGCCCAGAAGTCTGGGAGGGCTTATCTTTAAAGACAAATGATTATTCTCCATTATGGACATGACTTGGCTCTCAGCAGAGTTATCAGTTTTTATCTGGAGCAATGTTTTAAACAAATAAGTTCTCCCCTGCTGCATGTCAGAGGCACCTGGCAACACCAAAGACCCGTTTTGCGTCATGCTGATGACACGACTCTGCCACACCAGGGTCTGTCCTTCACAGATAACAGGGAAAATCCCCATTTTCAGAAGTTCCCTCATCAAAGCCTGGAAGAACAAGATGTAATATTCTATTTCCTTTTGTGCACACACCCCAGAACCTGGCTGATGGGTGGAAGAATGCAGAATGGCAGATGGGTGGGGTGGCTGAAGCACCCGGGGAGGGTGCAGCTGTCAGCGAGACCTTGGGGTTGAACACTGGGAACAACTTGTGCTGAGGGGAAGAATTTATTGTCAGAACAACCCCACAAAGAGGGATTCTCCCTTTCTGCTCAGAAACTCGCCTTCTGAACATCTGTGTGAGGAGGATAGCACTTAAAAGCCTGTAATTAATGATTCATTTGCACATGTTCTCCATGTTCCCTCTTTAATGATGATGGTCATTAGAGAAGTGCAGTCATTATGGTTTGTTATTCCCTGTTGATAAATATGGAGCAACCAAAGACATGATGTGCATCTGAAGCATTTCCCTTTTCACTGGAGCCTTTTCCAGCACTGAAAGCAAAGAGGGAGCGGCACCAGCTCATGGAGGAAGGGCCCAAATTGCTGTTGGCACAGAAATGAAGGGTTGGGTCATGTTAGCCCAGCACTGTGGCTGCTGGGACAGGCTGGAGCTGGCCAGGTCCTCATGGTGGACAAAGAATCATGGCCCAACACAGGAGGAGGCTGGTCCAACACCACAGACACAACCAATCATCCATCCATCCATCCATCCATCCATCCATCCATCCATCCATCCATCACTCCCTGCTGTGGCAGGGTAAGGGGGTCAGGGCTGGGCCATCCTCCTGAAGCAGCACAGCTCTGGTGACATTTTCCTGGCAAATTCACCAGAAATTGTGACTTTGAGCTGTACTCAAAATATGGTGGGAGCTCCTCCTCCTGGCCAAAGATTTTCCAATGCACCAGGCAGGGTGTTGGTTAGCAAAGAAATTCCATATTCCCACACTTTTCTCCTCCCTGAGTGGTGGGGAGTGGGGTGGGACCCCAGCTAGAGTGTGGGGAGATGGCAGCACCTGGAGCAGCTCAGTGTCCCCTCACACACCGCTCAAGTCACCCATCCCTCCATTTAGACATCCAAGGGACAATTCAATCCAGCTCCCTCGCCTTGGTTTGAGGTCAAGCACTCAATCAGGGGAGACTCAGATGAGGCCAGAGGCTGCTCCTGATGGTCAGAGCACACAGAGACCATCACAAGGATCAGCTGGGAAGCGAACGCTCCATTTGCTGCTGCCCAGCACAAACGCTCTTGGAGATGAAGATGAAGAAGACAAAGAGGAAGGTGAAAATGATGGCTCAGGATGCCGGCACAGCCAAGTTCATCCCCACAAAAGGTGAGGAAGGCATGAAGGGCAGGCAGTACTCCCCCAGCCTCCTCAGGACAGATGGACAGAGATCCAGCAGCCCACAGAGCCTGGAAGGATGGAGCAGCTGCACAGGGACCCAGAGCTGGGATTGCAGGACCAAAACCCCAAATTTCTTTTCAAAGGTACCCAAACACAACATAGAAGAGATTATGTAATGTCTTGCAACCAACAAATACCATTTCCCATTAATTTCTCTCCAGGAGCATGTGTCTTTTCTGTTCGGTTTTTCTTTTAGGCTGCACTGGGGATTTGCAGACAGCCGTGCTAAAACTTAAAAGGGCAAATAAACACAGGGACCATTTGCTTGCTCACTCTGTGCACCAGTTTGTGGCAAAAATACCAGAACAGATGATCAGAGGGTTTTTTCTTTCCTTTTAAACAGAGATCCTGACCTGTGCACTGAAGGGTGAAATGATTCACTCCGTTTTTTTCCAGAGTCTTGGGGGCTCAGCCATGGTTTTAAAAGTGTATTTTAGAAGGTGAGTCATCTTACATGTCTTCCTTGGTTTCTCTGTGTTTCATCATAACAATAATGCCTCTTTATTACTTTTTTCTTAGTGATTTTCAAAAACTTTGCAGGAGTTTTTCTTTAAAAACTCCACCTGCATCTGAAAAACAGTGCAGTAAAGCCATAAATATTGCAACCTGGACAAAGAACTCCTGCCCTTGGGTCAGCCATGGCAACTGGAGTCACATTGTGAGATGCTACAGATGCTAAGAGATCAAATGAGAAATAATTCCATTTCTGCTGAAACCTTGTGGCTGCTGGTCCCCAGCTCCCTGTGGTGGTGGGAGGTGACACACGGAGCCTGCCCAGGCCCTGCAGTGGATGGGAAATGAACTCCTGGTTGCTGTTCAGCACCCAAGGCAGAGTTAGCACTGCACACAAAGTGCACAAGGGTTTAATTCTGCTCTGACTCAGCCCTGCATAGCTGATCCCTGTGCTGATTCACAGCTCAAGGTGAGCTCACAGATCACCTCGAAAGAGGGAGGGTGAATTTACAGGTGTCCATTGGCTGATACATCCACCTCCAGTGGGTCTTAAGCTAAAATATCAATGCCAGATTTTTCTTTATGTGTTACTGACCTGGGCTGGGACAGAGGGCACTGAGCACAAACTGATTTCTTAATTGTACAATGGTTTGGGTTGGGAAGGAACTTAAAAATCATCCAGTTCCAACCCCCTGCTATGGGCAGGAACACCTTCCACTATCCCAGGCTGCTGCAAACCCCATCCAGCCTGGCCTTGGGCACTTCCAGGGATCCAGGGGCAGCCACAGCATCTCTGGGCACCCTGTGGCACCTCCCCACCCCTTCTTGTTGGAGGAAAGAGCAGATTTCAAAGAAAGACAGGGTTTATACAGTAATTCACTCTACTGTGGAGTCTCAGCAAGCCCTGTGTCTACCTTTCAATGCAGCTCAGCACTGAACTTCAAGGGGAAAATGAGATGCTTTTTCTTAAGTACTTATTCTGTGGCTTTGAGGGAAAATATCTCCCCAGTCCCAGACACAGAGGGAGGTTTTATTGCCTTTATTATAGTATCACTGGCCTCAAACACTTGTGCTTTTTTCTCATACTTGAAGTGTCAAAGGCGTGTGTGCCCTTTTCCACATCTCTCTCTTCCAGAAATTATGACCTAAATCAGGCAAAGCCAAAGAGCTCTATAGAAGCGTGAGAAATTGGAGTGCAAGGGGGAAGAAAATGCCAGAGATGGTCTAAATGGTACCCAGGCATTTCAGCCCTATTTTATCATCTAGGGCTGCATCAAGTCAATCTCTTTCTCTGGAGATGCTTAGAGCTATTACATTTGTTCTATTTATTCTCCCTCAAAGGCTTGGAGATGAGTCAACAGAAAAATCTTTTAGGATGAAAAATTGAAACTTGAAATAGGCAATATCCCTGGACAATTTGTTCTGCAATCAGAGCAGCATTCTCTTTCCTTACTGCTTTCAATCTCTAATTTAAAAAGGAAAAGGAAAAAAAAAATCAAAGAAAAATCCCTAAAATGTAACAGTCACATCTGTAAATACAGTTCTGTTCAGTCTCGCTCGCTCGCTCAAGGAGCTATTTTGAGGCAATACAGAAGTGCTTGTTTTCTAGAGTTCATTTCTGGTGAGAAAATTCCCTCAGTTCTGCTCAGAAAATCCCAGGCGAGAGCAGGAGCTCTCTGAAAGCCTGGAGCCAGCCCACTCCCGCTCAGAACTGGCACTGGAAGGGAAGGACAAGCCCACACACCTCTTTGAAGGATTTCTTCACCTCCACCAGTGGGTGCCAGTGGGCGATGGGCTTGCGGGGGTAGGCCAGCATCTCGTTCCAGTGGTCTCTGCCCAGCCCCTCGGCGTTGACCCCCACACGACAAACCCCGATGATCTCATTGTGGCCCACCCTGAGGAACAGTAGAGAAACAGCACCATCACCATCCATCCATCCATCCATCCATTCATCCATCCATCCCTCAGACTGCCCACGCCTGGCCAGGCAGAGCCGGGACCCCACTGCTGGTGAGCCTGGGTTATTGTGTCTGCCCCAGCACTGCCATCACCATTAATTACAGTTCTTAAATTATTTCAACTTCAGGTCAGCCCAGACACAGAGGTGTGAGTAGTGCTCTACAGCAAGAATAACCCCAGGTTCAGTAATGCCTAATTCATACACCCCATGCTGCTAGGACTGACATTATTTGCTTTCTAAAATGGGTTGCAGGACAAGTAAATAACCAAGGGAGACATGTCACTTGCTCAAGGAAATGCCATAAAGCAAGGACCAGCTTTGCCAAACTTGCTGTTTTTCCATAGCCATAAATATCAATGTCACTGCAGCGATAAATCACCAGAGACAGGTGGATACCACTGAACTCTGAACATAGAGGCTATGGAAAGCACTGTGGAAAATTGCATTTGAGCAGGAAAATCTGCACCCAATGGGATTCTCTCCCCTCCAGCTCTCCAGAGCCTCCCACCTACCGATCATAATCCATGACAGAGATAAGGAGGCTGACTTGATCCATGTTCTCGGGGGGAATGTCAAAGATTATTGCTTCATTGTAGGTGGGATTAAGTGTGTTTTTCTTTATGGTGGTTTTCTTCTTTTTTAGTCTTCGCCCATCACAGAGCAAAGACACTTTGACATATGGATCTAGGGAGGAAAGATAGGAGAAGACCTTTTGTTGATAGAGGTGTGTTGTTACCGTTGCAATATAGAAACAGGTTTATCAGACGATGGGCTGTGAGCTCCCAGGAGCCAGAGGCACTCTTCAATGTGGCGTCGTGCCTCGGGGGAGGCAAAGAGTTACATTATTCCACCCCAAACCCCTTGTGAAGGGCGGCCCAGGGGTTCTGATTGGGTTTGAGTCCCTGGGGGGTTCTCCCTTGCTGTGTTTCTAATGGCCCCTGACCCTGAACTCCACCCTCAAGGGTGGAGACCCTCGGGAGTTCTGTCCCTCAAAAACTCCTGCCCTGCCTTTGTTCGGGGCTCTCTGTTCTGGATCTGAGTTTGTTCCCATGCTGAATAAATGGTTTCATGAACGGGAGCCTGTCTCATTGGTGTTCCATGCTGATCCCCAGAACCCTGCAGCTTCCCTGGACGAGAACCTGAGGTTGTGGACTGCAACACTTCAAATAGACTTTTTCTAAAAGTTTGTTTGCAGACCAGTAAAATCCTCCATTTCTCATCCTGGTGTGGGTGGTGACCTGAGGTTCAGGCACCAGAGAACCAGCACTGTTTTTTTATTATTGCAGAAAGGCTGAGATGGCTTCACCTGAAGACTCAATTCTCAGACATTTCATATAGCATTAAGCTCCAGCTGGACAGAAACATTTTCTGCAAAGGTCTCTGTTGTTACTGCTTTTTGTACAATGAAATGCAAATACTGTGAACTTGGTGTCTGGAAAAGAAACTGGGTTTTATGATGAAAACCAGAATTTGTGCATGCTAAATTTGCAAGTCAGCTCTTTGAAATTTCGAATGCAGACAGTCTTCAGGTGGCTGTGAGCCTCAGGTGTGACTACTGGCCACTGTACGGGGAAATGTACATTCCACTGGGATTTATCCAGGATTTATGATACTTTCCTGATCTTGGGGTGGAAGAATTGATTCTGGCTATAGAGGGTTCCAAGAGATCTAAGTGTCTAACCCAAGAGATGGATCAGAGCTCTGGCCCTGCAAACCCTCCAGTGGGATGGGAAACAAGCCACAGATAATTCTGCTTTAAAAATTTTGTTTGCACTTAAAACATGGACAAAGCTTTTTCAGGTATTTCTGAAAAACATGATGGTTCACCCACCATCTACTGAGGATACGGTGAAGGAAGAGGAGGAAATGTGGATGCAGGGGGGTCCTCCTCAGCCACCAAACACCCACCTGAGTAACCTGTGATGTCCATAGCTTTGAGATTCCTGCATTTAATGACTGTTAAGGTGAGGCGACCTGCAGTTGGCAAATAACAAAGGGAAAACATGATCTCGCCCAGGTCCACGCTTTCCTTCAATAAAACAGAGAATACATTTCATTGGAAACGTGCAGAACCAGCCAGGTGCCTCCTCCCCCACCCCAGCACTTCCTCTATTCTGCCATTTGGAGTGAAGGGCACTTTATGGTGGTGATTCCAGTGCCCCCCAACATGATTTGGTTAAAAATGAATACAGAGAACAGGAAAAGCAAGTTACACCTCCACATCTTAGTTAAGGACAATCTTCCTCTGCCTCAGTGAAGTCCGTGCTTCCTATTGCAACCTCCCAGCTATGCACAGCTAATGCCCAGCTGATGCACTGCTGCTCCACTGCTCACACAGAGGAGATGGGATTTCTCACACCAAATCAATGCAGTGAGGTAATCAAATTAGTCTTATTTGAATGTACAGAACATGTCTCCAGTGCCTGGTTCCTCCAGGAATGTGACAAACACAGGAAGGTGACAGAAAGATGCACTCCTGACATGCAGGAGCTGTGTTCCCTGGCTGTGCACTGCAAAAATCTCCTCAGAAACTTTCTGTGACAGCCAGTGCCATCAGTTCATAACATCACAGATTGGTTTGGGTTGGAAGAGACCTTGAATATATTCTAGTTTCAACCCCCTGCTGCAGGCAGGGATGAATTCAGTAATAAATGTTTATGACTGACAGTGCCCAACATTTCTGCATAAAATAAAAATGTCTTTGAGTAACACAGTGGTTTCCTCTAAAGCTGGGCAAGAGTTTCTTTGGCAACTGTGGGGTCAAAGATTTAAGCCAGAAGACAACCAAGAAGGGCCCATTGAGCATTTTGTTTGTGACATTTGGAGCACCTAGCCCTCTGAGATGGCCTCAAGGAGCTGGCACAGCGTGGGGCTGTGTGTGTGCGAGTACAAATGGGGAATTAACCAGCAGATGGCACTCAGAAATGTTTGGTACTTTTGGATTACACAGAGGCCAACACAATTTACTCTTTTAGTGCCCCATCAAATAACTTTTATCCATGGCTCTTAGCACTTCTTAGCACTGCAGCTTCATGGACTACACCTCCTAAAAGCCCTTTCCATCATTGCCTTGCCCACAGGAATTCAGGAAAAAATAAACAAACCAGATGTCTTATTTAAACTAGAAAGCATCATTATCCAAAGTCAGCAGAAAGATTTCCAAACACCTTCTAAAAATGGATTTAAAAAAAAAAAATCTTATTTTCTACATACAGATCCCACATCTGTAGAGCAAACAACCCATTTATTTTTGGAAACAGTGTGTTTGATTCCTTTCAATGTGATATAATGATCTGCTGAAAAGAAATTGTAGCTGTTAGGAGTAGTGTGGTGGAATTGGAAAGACAAGTAAATGCACTTAAAGCTTTGCTAAGTGTTAGGGGAATAGATCTTGTTGATGGATGAGGTTTTTGCCAAATTATTTCCTGCTCATTCTCAGGTAAGGCAAAGATTAAATCTTTATTCCACTTAGATGTGCAGAATACTGATGAATATTATATAAAATTTTGATTGGGTCTGTTCTTTCATGCATTCTTTGTTGTTAGTTGGTGTGGGAGGGATGAGGGCAGGAGACCTTGGACAAGATGTCAGAAGAGAGCAGCCCCCTGTGAGATGCTGAGAGCACCCTCTGAACACCATCTCATCTTCTATTCCCCTCCTTGCACTGAGAGGACCAATTCAGGGTATAAAATGAACATAAATTGTTCTTTGACCTCATTGTATCAGGTCAAGACATTTTTCTTTGCAACCATAAATACAAGAGAGCGAAGTGTGTCCTGTGGGTACATTATTTTCTTGCAGATTATAGACATTGGGATATTTCCAAAATTCATATCAGTACCATTTAGGATATAGTGGAAGTTCTGAATCAATAGACTTGAAACCAAAGATGTTTCCCTGATTCACAAGCTGTACAGTCATTAATTAAGTAGCTGAGTGCTGGCTATTTGGCCAGCTCAGTGCTTAAATGTGTTCCTACCCTCTTACCCACACCATTGATCTCATGCATTATTAGGCACCCAGAGCTTTCTTGGGGCTTTGTGCAAACTGTATTTACCCTTCCCAATTTTGATTAAACAGAAATGTCCTTGGGTGTGCTGCAGCTGGCTGAGATGTCCCAGGAGCAGCACATTCCTTAAGAATGGCACAGACAGGACAAGGGGATGGAGCCAAATGTGGTGCTGGGTGTGTCTGTGGCAGCTCTTCCAGGCTCCTCCTCAACACATCTTGGGCATGGGGCTGGCTCTGCTCCCCTTACACCTTCTCTGGAGGCTTTTCCCTCAACAGCCCTTCTGTTGGTGCATCTCCACCTGCTTTTGTGGGGTTTTCCCCCATTAAATGAGATTATTTAGCCAGGAAAACGTCCACTATGGCTTGCAGAGCCAACAGGCAGGCTTCTCCAGGAGGCACCAGCACATCAGGTGCACTTTGCTCCGCTTCCAGCAGTCCCTCTCTGGGTGAAGGATGTGCCTGGTGCCTGCTTGCCTCTCTGCCAGCATTTCTGCTTTCATTACCATCCATCAATCACAGCAACCATGGCTGTTTGCAGCTTGGAAGCCAAGAGCTGTGAGCACCCTGCTAACTCAAACTGTTGCTTTCCTCATGGTTGATCCTGCGCCTCCTTCCCATGCCCTCCCAGGCAAGATGCTCAAAAGGCATCAGCAGCAGCTCCCAGCACACCCCCAGCGCTGCCCCAGGGTGCCTGGAAGGCACCACCTCCATCCCTGTGTCCTCAGGCTGGCAGGGCCAAAGCTCTGTGTGCCCTCCCAGGACAGCTCCAGCCCCTGAGCCACCTTCCAGGGTGATGTTCTGTGTGCACCCCGTGCTCCCCAATGCCCCAGGACTGTGTCCCCTTTGGGCACAGCAGCACAGGACACAGGGCTGTGCAAACCTGTTGGACTTCACAGAGCTGCCAGGAGGTTCTGAAGACCCTGCAGCAGACTGGTGGGGAACACGGTGCTGGGAAAAAAAGCACCAGAGTTACAAAGCAAATTGTCTTCTGGCACTGCTGGCCACAAGAAATATTTGTGTTTGACAGCTCCCTCCTCAGCACAGAAAGCAGGGGAGCAAAAGTATGAGATGAGTATGAGGAAAGCTGCAGGACAGATTTTTGTGAGTTGTGGCGTTCTGCCAGTCACCAGGAAAGATGTGACAGGGCACACGCTTCCAGCCACAGGGGTGGAGATGTCTCATCTTTCAGTCTCAAAAATAACAATGTGAAATGACAATGACAATGGCTGATTTGGTGTCCAGCTGCAGAACAATTCAAACTTTCATTGGCCCTTAAGACCAGCCAGATCCTCCTGGGAGGGCAGTGGAGGAGCAGGCAGCTATAATGGAGAGGTTAATGTCACTGCTCTGCACTCAGTGATCAATGTGAACACTTGGCTTCTCCTGCCAGCTCTGTGTGACATGGAAGGGGCTGGGACTTTTCCTCTCTGAGGCTTGGCTTCTCTTTCAGAGGGAATTCAACAGAACTTCTAAAAGACCCAAATCCAGCTGCTGGAAGAGTTGCCAGCAGCACATCCAGCATCTCTTAGCACCAAGGGCCCCACAGAGCTCTTCCTTATTGTGACCATGTGATGCCTTAAGGTTTTAGCTTTTCTATTTTTCAGATCCTGTACTCCATTTGTGAATAACTCTGAACTCCATATAGACTGATAGCAAGCTCTCTCCACATTTTTGTCAGACAAAACAATCCTTCCAGGCCTGAGAACTAAGGACACCCTCTGCCTCAGGCCCTGAGAAGTATAAACAAAAGTGAATTGTGGGGGGAGCAAACTGGGGGAATATGATTTCATTACCTGAAGCTGTAATTGGAGAATAAACCCCTGATATGCAAACAGACCAAACTCTTATCTGTCTGAAAAATTTGTGACCATTGTCCATCTTGGGTGTAGCCTCTGGGAGGCTTTTGACTGTCAAAGGTGTGTCTGTTGAAGAACTTTAATAAGTACTCGCTTTATTCTCTTAACTCTGTCTAGCTCATCACAGGTGCATGTGGCAGAGAACTGTGCCATGGCTGAGGGTCCCTGGGGCTAACAGAAGGCCAGGAGCCCATCAGCTGCAGGATTTACCCCTGTGGAGAACCCCCACCCTGCCAGCAGACACTCACCGTCGTGGCGTACTGAATGTCCCTCCAGATGGAAGTCTCCCGGGAGAGGTCCGAGTCCTCAAACAGGTTCTCCAAGATAACTTCTCCTATCATGTCATGCCTGGAGAACCTGTCAAAGTCAAAGACGCTCAGGTGGAGCTTCCTGCTGGCCAGCTCCTCGTGGGGCACAGGGAAGTGGAAGGACTCATCGAAGGTGGGGTTCAGAGTCTTCCTGTGCACTCGTGTCTGGAACTTGCGCTTGCGGTCGGGCAGGAGGTAGATCTTCACGTAGGGATCCGAGCTGCCGCAGAAGTCTTTGGCTGGCAAGTCAAAAGCCCTGAGAATTCGGACAGTCAGCGTCTCGTTCTCATAGTCATACTTGAGGGTGAAGTTGATTTTCCCACAGGTTTTCTCTGCCTCTTTCTTGGGGTCCTCGGTGTCCACAGTCTTTTGTTTGTAGAGCTCGGGCTTGATGCGGCCGATGCTGGTGGGCTGCTCAGCCACGGCTGGCGGCTCCAGGCCGTAATCCATGCTGGACACATGCATCTGGCGAGGGAGGTGCCTCTTGAATGAGATGTGCCTGCAGGAGGAAGACACCAACAGCTCTCTGTGTTTACAAGGACATGGCTCTCCTTTTTTGCCCCCAGACTCAGAAAGCAAGAGAGCACAGAATGAGTTCCATAGGTGCTCCTGAGCTCTGCTCTGAAGCCATGGGTATTGTGGAGGTGAACAGAGGGGAAACACCTCCAAAAACCTTCAAGGAACCAATCCAGCAAATTTCTTAAATTCCAGAGTATTTTCCACAAGCTATGTTTTCTCACCTGTGGCACGAGTCAAAGCCCACAGCTGAACAGATGGGCCCCAACAACTCCTTACCCAAATCACAGACAGCACCACATGGAGAATTTCCCCACCCTCAACCCTTGTAAGATACTGGCACTAAACTCTCTCAGGCAAAACCAAAACCACCTTTTTTGCTTTTTTTTTTTGGTGAGAGAGCCATAACCAGTTCAGAACACCAGACTTTACTCATAGAACCACAGAATGGTTTGGGTTCAGAGGGTTTTAAAGCTCATCTCATTGCATCAGGGACACCTTCCCCTAGATCAGCTTGCTTCAAGCCCTGTCCAGCCTGGCTTTGCTGGGTATTGCTGCTTCCAGACTTTTCCAAGAGACTCATCAGAAACTGATAGATAATTGTTGACAGGGAGGGAAGCACAGCCTCGTTGGGAAGCGTTTCTTGCCTTGAGCTCTTCTCCAGCACAAGCTGTATGTAAGTAAAGCTTTATCTGAACAAAGCATAAAAGCTTTCTTTGGACTGAGGGCATTATTTCAGATTATCTGGTATTTACAAGAGCAGTTTATAGAGTTATTTAACCAAACTAAGAACTCTACAGCCAGAGCATTAACTTTCAGTGATACGTGGTGCTTGGAGGCCTTGGCAGGTTCCTCAGAGGTATTTTGGGCAGGGTTAGACTGGGCTGTGAATCAGAGGAACCTGACAAGGAGAAAGTGGGTTTGAAACCTGCCCACATACAGCCAAGTCCCACTTTGTTTGTCCTAATTCAGACTGGCTGAGGGTTTTTTTCTCCTCTGTTGGAAAGGTGAAGTAAAAGCAGAAGGAGCGTGTGCATGCAGAGGGGGAATCAGCTGCCCAAAACAGTGTGGATAAATAAAAGAGTGTGGATCACAAACACAGGCGGCACCGTGCTGATCTAACTCAGCTCCTACAAACAGGGGATTGCCTCACTAATCCTGCAAAAGTGCAGCCAATTTTCTGAGCAGTGCCTGATTGCCCTGTCACACTACTGTGCACGTCCCAGGCATGGCCAGTGAGGCAAACAGGAGTGCTGGGGCACGGCCAGGACCCTGCGATCCCTTTCCTGTCCCCGTTTCACCGCCTTCTGTGTCAAGGAGAGATGCTGCATTTCACAGAATGGTTTGTGTTAAAGGAACCTCACAATTCACCTCATTCCACCTTCCACTGTCCCAGGCTGCTCCAACCTGGCCTTGGACACTTCCAGGGGTGGGGCAGCCACAGCTTCTCTGGGCAGCCTGTGCCAGGGCCTCGCCCCACTCTGAGTAAAGAACCCTTTTCTAACATCTAATCTAAGTCTCTCCTCAGTATCCAAGCTGGGAGGGTATCCCAAGGTTCATACAGCCTTTCCCTGAATTCCTGAGGATGATGTTGATGTCTCTGTCCCCATATGAGCACAAGCACCAAGCGCAGCTGGGTCTAGCCTCGTGCAACGAGCAATCCATCAATTGTGCTGATCTAATTGCTTCTGCCAGGAGCCACAACAGAGAGGGAGAGCCAAAAGGTCTAATTTTGTCTGACAGGGTGCATCATTGATACTTCAGCCTGCCTCTCATGCTGGAACAAAATTAAAGTGGCCAAAGCATGCGGGTAACTTGACACAATGAGGTCATGCAGTAATAGGGCGCAAATCCCTGATTTTTGAAAAGAGCCATGGTGAGCCAGTCTTAACACATTCACTGTTTAATGGCCAAGCTTTGGTCAGTAATCTGGTATGTAGGTGCTCTCTTTAGTCTCCCTGATGGTATCTAAACCTCTGGCTCCATCCAACAATCCTGCCACCTCTCCAGCTGCTCACAGAGCAGTGTCCCTGCTGAGCACCCCATTCCTGCTGAGCACCTCATCCCCACACATCAGGATCATGGAACATCCTGAGCTGGAGGGGACCCACAAGGATCATAAAGTCCAGCTCCAACCCCTGCACAGACACCCCCAAATCCCACCCTGGGCATCCCTGGAGCAGAGTGCAAACACTTCTGGAGTTCTGGCAGGGCCGTGCCCATTCCCTGGGGAGCCTGGGCAGTGCCAGCACCCTCTGGGGGAAGAAACTTCCCTGAGATCCAATCTAAACTCCCCTGGCACAGCTCCAGCCCTTCCCTGGGTCCTGTCCCTGTCACAGAGAGCTGAGATCAGCATCCTGAGCTGCCCCTCAGGAGGAGCTGCAGTGCCTGATGAACTCCAACCTCAGGCTGAGCATCCCATCCCATCCCATCCCATCCCATCCCATCCCATCCCATCCCATCCCATCCCATCCCATCCCATCCCATCCCATCCCATCCCATCCCATCCCATCCCATCCCATCCCATCCCATCCCATCCCATCCCATCCCATCCCATCCCATCCCACCCTCACCTGGTGGAAGACGCTGGCTCCGTGGTTTGCCTCTGGATCCGCGTGCGCCGCATAATGTGATCCTTCATGGACATTTGCACCTCTGCAGGGATGTCTGGGGAAGTGTGGCTGATCTTCACAGCCGCCTCCAGGAAGCTGATGGCCCCCGTGTCCTTGAGCTTGTCTGCCATGCTGGCCTTGTTGCCTGCCTCGCTCCGCAGCACGGCCAGGTGGGAGGAAAGGGCCTTGTTCCTCCAGGGAACCCAGCACAGCTTCCAAAAGAGGAACACAAACACTGCCACCAGGGCCAGGCCACACACAATGACTATCACCGCAAGGAGGCTGACGGAGAGCTCTGAGGGAGAGAAGTGACAGGGAGGGATGGGAAAGAAGAAAAGAAGAGACGGATGGGGAGAAAATCATAAGTAAAGGAAGAAATGGTCCAAACAGACTTAAATTACAACTAATGGAGATCTCTTAGCATATTCTTCGAGCCAGAGACCAAGTGAGCACCCCCTGACAGATTGGGGACACACCTAGGGAGAAAATGGGTGTCTCCATATGGGCAGAGCTGTGAAGTTTTACACCCTGATGCTTCAACTGGCTATAAAATACCATCCTTGGTTTGTTCTGTGGCATCAGCAAACTGCTGAGTCTGAAATCAAGGAGATTGGTACAATTCCACAATAGAAACAAGCTTGGGTGCTGTGCCACAGAAAGTGCCTTTTTGCTTCATGTCACAGCTACTCAGGCACAGTAATGAAAAAAATCCTTCTACCAGGGTCCTGGAAGTGGATTGTTGTTGTACTATCAGCGCCCACATCTTGTCCAGATGTGCCCATAGGGAATAAAAAGTAAAAACCAACACCAAGGAAAAATAATCACAAGCTGCTGATGCAGAGAAGCCAACCATAGCAGGAGTTTGTACAGAAAGTACTACACAGTCCTCCTCACTCTGAACAGCACAGGAGCTGCGGGTGTGCTCTGATGCTCTGAGACACTTTTACCTCATGTGTGGTGTATTTCAGTCCTTTTCTGGAAAGAGCTTCCTTACGTGTGGCTGACGAATCAGGAAAAATGGAAAATGGAAGATATATATATATGTGTGTGTGTATATATATATTTATATATATATCTCATCTAGGCTATGAAATGATTCACAGCACTGCACAAAGATAAACATTGGCTATTTTTGCTTCCTGTCCTACTGTGTATTAATTCTCAGGAATATTCTCTCAGACCAAAACTCCGAGATATCAGGATTCCGAGGAATATCAGTCCCTGATGGAGGAGGCAGGTTTTGTTCTGGAGGTAAGTCTTCAGCATGGACAATTCCATCATGGATTGCCTTGAGCTCGTGGACAATTCCTTGATCTGTGTTATTTGTAGTACCCAGTAAAGCCACACTCCTTAAATTACCCAAGTGCAAGTCAGGACAGAAAGACAAACAAAATACACCAAAACACCCAAAAGTTTATATGGACCAAGCATTACCTCTTACCCACCCTATTTATGTCTATTCTTGGACCATAAATGTGTTGTATGAATTTGAATTCCCTACCCGAGCCCCAAGGAACAGGGTGGGTGCCCTGAGCATTTCTGAGCTGGGGAACTCCCCTCTGTGCCGCATCTCAGCTGATCTAAATGTAATTCCTGATGTGCTTTGCCTTAAACAGGAGCCATAAAACACCTTCTGTTCCCTTGGGTCGTACAGTTTAGTTTTGTAAAGCTATAATAAGACATTTAATCATAGAATCACGGGATGATTTTGGTAGAAGGAGCCTTAAAAATCATCTCATTCCACCCCCTGCCGTTGGCAGGGACACCTTTCACTAGACCAGCTTGCTCAGACCCCACATCTAACCTTGCCTTGATGTTAAGGCTGAGAAAAATCTGTGAAATATGAGGAAAGACTAGGTTTTTAATCTTGAATGAATAGCTGAATTAAAAAAAAATATGGGAAAAAACGCCACAATCACAACAAACCCCCCACCCACCACTGGTGAACCATGGCGGCAAAGTGTTCAGGAGCACATTTGTATCGTCAAATTTTGCTTGTGTCTCTCTGGGAATGCAGCAGCCACTGCAAATTTGGGATTATTGCGCCAGCTCCCGTAAGTGAAATCTCCAGGCAGCATCAGACACAAAATGTGACATCCACACCCGAACAAGCCAGCCCTGTGCAGTGCCTGGGAAGCCATCTGTTGTTCCTGATGTCCTGGAGGATTTTGTTTTTCCACTAAATTACTGAGCCCAGCAAATCCAGCAGGAGCTGCAGGCAGAGCTCCCTGGATGCCTGTGGGTTTTTGACTCCAAGGGAAGGGCTGGAAGGGATGGGATGGGAAGGATAAACATCACCCAGAGGTTTTTGCAACTTCTCTTTCCCTTCCCAGCCTCCTGTACAGGTCATTTATTTTCTGTTGTAGCTCCGAGGTGGAAACACAGATTGATGCTGGGGTGAACAAGCAGGTCCCGTCTTACTCAATAATAAATAAGGTTGTAGCAGTCAGCAGCAGAGCTTCCTCAGAGATTTTCCTAAATGTATTCACACCAAAGCCGAGAGCACAGAGGTTCCACTTCCCTGTCCTTTGAGTTAAGTGTTGGAATGGTGCCCAGGAAACTCAGTGTCAAACATTCATAAGAAAACTCAAGAACCTGGACTTTTTGCAGATATGTCTGTGTTGGTACAAAGGAAATCATTGCAATGCAGAATCTCTCACTGCTGGGAATTCCTGCGTGACAGAGAAGATTTTTTAAAATATATTTCCACCCATTCCAAGGAGTTTTATAAGCTACATGTCTCTGCCAGCACACCAGGCTCATTAATGGAAACCATCAGAAATAATCAATTATCCTTTCAGAAAACCTGTTGCCAGCTTGAGAAAGATCCTGGTTTCTGTCACTCCTTGCAGGGCTGGCATTCATAATGTCTCTGACAAGATTCACAGATACTTTTATGCATGACCTCCTACTCCTTCCTCTGACAGCTGACACAAAGCACGAGTGGAAGGGATCAGGATTTTACAGACAGTTTTTAAGCATCTGCCTGCTTAGAATATTGGGTTGTTTGAAGATGACATTGAATTGTCCAAGACTTTTTTGTGACTTATTAAACTTAAATATCAGTTGGACAGAGTTGACCTTCATTGATTTAATGAGCTTTCCCTTATGAATTTGAAAATACCAGTGACTTTCTAAAAAACACCTGCTATTGAAAATGCTATGCTTTACATGTCCTTTAACTTACAAGAAACTGTAAAAACAAAATAATTCCCCACCTAAGAGAAAATGCCCCAGGGCCAGAGGCTGCTTTGGTATTCCCGGTACCAGTGGAGGTAAGACCAGTTCCCCCAAAGGACACCTCAGCCCAGGGGAAGAATGAGCTCCTTGGTTGATATTAAGCCCCCTTCTTCAAGGTTTGGATCCAAGGGGTGGGGATGAGAGGGAAAAGAGGAAAAAGAGGGATGTGCCTGCATCCAGCAGTGAGGAAGGGCTCTAATGCAGGAGCAGCTCAGATCCCAGCAGCTCACAAGGGAGAGTCACATCATCATTCTGAGCAATGTCCCACCTGGGGAAAAACATGACAAGAACTACATTTTCATTCTCTTTCTCTCTTAAAAATTCACAGTTATTTGGCACTTTATTATCAGGTAAGTGCTGTGGTGCAAGTGCAGAGCAGCTCCAGCCATTCCTCACTCCAGTCCCATCAAACTCACTGCTACTCCCTCATCCTCACCCAGTTCCCATGGGAGACATGGGTGAAGCTGGAAAATAGGTCTTATTGCAACTTGTAATTGAAAATAAAAAGCTTGAAAAAGGAGTTTGTAAACACAAATTAACATGGCTGTTTTCCAGCCTGCCCCCCTCCCGGGAGCAAGCGCTGCTTCCCCAGGAACTTTTGGCTGGAAAATGCTTTTGGCCACAGGGCAGCAAAGACAGAGCTCCCTCCTGAACAAAGAGGAACAGGGAAGGGATGGACATGGACACTGAGAGGATCCACCCTGGAAGTGCTCAAAGCCAGGCCAAGACCTTGAGCAACCTGGTCTAGTGGGAGGTGTCCCCACCCTCAGCAGGGATTTGGGACCAGATGATCTTTAAGGTTTATTCCAACCCCTCAGTATTCCGTGATTCTGAGATTCTATGATCTACCTGCTCGAGCTGATACGTTTAGGATAAGCCATCGAGCTTACATATTTTTTATAATAAATATAAAATATATAAACACCACAGAAAAGACCTGAAGCTGACAGCGATGAGGACACCAAGAGCACAAACAAGACTGGATTCTCTCACTGTCACCCAAAACTGATCCCAGTTCTCCTTTGACTTCTTGGTCTGTGTTTGTATTCGTTTTGTAACACCCAAACCCCTTGGTACTGAACCACACCAAAAAGCTCAAAACTGCAACTTTTCCAAGTTCACCACTTCTTACTGCCTTTTAATCAAAGACAAACAGCCCAAGGAAGGAGAAAGAAAGAAGTGGTTTGCAATGTAAAATTAAAGCTAAAAGCAAACTGAGGATGGGGCAAACATTCCTTGGTTAGTCCAGCCCTTCCCACCACAGTGTCCGTGGACTCGTGGAGCAGCTCCTCAGCCAACCCCCCTTTTTGTTTCATCCTGGATGGAGCTAATGAAGAGATACGTTCGAGCTGCCTTTCAGCTTGATGTCCCTGCTGACTTCCTAATGCCCAAACTGAGTTGCCGAAGGGGATAATTTGCAAAGTCCAACCCAAAAGCGATTAATAATATGACAAAGTCATGATTAGAGCAGTCTGTTAACTGCAAGACAATAGTGGTCTAATTGTGGCAACATTGACTTTTACTGCTGTGAAGTAGCTTGCACTGTCATTAAAGAGATTCATGGATAACTCTGAGTTTAATGTGCAGAGTTATATTTAATATCCCAAAGATGTAATTTAGTTTTCCTTCCACCCACTCCCTACAGAGAAAACACAACATATTTGATGGCTCCCTCAGCACTCCACCAGCCATTAGTTATTCCAGCTACCTGTTGCACTTAAACTAAGTTGGAATGGCACGAGTGGAAGTTGGAGAGGCTGGAAATTCTCCTTGAGGTGCAGCGTGGGACCAGGGTGATGCCACCAGCTTCCAGGACCTGGCTGTCCCCTTCCTCCCTTGTCATCTGTGAGGTTTCCTCAGGCCCTGGAGCCCCTCACCAGGGCAGTGGGGACACTGACCTGACTTTCTGCCACCTTCTGCCAGACACAGCCACCAGCCTGGCCCTGCCAGGTGCCCAGGGACATCTGCCCTGTCAGAGGTTCTTCCTCCTAAGCCCTCTGGTGGATCATGGAAAATCTGGGCATCAGGGAGAGCTTGGGCTGCTTTGCAGTCTGCTGGGGTCCCTTCAGCTGCAAAAGCAGCTCCTGGCTATTCTGAGCTGCAGCCTGGAGCATGGAACATCCTCCCACAGAAGTTCCAATGCTCCTGGAAGGGCAGCTCCAGGGGCTGTGGTGATCCCCTCACTCACGCTGCCTGTGAGTGCCTCCCCAGTGCCACACACCCAGCACCACCCACACCACCCCAGCCGATACTTCTAGGCTTCTCTGTTTATTTTTCTGCTACGTTTTTCTCTTGCAGGAGTGTTTGTGAGGATATATTGTTCTGTTTCTGTGGGGCTTTGCAGGGAGCACGCACTCGAGTGATGGATTACTGCAAGAGGTGCTGCTGGAGGAGAGCAGGCAGCTCTGGGGCTACAGCACACCACACGAGGCCAACTGCTGATCCCATTTTCTCTCGATTGAGGAGCATCAGCAACGTGAGCCTGACGAGCTGAGGGCTCAAATTGGGCACGGGGAGCTGTGGTGGATCTCAAAGACCAGGACAGGGGGGAGCACAGGGCAGCAGCTTGCAGAGGAGGAGGAGGAAGGGTTCCATTAAACCCCAGCCATGGAGATGTTTATTTAGCAAAGCTGCCCAGCTTTGGAGGAAGGCACAGGGACTGGAATCACGTATTAGAACCCCCCAGTAGCACCCAGCAGCACCACAGTGACACGAGGGAATAATGTCCCCTTTGGGGACACAGCGCAGAGCAAACCCTGAGGGGCACCAGAGAGGGCAGCAGCAAGCAGAGCCCTTTGCAACAGCCATTCTGGAAAGGAAGCTGGTTGGTTTATAAATCCTGGGATGCTGTGCTGGGTGAGAGGTGAGCTGCAGTGCAGCACCGTGCAGTCCTCAGCCAGATCCTCATCCCTGCCCAAGCCTTCCACGGCTTCAGAAATGGCAGCAGAGCAAAAGGTACAGGTCAGACTGTGCCTGCCAGCCCCCCCCCCCCCGCCTCCCACCAGCCCTGGTTCCTACCCCAGCAGGCTCTGTGGGAAGCACTGCAAGCCCACTCTCTGACTGATCCTCTTTGCTGGGGCTGTGTCCAGCATACCAGTGTCCTACTGATGGCTTTGTTATCACATTTCAGCCCCCACCACTGCCATTTGGCTCCCATTTGAAACTTCATCAAGTTCTTGATTTGCTGGTGGTGTTCTCCAGGCAGGCAGGAGCTACAGGAATATGCCCTGAAATATTCCTGAGCTAGGCAAGTCATTAGGAGCTGTCACTTCAAAGTCTGGCTGTCGTCAGTTTGCCTTTCACAGGCAGCCTGGCAGCTCCCAGCTGCTGCTCAAACAGCACCCAGGTGGGTCCTGGCGAGGGGGAAATATTTCAGCATTCAAATATTTCATCAGCTCCTCAGCAGATGTCAAAGGGCCAGGTCAGGACACAGATCTGTGTGGGGCAGAGCTCCTGCTGCCCCTCATGCTGTGGCAGGTGGGAGGGGCTGCAGAGCCCCTGCAGCAGCACACCCAACCCCATGGGTCACCTGCAGCTCTGAGGGTCACAAACACAGCTTTTTAGACCCTCCTGGCTTCTCCTGCCTTGGCAGTGATCCCAGCACCAGGAGCACGTGTCGGCTGTGACCTGTGGACACCCTGCTCAGAGCAGCCAGAGCTCAGCTGCTGCTCCCTCGTGGGGACAGGGACCAGTCCAGGGCAGTGCTGCACCCCCAGAGTTTTGGGGGAGAGGAAGAAGCACTTGGTGCCATGACCCATTCAGAAAGAAGCAGAATCATAGAATTATAGAGTATCCTGAGTTGGAAGGGAACCACCAGGATCATCCAGTCCATCCCCTGGCCCTGCACAAACACCCCAAACCCCATCCTGGGCATCCCTGGAGCGGTGTCCAAACTCTCCTGGAGCTCTGACAGGGCAGTGCCCATTTTCTGGGGAGCCTGGGCAGTGCCAGCACCCTCTGGGGGAAGAAACTTCCCTGAGATCCAACCCAAACCCCCCTGACCCAGCTCCAGCCACTCCTTGGGTCCTGTCCCTGTCACAAGCCAGCTTGGTTTTATCTCTTGGTCATGAAAGTAAAAATCCAGATTTTTCCTCTCAGCTGGGCAGGGCTGCACAATGTTATGATATATCCAATGAGATCCTGAAAGACCCACCCCACTCTGTCCACACTCCCAGCACCACAGGACAGGTTTCTCCAGGTGAAGGCAGCCACTCCCAGCTGCTCTGGACATGCCCAAGCCTTGTTTTGTTATTCCATACCAACCACAAGTAATTCCACAGAAGACAGCACAGGGAATGTGAACTGAAACAGGTTCTCACAGTCTGTTGAGCACTTTCACACTCACCTCATCACACAGAGCTTAGGGGCAAAGGTCCCTCTCAAAGCAGAGAGGTGGGAGTGCTCAGGAGGGGATGTTCTGAGGGGAGACAGAGAATCGTGGAATCATGGGATGGTTTGGGTTGGAAGGGACTTTAAAGCTCCTCTCCTTCCACCCCTGCCATGGGCAGGAGCACCTTCCACTATCCCAGGCTGCTCCAAGCCCCACCCAGCCACAGAGTCTCCCTGGAAGCTAAAATGAGAATTTTTTTTTCCTGTACCTGTGCTTCCCCAGTCCTTGCACACTGAGTCCTGCACTATCAGCTCCCACCAGCTTCCTCCTGCCAGCAAAGGCTCCCCAGGAACCCTGACAGAGCCTCCTCATCTCCTGCACACACTCAGCCATGGAATGGATCCTGGGAAGGTCAGGAGAGGAATGCTCTGACTGGCTGTGCCAAAGTTTCAGTTAGACAGCAAAAAACTTCTTAAAAATTAATTTGCTGCTACCACAGGGTTCCTGCCATGCAAGAGCTTATCAGAATGCAAACTATAAGCTTCAAAGGGGAGGATGAATCAGAAGCTATTTTGAGAGTAATTATATAAGACTATAAAACTCAAACCATCTCATTATTGCACGTTGAGGATGGAGACAACCCTTCATATGGAGACTTTGCAGGGATCCAGTGTTTCCAGTGGCTGATCCATGGCCCAAGAGCAAACAGCAGCCTCATTCCTCCCAGCCAGGCAGAACTTGCTTCACTGAGCAGTGGCAGGGCTTTCCTCAGTGTTTGCTGTATTTCTTGTGGGGATGTGGTTCTGTAGCTGGGAAATGAACTGGAACAGGACAACTTCATCCAAAGTGTGGTTCATTTAACTGTTGCATAATTTAGACTCACAGAATATCCTGATCCACAGGGATCATCAAGTCCCAGCCCTGGCCCTGCACAGACATCCCCAAATCCCACCCTGGGCATCCCTGGAGTGGTGTCCAAACACTCCTGGAGCTTTGGCAGCCTTGGGGATGTGCCCATTCCCTGGGGAGCCTGGGCAATGCCAGCACCCTCTGGGGGAAGAACTTTTCCCAAAATCCAACCTAAACTTCCCTGGCATAGCTCCAGCCACTCTCTTGGGTGCTGTCAGTGGTCACAGTGCTGTCCTGGATAGCAGCTCTCAGCTCGTTAGTGCAAATACTTGCAAATTCCCCAATTTTATAAACTCCAAGTTAAAATTAAAGAGAAAATGCTTAAACCATAAATCTGCACATGGAATAAAGTTCTATTCCAACACTCCCAGCCACATCCTCGAGCTTTCCCATTTCATGCTGGAGCCTTCGGCACCTCAGGGCTGTGAGAGGATGATCTCCTGGGACACCCCCGAGCTGTCACCTGCGTTCTGCCCTGCCTGCAAGGGGCAAAGAGAGTTGTTTTTATCCTTGCCTACATATCCAGGCTGCAGCTGAAGCTCCTGCTGTGTCTGGACCTGGAGGAGGCAGCACAGAGGTGTGGGTGATGCCGGTGCTGTCCCTGTGCCCTCTGCAGCCTGGGGTGGGGACTGTCACTCCTCGTGGTCTGACAGAGCTGATTAAAGGAGTGAGTTAAACACAGAGAAGACACTGTCAAACCCTCTGCCACCTGGTGCTCTCCAGCTCATGGTTTGGTCCTTCTTTCACCCAGGGAACAGACGGCAAATGCTGTCAGACACAGGAGTGGGAGCTGCTCTGGGCCCTGGGGGAGTTTAAAAAACCAGAGGGAAATCTGAGCAGAGTAATTCAGATTCAGGCACATCGAAGTTGGTTTTCAAGTGCAGAATCAACTGTGAGGCACCTCACGTCCCTATGTGAATATGTAACCAAAAAAATGGGAAAAAATCAACATTTCCAAATCACAGAATCACTAAGGTTGGAAAATGCCTCTAAGATCATCATGTGAGGTAAGATGAGAGTTTGGTGGCCTGGAGCTTGTGCTTTTTCCACTGAAACAGAATAGAAGAATAGTTAATTGCCCAAAAAGAAGGCAAAAATTCTGAACAGCTGGCGAGCACTGCATGGCTCTCTGGGCAGGAAGAGCCTCCAGAGCAGCAGCCAGAACAGAGCTCTGAAACCCCACAGAAGCTGCAACACCAAATCTGAGCATCCAATGTCCCAGATTCCCTCCTGGACCTTGACTGTGCCCATAGACAGCCCTCAGCCCATCCCCAGCTTCACCTCCTCAGATGGACCTGGAGATGGAACTCCCCTCTCACACCACCACCCACAAATCCCACCGGTGATTGTGGCTTCACAAAGTGCTGAGAGACTTCAGGGACAAGAACTGACACCCCGTGAAGTGCCTGGGCTGGAGGAGACCCATCACAGGCTCCTGGAGACAAAAAAATGTTGGTTTTCAGCCATTATTGACTGATTTGGGCTTTCCCTCCAGGCTGCAGATTTGTCACTGAAACTTCTGCTGGCGTGTGCAACCCAAAGGGGAACTTTGTGCTGTCAGAAATGCAGCATTTCTGTTATCAAGAGTGACAAAAAAAGAGAAAAAAAAAACTTTTTCAAGCCGAAGGAAACATTCCCTAGTGATTTATGTCACTTTGTGACTTAATCAGCTGCTCTCTAGAGCATTATAAATGTGATAGGAAGAGTTGTCATTGCTTTCTGCCTAAATGATGACAAGCTAATGAACTATTATAAGCCACAGTGAATGCAATTATGGCACAAGGCTGTGTGCTAATCCCATGACATTTTATCACAATATGCTGTAGCAACATCTGTAAACAACCCAGTGGTGCTGAACACACACAGCAACCAGGGCCGGGGTTAAATCCCTGCTGAGCATCCCCATGCCGGGCTGTGACCCTGCACAGACAGGCCCTGAGCTGAGCCCTGTGTGCCAGGGGGGCCTGGCTGAGGCTGCTCAGCACAGGGGAAGCCTCTAATCCAGAGCTGGAGCTGAGCAGAGCCAGGCAGAGGGGAAACCATGGCAATCCAGACACTTTGGGATGCAGAAATCCAATTGCGCTTCAGGACACAAAGCAAACAGAACAAGTAAACTTGTTCACTCTCTCTCTGTCTGCCTTGAGCAACCAAAAACCCTGGAGCTCGAAATTTCCTTTCAAAAACTTGATCAAAGTCGTGTCTGCTGTGAGACACCAGCGAGGCCAGGCTCAGCAGTGCTTCTGTGCCCAGACTCTCCACCCTGGAGCTGCCACCTCGCTGCCCCTTGCTTCCTACACTGGGATCCAATTTTGGGGAAAGGCTTCCCTGTGACTCCCTCTCAGACTCCATTTTTGCTCAAAAACCCACCAAAACCAGGCTGCCTTGAAAAGATATCAGGATAAAGCTTGTCAGGGAGCAGAACTGGGCTCTCTCCCCATCCCAGTGCTGGAAGTCTCCCACCCTGGGATCCGGTCTCCACAAGAGGACACAGTCTGGGGACCCCAAAAACCTCAGCAAGGGTGGGTAGAAGACCCCAAGCACTGCACAAGGCAGCACTGAAAAGCTTCCCAGAGCTTTCCTGAGTCTCCCCTGCCCAGGACATGGAGCCCCTCCAGCACAAAGGGCTCCTTGAGCTCCTGAGATGTTCTGGCCGAGCTTATTGCCTGGACCTGCCCCATGGGAAACCCAAAACTGGCGGTGCAGGGTTCTTCCAGAGCTGCCCTGGCTCCAGGTGCTGCAAAGGCCGGGTGATACCCAGCCTGCTGCCCTCAAGCTGGAGACACCTAGACCCAAAACAGCCACACAAAGCCACAGAAGTCCCTCTTCCTCTGTGCCTCTCAACTTGTGACACTCCTGACCCCAGCACACATCGGGAAGAGCAATGCTGGCAGATTCAGAGCTGGATTCAGACAGAGCAGCCAGGAAGGACTGCCTGGAGCCCGCAGCTGGTTCAGGGACCCTGCACCGAAATGCAGAGGTTTGGAACAGAGCATTTCTTTGTTCCAGCTGCCCTGAGTGAGAACTTCCTCCCCATGGCTCTGCTCCTGCCATCAGCTGCTGCTGCTTCCATTAGCTTGGAGCAAAGACAGGATCTTTAACCCCTCCAATGTGCTGCTGTGCAGCAGTGGAGTGTGCAGGCTGGACTGCCTGGTGATACACATTGATTTAATGGATTCTGAGATGCCCTTTTCCAAGGGCTCCTACCCCTCCATACCCTGCAGCTCATGATTCTTTCAGCATGAGCGTTTTGACCAGAGCCCAGACTCAGAGCTGGGATCTAACAACTCCGAGCAAACGTTCACCAGCATCCAGGAGATGAAGTGCTGCATTTGGAAAGAGAAACTGAGGAGGTGTCACTTCACACCGTGCCACACAACTGTATTCATTTCTTTGCAGCAGCTACAAATGCACAGAAAATTAGATTATTACAGCAGGGGCTAGAATCCCTGGGCAATTATTATTCCAGACTGTCCAGGGCCGTGTGCCTTAAGGATGGTTTGGAGAGGGCTGGTGTGAAGGGAGCTCTTGGCTTGCTGCCTTCAGGCTTCGCTGTACAGTTTGCTGTGATGTTGTCAAACATGAACCTGCTACAGCACAACAAACTGAGCTGAGCAGAGAGACACCCCCAGCCAGCAGCTGCAGCTCCAGCTCCCCGCAGGAGAACTTTCTTTTTTCCCCTAGGCAGGGAAGATGTACAGTTAATAGACAATCACTCCAAAAAATCCCCTCCCTGACCCTCCAGGATGCCATTTTGCAAGGTACAAATATAATTAAAGACAATACATGGCAGAGGGACTTAATTGCATCTCTCCCCAACAACTGCCAGCGCGATCGCTCTCTCAAGGAGTCTGCTGGATGGAAACACTCACAGACAAGATCCCTGATTTTTCAACATGTAGATGGGTAGGGAAAATACTGATTGTCATCTTTGAAAAAGAAATGGCAAATATTAAAGGTAGAAAAACTGCCTAACCAAGACGAGATGGGAACCTGGGGTCCTGAGAAAGAATACTCAGTAGTATCTGGAAATGCGAGCACTGAGAAGAAACAGTTATGAAAAACAAGGGTAGTTGAGGTATGGTTAAATTAAACAATTGTGACAGACAGAGCCCCTGTTCTGGGTCTCGTTTATCCCTGCACAATGAACACGCACATGGGAGACGATCCAGCTGCCAGGAGCACACAGCAAGTGCAGCAACTCCAGCACAGCCAGGATGCCGAGCAACAAATACCTGCAAACCCAGAAACACCAAACACCTTCCCGGATACATCCCACAAAACCGCGGGGAAGATCCGAGCCGGGCTGTGCCCTGGTTTGAACCAGCTCAAAGCACACGCCAGGTCTCAGCACAGGGAGAAATATTTCAACAGCAAAGGCATCTTGCTGAAGCAAAATTATGAAAATATGCTTCATGTTATGGAAAAAAAAAGGCAGAGAATCATTAAAGTAACTTCAGAAATGTGGACTCACCAGAGCAGTGGCAGCTCCTCAGCGCGGTCCCTGGTGATGCCTCTCAAGCATCAATTACCGGCGGCAGCAATCCCGCTGCTGTTTCTATGGAGTTGGGATGCTGATCCCTCACTATGCATGAGGCTACTGCAGCTGCATTGGAACAGGCTCCCGGCTCCGCACGGAGCTACAAACACGAGCAGCCTCCCTGCTCTGCCTCGGGAATGAATCGAGCAGTAGCAATTAGGCGGCTGCAAAGCTGCGCCTATGCAGAGAGAGGTGCTCGCAGGGCTCCCGAACACGCACACTCCACTCAGCTCCAGAGGGGTATTTTATTTACCAGTACCATTGCAGAGCATAGCCAGAGGCGGCTGGAGAGCCATGGGTCCGCACACAACACACGAGTAGAGACACATGTCTGTAGACAGGTGATTTAATCCGTTTTTTCCTCGATTTACTCGGCCAGTTTCAACCTTATTTCAATACAGTTTTACAAACCTTCCTCTGGCAGCAAGGTTTGAACCTGATACCTCCAGGATTCAAGCCTGGTTTAGTTGGGCTAAAGAGCAAATCTGCTGCACGTAGCTCTGGCTGGCTTTTTCCAGGGAGGAAAGGCAAGATCCATTTTGCAAGTGCATTACTCTGTGATAAAATAGAAATTTGCCCCAAGGAGCTGCTCCTCACATGCTAGGCCTCTGGAAACTCAAGCTTCAGTGATTAATATTAGCGTTGCCAGTGTGGCTTGGAGCATGTTTACTGTTATATTGACTTCAAATACTCTTGAATGGCGATTCACAAAGTGTGTTATTATGCCTGGTGAGTAAATTCAAGATATGCCCATATTTCACAGGAAGTGGCTGAAGGCATCCCATAACCATGAATGGGGGTGTCATCAGTTCTCCCATTAGTCAAGCTAATCTATCAGGGATTTTTTCCCCCAGAAAATACTCCAGAACCAATTTCTCAATTAAAAAAATTATCTTTCTGCACCAACATTCCTGCAATGAAAAATCCTCTATTGCCCAGAAATTCCCCCCTTTTTCTGCCCGCAGCAAGAACACTTCTGTGCTTGGTTTAACATTTTAATAGTCTTTGCCAAGTGCCAGGAGGGTGTTCAGCGCTGTACAAGCTGTACTGCCTGCACCAGGCCCTTCAAAAAGAGCAGTTCACACAAGGGGCAAAGCAGTAAATGTGCTCTGAATTACTGGGGGCTGGAGCACAGGAGAGCTGACACCGTGTGCTGGGGAGCACGGGTTATCAGAAGGTCTCTCTGTGTCTTCCCCAGCTGTCCTGCTCCCTCCTCTCACTCCAGCCCTCTCCTCCTGCAGCAGGAAAGCACAGGAGCATTTAGCTGGGATGGATCAGTGCACGAGGGAGGGTTTGAGGAGGGTTCTCACCACGCTGAGATGAAAAGGGTCTGCTGGAGAAAACCTGCAGCCCCTCTGCACATCACTCACTGCAGCAAAGCTTGGTACAAATGGGTCACTAAGGCAAAAAAAACCAGCTTAAATTGTTTAAAGAAAGTCACGTCACGGAAGGGCTGAAGGTAGAAATCAAACCCGGAGGTTTTCTCCTGGATGTGCTTTGATCCCAGGATAAATTTCTTCCTGTACCCAGGCACTGTCCTTTAAATCAACATCATGAGATGCCAATTCCAGTCACAGAACCATGGGATCCCAGACTGGTTTGGGTGGGAAGGAGCTTGAAGCTCATCCAGTCCCACCCCCTGCCATGGCACGGACACCTTCCACTGTCCCATGGTGCTCCAAGCCCTGTCCAACCTGGCCTTGGACACTGCCAGGGATCCAGGGGCAGCCACAGCTGCTCTGGACACCCTGTGCCAGGGCCTGCCCACCCTGCCAGGGAACAATTCCTTCCCAATATCCCATCAAAACCTACTCTCTTTAGTAACACTCCTCAGCCCTGCAGGATCATTTCAGAATTAGTCAAGCCTCCCCTTTCCCCGCCAGGATCTCCTGGGATGGGCTGGCAGCCTCTGACCTCAGCCAGGCTGTGTGAGCCCCCAGGGAGCAGGAGCAGCTCAGGGGAGGCTGTGGGGAGCCACAGGAGCATAGAGCATCCCGAGCTGGAGGGACTTACCAAGATCCCTGAAGCCCAGTTCCTACACCTGCACTGCTCCACCCCAAGCACCCTGCATCCCAAAGAACCCAGAGCCTGTGGCAGCTCCACTACCACGGGCAGAGGGGATGGGAAGAGGGGGACAGATCACTGTCCCCAAAGCCCTGTGGGGTCCTGACTCCCCTGCTCCACTGCCATGATGCCTTAATTTTTAACTTCCGTATTTTTCAGATTCTGTGCTGTCCATATGTGTAGCTTTGAGCTTCATATGAAGTGTTAGTGAGCTCTCTTCACAGAGCAGGCAGACAAAACAATTCCTTTTCTAGCTTGATACCAAGGACAATCATTACAGGCCCAAAAGCATCAACAACAGTGGGCTGAAAAGAGAAAATAAGAAGGATGGGACTTCATGACCTGGAGTTGTAATTGGAAAATTAACCCAAATATGCAGATGGACCAAAACTTAAAAAAATGTGAGACCTTGTGACCAATCATCCATTTTCAGGTCCATCTTAGGTGCATCTTAGCCTGGCCAGGCTCCTGTACTGCCCAAGGTGTGTCCTTTAAGGCATTCCAGTTAATCCCTGTTTTATTCTGAACTCTGTCCAGCCTCTGATCCAGGTCAGCTTCTCCAGGCATCAGCCAAGGACATTGTCCCTCAGTACAGCTGTGCCCCAAACCCTCTCAGCTTCATCCAGGAGCTCCCACCACCCCTCCAGGGCACATGGGGAATGAGTCCATCCTCTGATGCCATCACCTGTGGTGACTGCTGTCCCCACAGCACAGGCGGTGTCACTGCCCACAGCCTGGATGCCACTGCCAGTGCCTGGCAGGGAAGTGAGCGATCAGATGGAGGCAGCTCCGGGGGAGGACTGGAGACAGCCACAACAAAAGGATGCTGCAGCTCGCTCCATCTCAGGGCCCCCAGCCAGGAGATCAGTTCTATTCCCGGCACCACCACAGGCCCAACTGCAGGGAGAGCTGCCCCTCACACCCCAAAAACCTTCCCCAGCCAAACTCCTCTTTTTTCTGACAGGTTTGACAGCAGCCTTGCAATCCTCCTCTGCCTGGTGTGGAGAGAGAAATTCTGCAGCTCTCGTTGGCTGTGAAGAGCAGATTCAGCTGTTACGTAACCAGGGGGTAGAGGTGCATCCACTTCATGCAGCCCTTTCAGCCACTCAGTCCACAATGGCTTAAAAGAAATTAAATCACCATACAAAAACTTACTCTTACATAAACTGTTTAGCAATGTTTTTATGTTCATAGGTTTTTTTCCTCTTGGATCCACACGTTCCCTGAGGATACTGCTCCCCATCCAGGCATGAAACAGCAGAAAAGACCAAACTGCCCCTGTGCTGAGCAGTGCAGGAGCAGCCTGGCTGCAGCTTTGGCAGTGCTTCCTTCAACCTGAACTTCAGCAGGACACTCCACAAGCCAAGCTGATCCAGCCAGCAGTTAATATATTTATCCAGGAGGCAACAAACTGCCCGAGAAGCCAGGGACTCCACATGATGATGACAAACAAGGCCAGTTTGACTCCAGCAAATTTGGCGTTTGGCTGCTGGGGCTGTGCTGCCCGTACGGGGACACTCCGGCGGGAGCCAGGGCTCCTCTGCACTGCTCTTGACACAGCACCTGCCTGCTGCCATCTGCCACCTCCACACAAAGCACACAAACCCAGCTTCCCTCTGCCTGCCTTGTGAGGATGGGCTGAACACGGGACCGCAGGCAGCCTAGAGCAAACCTGCTCAATGTGAGAAATGGACAAAGCATCAGTTCAGATAATTAGATACACATCCAGACATTGATGGGGAGGGCATGGTACCTCTGTAACTGGTAGTTAACTCTTGATGCTAACAGATTTTTTGCCCCGTGCTGGAGCAGCTTTACAGCCAGGAGCTGAGAAATATTCGTACATGTCAGGCCCAAACTGTGTCCTCAGTGCTGTCTAGACATAAAAATGGGCCCAGTCGTGCAGAGCAGAGACAACAGCCCTGGCTGTTCGTGCAGCCAGCCCGGCACAGCTCGCTGGTGGGCTGGGGCTGACACTCAAACCACAGCTCAGAGCACACAGACATTCACTGTGCTGGAGGCAGATGTTGTTGATGATGATGATGATGATGATGATGATGATGATGATGTGATCCCAACCTGAACACAAGGTTCTGGACAGGCTTCACAAACAGATGCAGATCTGTCATATCAGGGTGGACCAGAACAAGAGCAGAACAGATCTTTTTAATTATTATTTTTATTTATTTATTTATATTTTATTTCTGCTGCAGAGTCAGGAAAATGTTAATTTTGGTGCACGGTAAAGAATTCCAAATCGACCCAATAAGTTTGCAAGCTGTTTGTTCTATTTGCAATAGAGAAAATTGCTGCCTGGGATGTGATGTGTAAGGACACAGCAGTGGTAAGAGGCCTCCACAACAGGCAGGTATGAAACAAACCCATTTTAGGAAGAGAATTAAATTAGAGGTGAAGTGGAAGGAAGGGATTTGCCTGAAGGTATCCACAAAGCACCACTGCAAACCAAGGGCTGGCAGAATCCTGGTGGCCTGTGCCCTGGGGATGCCAGCGGCACCCCAACACCAGATCTTGGCACAGAGGGGCAGGAGAAAGGGAGGGAAGGTGACACAGAAAGCCTTGGCCAGGGATTGATGGGCACCTGTGCTGTACAGGGGCTCTGCACAGTGTGCTCAGCAGAGGAAGAAAGTTTGTGAAAACTCATGCTGTAAAAAACGCTGTGAAATCTGTTGGATTTACAGATCATTGCCTACGTGAACTTTAGAAGAAGCCATCTATGAAAATGTTGGAATACACAAGCAACTTTCAGCAGGTTACCAATATTTCTAAAAGCTGTGAGGTTTGGGGTTTTGCTCCTCAGCACGCGAGCCTGGGCTTCCAACTGCCCCAGCCAATGTCTTGTGAGGTGACAGCAGGAGCTCTCTGGAGCAAGCAGCTGTGAGAACAGGTGTAGGGAAAATTCCCCACTTTGCAACACGGAGCTGCCCCTTTGCTCCTGGAGAAGAATTCCTGCTCCTGACTCATCCCTGACACACCAGAGTCCCTCCCTGGCTCTACAGCCTGACCAGGAACAACTCAGGCAATTCTTAGGGAAGGTAGAACACACACATGAAAGTACACTGAGATCCCATACAGATGAACAGAAATCCCTGTGAGTCCCTCCATTTCTCAAACTGGGGTAGCACCAACCAGTTCCTGCCATCCCAGTGGCTTAAGTCGGCTCTTTACTGCTTTTTGTTGGTTTGGTCTTGCTTCATACAGGACAGGAGCCTGTGTTTTTGAGAAAGGAACTTTCACAGGAACTTCATCTGGTGAAGCAGCTCAGAACATCCAGTGCAACTGTCCCGTTCCACATCAACAGGTGAGGCAGGACCCAAAACTTCACCATGGAACATGTGGAATGGGAAGGAACCCTCCCAGAGGGGTGCCAGGACCAACCCCTGGGTCTAACAGGGGCTCCCAAACAGTTTCCTCCCCCTGTAGGAGCTGGATGTCCCTCCTGCCTTCCATGAGCACCCTCCAACAGACGAGAGCAGGGGCCATACCTGGCTCGGAGATAATCAGGCTCTGGTCAGAAGGCAGCAGAAGGAATTCCCTGCAGGTATCCAGGTCCAAGCTGGGCAGGCTTTTCTTCTGGCACAGCTCGGTGAGGATGCTGATGGCCCTGCGACAGCGGCCGTCCTCCCTGGGACTGCTCATCGCCCTCTCCTCATCCTCCGCTCCCTCTGCTCTCTAGGAAACTCAAACTAGGAGGAGAGGGTGGGCTTGGGGCTCACCACAGGAGCAGCTTCACTCCAGTTCCATCCTGCTGGTCACTCGGAGCTGCCCTACGGCCACTGCTCGGAGCCGGAGCTCCCGGCGCTCCCAGAGCCTCATTGCCTCTGAGATCACAGCTCTGTTTACTGCCAAGGCTGCTCCAGACAAAGAACCTCCTACCAAACTCAGTTTCGTGTCCTCCACACGAGACGTATTAAAGCTGCAGCCCAGATAATTCCTTTTAACCCTTTCACTGCTGCCCTCCCTCCAGGTGCGGAATTTTCATGTCCCAACCCTGGATTTTTTAAATAAAACGAGCAGTGAAACCTCCTGGCTGAGGACAGCACTTCACCAGAGAGGAGGAACCAGAGAGCTCCCACAAACACTGCACAAACTCCTCACAACTGCCAAACGCAGCAGAAGAAAAGCTGCAGGTTTTATTGATTTGTTTGTGCTGGTCCTAACACACCAGGCTGCAGATGGCAATAGAGATTGAGAATGCCATTCTAGTTCATAATTAGATTTTTTCCTTTTACTTTCTGCAGTATTTTTTTATTTTTTTTTATCCCTGTTGCAATTTAGCAGGCAGGTCATGCCACGCAACAGAGCATATATTTGACAGGCAATTGTGGAGCAGGCAATTAAAATTATGTACAGCAGGATGACTTCTTGCAGCTTGTACAAACCTAATGAGCATTGTGGAGAGCCAGGGCTGAGGCTGCTCAGGTCCCTCAGCCCCACAAGCACAGCAGGGCGTGCCCAGATCATGTTTGTGCTCCTGTTAATGACCTGCTGGAGCCCTGGAGCTGTCACAGGCACAGAGGACAGCACAGAGCCTGCTCCATAGCCCATTCCTAGGCTGTAGAATTCCTCCAGCTCTTCAGCTAGTGAGACACGAAGGCTCTGGGTGGCAGCTGAGGAGCACAAAGGCATTGCCCTGGAAAGATGCATCAGGGCCCTTTTGGCCACCCTGGTCCCTCCTTGGCCAGACCAAGGCTGTTTGGACACGTCCCCACCACATCCCTCCTGTCCCCACTTGGCACCTGTGCCTGGCACAGCGACTTCCCCGCCCAGCTCCTCTCCTCCCAAAAACTTCTGTTGCCAGGACAACGGGAGTGAAACCTTTTATTAACCCAGCAACTGGTCACAACCAGAGACTTTTAATCAGCCATCCCCCGGCCTGGCCAGGCCTCCGTGAGCTGCTGCTGCCCCCAGGCTGAGGCAGAGCTGCACACAGAACTGCTGCTGAGGCTGTTTTGGCACCTGACACCAGGAGCCCCAAAGCTCTGAGTTCACCGGGGAGAGCCTCAGGCACTGGGAGCTAAACCAGAGATGAAGCTCAGGTAGAGTTTGCATTATATTTAGCTGCCAAACTCCCTAAACCCACCCACTCATTTAGTTTTTAAGAAACTTGAGGCTCAAATTATGCCTCAAACCTGAGATTTGGGTCCATACAACATCTACTTGGCTGGGGGAGGAACAGCTCCTCTTCTCTGCCCCTCCCTTCACTGCCTGCCCTGGTGCATTTGTGTCCCAGAGCCCCAAAACCAAAGGATTTGTACCCAAGAGGATGCAATGAGCCCCAGGCATCATGTTATGTCTCCAACACAGCAAGCTTCTGCCTGAGCCACCAAAACTGGCATCACAAGAGGAGTTCCTGGAACATATCAGTCTTGCATTTGAAATTTGAATTTATCTAAAAGAGATTTCAACAGACAAAAAAAACCACCCCAGCTAAACTCTTTGAAAAAGGTTAATGCCCAATTGAGAACTTGTAACACAGGAATCAATGATAAAATTCAATTGTTTGGGAGAAAAAAGGCTAATTTTATTACAAGGGTAATGCCAAGAACTTTTACTTTTAAATTTAAAGTTACCTTGGGTCAAATATTCACCTTGATTTACATATCAGAGGATTCCAGGCATGCTGGATACCAATAACAAAAGATCCTGCATCCACACTGTCAACAAATCAAAGTAAAAACCAGACTTTTTACACTTTGTACCTTTGAATTTATGTCATAGACACTCTTTATTGTCCAGCACAGAGGGCTGGGAAAGAGCCAGGCGGCAGCTGAAAATCCAAACTCTGCTTGTCCCAAGGAGCTCTGGTTCCCAGTGCTCCTCTCCCACATCCATACACACACAGCACATGGGACATAGATTTTCCCTCCCATGTCCTGGTGAGAAGCTCCCACTTTACCCCATGGAGAAGTCAGATCTCATCGCCATCCCCTGCAGCTCCCAGGGCAGCCCAGCACAGCTCCTGGGCTGGCCAGAGCTTCCTTTTCCCAGCTGCCTCAGACTGAGTTGGTACTTGGAGGCCAAACTGCTCCCCAAGCTGTGTTTGCACCTCCCAGCATGAGAAGGAGAGACAATTCCCCAAATGCCAGGGACCTGGCAGAGCTGATGGTCTCTGCAGGGGCTCAGTGCTGTTGTCTCATCCATATCCACTCCTGGCAGAGCTTTTCCCTGCAGCTGCGTACCCTTGGCACTCAGGGAAGCGTGGATGCCTCTCTCTCACAGAGCAGCATTTATCTCCTCCCTGCTCCTGTCCAGGGGCCTGGTGTCACCCTTGGAGAGGCAGAGCCACAGTTAAACACAGCAGCAGAAGGGCTGGGAGTGGAGTAAACTTCGCAGACTCAACAGAGAAATAAATTACAGGCAGCACAACAGCTCTTGAGCTGCCTGTGGAATAATCCCTGAGGACAAGAGCACAACATGAATGAAAACTGCAAGGAAAGAAGGAAAACTGCAGCTTGTGGCAGCTCAGTGAACAAGGCAGGGAGTGGGAAAATTCCTAAAATCCGAGAGGGGCCGAAGAGGATCATTTTCCCTGCAGTAAAGCAGAAGCCAAGAACCAGAGATAGCATTGCACAAACCTTTGAGGAGCTGGGAGGTTTCGTAGCATGCTGCAATTGGATTAATGAGTGTGGTGAGCTCCAGACAAACCCAGAGGAGGGGATTTATTTCGGGGCTGGAGCAACCTGGGCTAGGGGGAGTTGTCCCTGCCCGTGGCAGGGGCTGGAAGGGGATGAGCTCTAAATCCCTTCCAACCCAAACCATTCCATGATTCCATGAATGTGTGCAGCTAAGTTGGAATCACAGATAAATTTGTCCAGCTGAGACAGAACATGCTGTTCATTTAATCTGCATTAGGATCTACTTGAAACTGATATTTTTATTTCTTAATAATAATCAAGTCTGGAGAGGGAGCAGCAGCATTTATTTGTGCCAGCTCTATCTAATAGCACGGCATTGTTTACTTTCTCAGTTAATATAATAATTGGAAACAGCTCACAAAGGATCCAGAGATTCTTGCCAGGAAAAATGACGCGGATCTGGATCCTTTGGCAACGGCGCCGAGTCATCTGTGGATAAACACGATGTGCATTGCTGTGCCACTCCACACACTTCTCCAGGGTGGCTGAAGGTGTGTGAACAGCGAGAAATCCAAAATCTTCACCTCATTCCTGCCTGCACAGAGGAGGAGAGCACCTTATCCTATGGAGACAGGGAGGTAGAATTAGTTGAAGTCCAATACAATTAGTTTAAAAACCAATTACTTTGTGCAAAGTTCAAATCTGGTGCACAGAGCAACAGCAGAAATAGAAATGTTGGTTCCCTCCTTGTGTGTTCTCTCTTGGCTGTTCAGTCCCTGTGGAAACTAGGGTGTGGGAGGAGTTATTAAATTATAGACACTGTAGTCCTGGAGAAAGAAGGAAGTGAAGGAGGGAGGGAAGGAGGGAGGAGGGAGGGGAGGGAGGGGAGGAAGGAGGGAAGGAGGGAGGGAAGGAAGGGAGGGAAGGAAGGGAGGGAGGGAGGGAGGGAGGGAGGGAGGGGATCATGCTGAATTTGTAGCCTAAAATGAAAATCCCTGGACTGAGGCACGAGCACACTCTGAGATCGGGAGTTCGAAGATAAATAACACATTTCCCTCCTGGGCACAGCCAGGAGGAAACTGCTCTGCCCAAAGGCCACAGTGGCAGGGGGTGGCAGTCCCTGCTGCCAGCTCCTGTCCTGCATTGCCAGCGAGGTATTCTGTGCAGGGCTGGCTTTGTTGGATTCAGGGCAAGGAAACGTGGCTCTGTGTCCTGAAAAGCTCTGATTCTAAGAGGCATCTTGGAATATGCTGCACACAAAGCTGGAGCTGCAGCCAGGCGGCTTTGGAGCTGTGTGCATCCAGGCAGGAAGTGTTCCATAGGCAGGACTACCACCAAAAGCTCTTTCCTGGTGGTGAGACTTCAATAAAATGTATTTTATTGACCTGGAATCTTTGCATATCCTCAAGGTTAAGAGATGGAGCCTGACTTGGCAGGGCTGGGAGCTCTAAAAAGCCATTTCTGCTCCAGCAGCATCAGATCGCTGCTGATACCAGCTGAGCTGGGCTAGGGGAGGTGGAGAATGAGCTGTGCTCAAAATCGTTGTTCAGAGAGCTCAGGGAGCTCTGACCTTCCACAGCTGCCTTTAACATGAGCCACAAGCTCAGTAAAATGAATGAAGTGAGAGCCTGGCCTGGCTGAGGGACTTGCCCAAGGACCCAGGGAGGGGCTGGAGCTGTCAAGGGGGTTTGGGTTGGATCTCAGGGACCACCAGAAGGTGCTGGCACTGCCCAGGCTCCCCAGGGAATGTGCACAGCCCCGAGGCTGCCAGGAGCATTTGGACACTGCTCCAGGGATGCCCAGGGTGGGATCTGGGGGTGTCTGTGCAGGGCCAGGGGTTGGATGGTCCTGGTGGATCCTTCCAGCTCAAGGGATTCCATCATTCCATGACTTGGCATCCTGGTGCCACCCAGGGCTGTCAGCCTGGCAAGCTGGGCTTATTTAGGACATAAATTTCAGGAAAATTATGGCAGCCAATCCCTGGAACGAGCATTAGGCTGGGATTAGACCCATTTCAATTCCTCTCCCTGACTCAAACAGCTAATCCTACCTCCCCCAGGTCAGAGTGGCTGTTGTTGGTCCAGAGCTGTCAGAAGGATCAAGCTGGCCTTTGCCTAAATGTTAATGATCAATATTAACACATCCTTTCTGAGAGCAGATGAAAAACTGCTGCTTTTAGAGTCTCATTTCAGCCTTCTGTGCCATGGACACCTCTATCAGTATCGCTGCATAATTTATTTTTAAGAGACTGCACTTTCTTTGAAGGCCAATGAAGTGTTGGTGTTAAAACCCAGAAGAGAGATTAAAATTTGTGCTTGGTTATAAAGTGCTACAGATTCCTGGGAAGCCTTTGCTCTCACATCCTCCTCAGCCACTGCAGCTCAGGGAAACAAGAGGAGCTCTTTGACTTTTAATCCCAGCAGGCTCTAGGATTTCAGGGTTTCCAGAGCAGGACAAGGCTTTGACCATTGATCCCCAGCTCCAGCAGCCATGAAATCTTGAAACATCCACACAGCATATGGCTTTATCTCAGCACCATTTCCACCAGGAAAGATTAGGGGGTTGGATAAAAGGCCCTGGATAAATTCCATGTGTCTGCACAGCCAGAGATTGAGCACATCCATCTGCAGCCACCTCCCAGTAACACCTGGCAGAGAGGGCAGGAGGTCCCAAGTCCCAACATTCCCTGGAATTAACCCAGGCTTTAAACCATGAGTGTTTTCATGGAAACCAAAAAGCAAAATAGTTTATCCTTAATCTCAGCCCTCTGGAAGAACTACTCTGAGTTGCTGTCTGTAATGGGAAATAAGGAGTTATAAGCTGGGGTATTTTTCCCCAGTGTGCTAACAAAGTATTTGCTGTATTCTGGTTATTTTCATCTCTCCCAGTAGAAATACAAGTAATAAAAATAACAGTATTTTATAACCGGGAAAACAAAACCTATGGTGCACAATCGTGCCTCAGAGAGAAAAACGCTGTAATGTTTTTATTTCAGGAGAATATTAGCATGTGAAAAGAAACCTGAGAGCTCCTTGATTAACCTGCTCCAGCAGCCTCCAGGGAGGAGCATGGATGTGCAGGAACTGTTTTTCCTGGGCTGGTGCTTCCCACCCAACACCCTCAAGGAGCCAAGTCTTTGACCAAGCGTCCTTATCCCTGCCTCTCCTGCTCACCCAGGCAGCTCCCAGCCCTTGGGAATGTGATGTAGGTCACAGCTCATCCCATTCAGCCATCCCAAACCTCTTTCACAAGACCCACAGCCAACAATCCAAGTGTTTTTGTCTGGTTAGAGACGTGTGGATCTGCATGGAGGAGCTGTTTACACATACAGCTCACCCTCAGAGCATCCTCTGCAGGGAGCTCCCCTGGGAGCCCAGAGCAGCATTTGCCATACTCCTATAATAAAAAGAAAAAAGAGAAAGCCCTTGTCAATCACTTCACTACTTAATAATCTCCTTCCACAGGTGATGACAGAATCCTGAATGACATGTGCTGGCAATCATGTCCCCAAGGACCCTCGTGGAGAAATAACCAGGTTCAGCTGAGCCATGCAGCATGTGGGCCTTTCCCAGCTTCGGTTTCTGCTGCACCCTCTTCCCCAGAGCTCCACATTCCCCAGAAGAGGGGCATCAGTCTGGGATAAGGCTGCCCTTGCCAGCTGCCCCTAGGCAGAGCAGGAGAGCCCACAACAATGAAATTGTTTGGGAGAGAACGGCCCTTAAAGCCCATCCAGAGCCACCCCTGCCATGGCAGGAACGCCTCCCACTGTCCCAGGGTGCTCCAAGCCCCGTCCAGCCTGGCCTGGGATGCTGCCAGGAGGAAATGTACAGGTTGCTTTACCAAACACAAAGGTGCAGCCTACTAGGACTCACCTGGAGAAAAGGCTGGGGTGATGGACAAAGGGAGGGTGTGGGGGGATTCTCTGTGGGGTGTTGGCTGCTCCTGCCAGCATCAGATCCCGGGGCCAAAAGAGTTCACTGGGACTTTTTTTGTTCACTGGGACTTTTTCTTTTCTTTTTTTGGTTAAGCATCTTTTCTTACTGATGACATTATTTCCCAAGGCTCTAAATGACAAGAGACAAGCGCACCCTGCCGTTAGCTTTGGCAAAAAGTTGTTTTTTGCTGAGTTCATCTGCCGAGGTGACAGTCAGACATCCTCCCAGCACTGCCCTCAGAACCCAGCAGCCAGGGCAGGGGACAATGGGATGGTCTTTAAGGTGCTTTCAACCCAAACCACTCTGTGATTCTGTGACCCTGAGAACTCAAAAGCAAACAGGAAAGAACTCTGTTTAGTCAAAAGGAAGAAGTAACTCATCAGCTAACTGAGGATACAGGTCTTGGTTTGGTTGAAGCTCTGTCATCTTACAAATATGGTCCCATAAATCACATTTCAGCCAAGATTCTGCAGGCAGAAATCCTTCCTGTGAAACCACTTGCTGTGCCCATCACAAGGAAAGGCAAGGAGGAGAGAGAGATCCTTGGAACCACAGGGCAGGACAGTCTCCAGACCCACCAGCGTAACTGAATTACTTCCCCCAGAATTTTGTTTTCAACAGCCAGCAGCAAATAAGATGGCCTGGCACACTGATGTTTTGCTCAGGCACTGGAAGGAACCTGGCTCTGTATCTGCAGGAGAATTAGGTTGATTGTAATTGGGCAGGGGGTTAAACTGGTTTGACGTGTCCACAGTCACGCCCTGAACCAGCAGCACACTGAGCACCAGCTCTCCTGCTGGGAAGGGGAACAGGGGGATTCCAGCTGGGGGATGGAGGAGTTAGCAAAAACCAGGCTGAGCTCTGGACACCTGGCTGGGAAAGAGAATCCCCAGCCAGCAGAGGAGAGGATTGAATGCTGACAGCACACTCTGATCAATCAGGTTTTCCAGGGGGCAGGAGAGTATGGCACAAGGCTGGTAAACCAGGAACACACTGCAGCTTCACCAGGGGCCCCAGAGCACACACAGGTACCCACAGCCCCATCAGCTCTTAGAGCAAGTAATGAGGAAGAGCCAGAATGTCTCAGTATTCCCAGTTCTGGCTCTGCCTGTTCCTTAACTCATTTCAGGTGTTTTTACCCTTCCTTTCTATTCAGTGCAGGGCAGCAGGACAAGAGATGGACACAGGGAAAGTCCAGTCCACCCCACAGTCATTAACACTCGGTGTCCTGAGCTCCAGGCAGGATCAACACACCCAACATCCATTGCAGGGCCTGATTTGACACAGAAATCCGGGGCTGAGACCCCTGGCAGGCTGAGATCTGCCCTCTGCTCTGCTCACACACAGAGGAGCATCAGACCCAGGCTCCTGCCTGCAGGTGGGCTCAGACCTCAGAGCAATGACTGCCCTGGGCACCTGCTCTGCTCATGGAAAGGATCCCAAAGCAAACTTTGAGAGACAGAAAGTGGCTGAGGAGCATCTCCTTCCTGGACAGGTCTCAGCAATGCAGAGAGCACCCAGAGCTACACTACATGCCTCTGGCTCAAGTGAGAAGCCCAGGAGATTTCAAATGAGAAGTTTCTTGGTGGTGTTCAGCCTGGAGGAGGTCGTCGAGGAGGCTCCTCTGTATATATTATATATTAATAATGTATAAATATAAATATATAATTATAGATAAGTTGTATAATAACTGCCTCATTGCAGTTACAGCTTCCTCGAGGGGGGAGGAGGAGCAGATGCTGATCTCTGCTGTGACCAGGGACAGGACCCAGAGAAGGGCTGGAGCTGTGCCAGGGGAGTTCAGGATGGATCTCAGGGAAGTTTCTTCTCCCAGAAGGTGCTGGCACTGCCCAGGCTTCCCAGGGAATGTGCACAGCCCCAAAGCTGCCAAAGCTCCAGGAGAGTTTGGACACCATTCCAGGGATGCCCAGGGTGGGATTTGGGGGTGTCTGTGCAGGGCAGGGGTTGGACTGGATGATCCTGGTGGGTCCCTTCCAGCTCAGGACATTCTGTGATTCTGCCCTTCGGCTCTGCCTGCTGACATGTCCACACCGAAGGTTTTTCAGAGTGGATGGTTCATTTACACTCCTCAGGGGCAGGACAAAGCCGGGGACCTCCACAGAGCCCCGTGGTGACAGCGACAGGAGGGGACGGAGCGCTCGCACGGCACCCTGCCCTCCTCCTCAGCTTTAGTGCCCCCCCCATGGAGCTGCCCAGGACAGGGGCAGGGAGGGATGGAGCTTTCCCCGTGCTCAGCTCTGCTCACACCCCCTCTGAGCCTGGCAGGGACAGAAATGGGTGAGATTGAGCCCCCAGGGCCGCACATCCTACCCGACAGATGGTGCAGAGAGACTCGCTCGGGGTAAATCTCTATTCCCAAAGCTCCTTCCCAGGCATTCCACGGGCCGGGGCATCTCCGAGGGTCACAGCACAGCCCCTAGCCCACCTGCCAAGCGCACAGCCAAGGCTTCCTTGCCCAGGAGAAGTTGCTGCTGCCGGCGTGACCAGCGCTGTGTTAGCGGCACCACCTGGTGCCGGGCCCGGGAGGTTCCCAGCGCTGATTCTGCATCCACGGATTTTTGGCAGGAGGGTGCCAAAATCCATTCCACGTCCTGCTCCCCGCCTTCAGGCAGGGGTGGGGTTGGTTATCCAGAGCTCTCCGTGCTTCCCCCCCCATCTCTGAGCTATAGGCACCTTCCCAGTGCTGTGAGCTGGTTGAACCCCAGGCTGGCCGATGATCCATCCTCATTGAGGGAGCAGAATTCCCCCTGAGCTCGGGCCCTGCTGCCAGCACTGCTGGCTGCAAGGTCTCCTTCCTCTAACATCTGCTGCAAGCAGAGAAAACAACCTACATTTGGGATTGCCTGGAGACACAAACTCCAAGAGGAAACAAAACTTCGGAATTTTGCACCTCTTTCTGCAGTGAACAGCAAAACCCCTGTCAGATTCAGGGCACAGAAAAATTCCAAAGGAATGGGGGTTCCAGTCACTTTCAGAGCTCTCTCTTTCCTGACAGGAAAGTGATCTGAAGCAAGTGCACACTGCAGTGCAGATCCCATTGGTGTATCCCAGCCCCATATTCCCACAGCAGTGGAAATCCTCAATAGATGTGATTTCTGAACACTTATGAGCAATTCCTCTGCCACAAAAGGCTTTTGCTTTTGTCTCTGTAATACAAGACAAAAAAGTAAAGCCCCTCTCACGCAAGCAGCTGCTGGACAGGTTTAGGGTGGTGCTGGGGTCAGAAGCACAGAAAATGAGCCTTCATCTGTGGTGCCTGGCTCTGACAGCCAAGAGAGCTCTGAGTTTCACATAACACCATGGAGACAGCTTTTAAAGTAGAGAAACTGGGAATGTGGGTGTGTAGGTTAAATAGAGTTTTCTTAAGTCACTGGGTGAGAAAGTTAGAGTTTAAGGTTTAAGGTGTTTTAGAAAGTAAGAGACAAGATGGAGGATTTAGGGCATTGTCCCTTTCTCCTTCCTTCTTCATCTTCTTCTGAGGGTTTTTAGGTAATAATGAGTGATTGGACAAAGAAATCTGCAGTGCAGCACACAGGAGTCATTGGGTCACTAAGAAAAATAACTTACTTGGCATTTGTTAATTGGACAAAGAGACACATAAAGGAATTTGAAGTTCTTCGTTAGCCACTTTGCACCTCTCTATCTTAGTCTATGCAGCTCCCTGTACTCTGTATATATGTAATATAGATAAGGAAAGAATAAACAACCAAGCTTGAACAGGAGAAAACAGCCTCTGTCTCGTAACTCAGTCCTGGGAAAAAGAACCCAGCCACCAGTTTCACACCCCGACAGGGTGCCTCATCCTGCCCAGCCTCAGAGGTTGTGCCTGGGCCCGGAGGGAGGGCAGGGGCTGAGCTGCACCAACAGCAGCAAGCTCTGCCCCTGGGCAGTGCTGGGGCTGCAAAAAGGGCCAGTCAGCACATCACAGAATCCCCAGATTGTTTGGTTTTGGAGGAACCTTAAAGCTCCTCTTACTGCACCCCTGGCCATGGGCAGGGACACCTTCCACTGTCCCAGTCTGCCCCAAGGCCTGTCCAGCCTGGCCTGGAACACTTCCAAGGATGGAAGAGGAATGTCAGTGGAGGATGAAGCATCTGATACAGCCCTGCACACCCTGCCTGCTCCTCAGTGAGGAGGCCCCGGCACCCTGAGCCACTGTGACACAGCCTTGGGCCATCTGCTTGCTGAAGTTCTGTGCTGAACGTGTTCATCTCTGATGTGTTAATGAGAGGAGCAGGAATTTGTATCCCTGGTTTTAAACCCTGCTAATTTAGCAAACATTATCCTAAGCATTATCCCAGGTGGGATCAGCCAGCGCGGTGCTGCAGCCTCTGGGAAGCAGGGGAAGGTGATTTGGCAAAGAGCAGTTTGCTCAGCCTTAAAGTACTTTGTTCTGCTCAATCTGCTCCAGCAGCACTGAGCAAAGGACACAGGAACAGTCAGGAGTGCAGTTCAGCCCCTGTGAACCTGTTCAGGCACTGGAGTGACCCAGAGCTCACATGGGGAAGGAGATTAATGAGGGGAAGGAAGGCCAGTGCTCTGGAGAAGATCCAGACTAATCATCTCAGACATCAGAACTCCAAAATCATCTGTGTCCACAGAGATATCCACAGCCCTGGAAGTATCAGAGGCCAGGTAAGATGGGCTTGAAGCAGCCTTGGATACTGGAAGGTGTTGCTGCCACGGCAGGGGTGGAACTGGATGAGTTTAAAGTCTCTTCCAACCCAAACCATTCTGGGATTCTGTAATAAATGTGAATTCTACAATGGCAGCAAGGGGTTGAACAGTTTAGCAGCTGTTTCTAATCCTTGGTAGGATTTTGGGATGGGATTTTTCACTCTGGGCTGAAATGAAAGTTGGCAATTGAAGTGCAGCACGGTGTGATGGGGTGAACAGCTCAGTGTCACCAGAGCCAGCCAGGAGAATTAATTAAAGCCAGGAGAATGAAACCCAGGGCATTAAGAGAAAGAAAATCCAAGCAAGCCTGAGCAGAGTCAGACACAGGAGCTGCAAATGCCAAGTGCCAGCCCATCCACAAAGGCCAGCAGAACCAGCCAAAGATGGTCTGGGGGAGCTGGGAGTGCTGGGACACAGCCAGGCAGCATCTGGCAAAGAGAAAAAAAAAGCCCCTTCAAGAGCTCCTCACCGTTCCTCTGCTGGCTGCAGGGGAGGCAGAGAGAGGCACTCGGGCACCCAGGACAACCAGAGCACCCAGAGCACCCAGGGCATTCAGGGCACAAAGAGCACCCAGAACAACCAGAGCACTCGTCACTCAGAGCACTCAGAGCACCCACAGAGCGCTGCAGAGCTGGGGCTGGACCTGCAGTGGTTCAGGTGTAACTCACCTGTTCCACCATGCAGGGAGCAGAGCAGCAGTGAGTGCAGCTGTTCTCTGTTTTAGGGGAACAGAAGCTCCAGTGAAGCTCACTGAAGCTTTTCCTAGAACACAGCTCTCATCAAGGAGCCTCTGTGACACTCAGCCACCACAGGCACTTAAGGAATAAACAAAGAGGATGAGAAAAATTTGGGTTTGTTATGAGCCTGAAGGGAGCTACTGGTAGGGAACAGACCTGCCTGGATCAGAACCTTCACCTGGGGTTTGGGAGTTCAGACACCCCCAGGCTTGGAGGCATTCCAGGTTCCCAGAGCTCTCCCTCACTGGCTGCAGAGAAATTATTCCAAGGGAATTTTAGCTGAGGTGCAAACTCACTCCCCTTCCTTCTCTCAGGTCTGTGCTCAGCTGGGCACTGCAGGAGCTGCAGCCATTCCACGAGTCCAAAACCTGCCAGACAAGTCCCTGCAGAGCTGGGACTTGCTGGGCCACAGCCCAAGATCTGCAGAGCTCAGTTCTGCCTCTGCCTTCCCAAGCAGGAAATTCAGGACACTGCTCCAAAAATGGGATTTACCAGTGGTGGGGAGCAGTGCAGCCACCGAACTGCAGCCCCAGGCTGAGGGAACAAACAGAATTCCAGGTCTGCAGCTTTTTCATTGCATGCAAAAGGTCCAGAGACCTCCAAACTCTCATGTTTCATGTAGCAAAGGACAAGGGACAGTCAGGTGTAGATAAATATGACAAATAATTTTCTGCAGCCTCAGCTGGGCTCACCTGTGCTCCTGCAGCCTAAATTTCACCCCACTTCCACACTGCAGGTGTTGTCAGGAAAAGTCTTTTGACAGGCATGAATCCATATCTGATGATGTGCAAGAAAGAAACTCAAATTGAAAGAATGATTTTTCTAATTTAATAGAAATAACCAACCAAAATGAGTTCCAAACAATGCTTTAAACTGAGCTAATACAACTTCTACAGCACATTCCAGAGCACTTAACAAGAAATATTTACAGGCAGCTAAAGTATTAAATAACCAGGGAAAGAAAATTTCCTGTTTTTTAATTACACACCAGCAAAAGAACACAAGAACAGAACAATTAGAAATGATAACTTTAAAAAAAAAGTAAAATAGGATGATTCAGATAATACAATATCACAGAAACAGCACTTGGGTTTTTTTGAAGAATCATATTAAAAGATGAGGCCAATTTATTATGTGCAAAATGAGCCAGCTCTAGTACTGGAAGCAGGAAATAATTGAAGAACCAAAGAATGCCATGATTTAACCCTGCCAGGAGAATGTTTACATGTAAAACAAGCTTAGCACTGCACAAATCTGTATAGGATTATTTACATCTCCCCTGGTGTTCTGAGCCTAAAAATCCCCCACTGCAGGTGAGCACAGATGTGCCAGGGGAGCTCGCTCCAGACTGAATCCTGCCAAAATCCAGCTTGCAAAATATTCCAGTACCTCTCTTTGTAGAAATCCCATAAATTCTAAAGCCAGCAGCCTCGAGCTGTGATTTCACTCAACAGAAAAGGCCCAAACTGCATTTTGTACATTTTATAGTCCACTTATAATAAAGATTCCCAAATTAACTGCAATTTTGGAAAGCTGATTCGATCCTGACACATTAGAAAGCACAGAAAAAAGGATCCCCATAAGCCAAGTGGAAGTAGATGGAAGAGTTACTGCACACATGCTTTGAGAGACAAAACAAATCACCACACCCAAAGGTACAATCCATATGTGCCATCTGTGTAACTGTGGCATGCACATTTTTATTTTAAAAAAAGTACCTCCATTATTTGCTCAGCTACTTCTTAAAAAAATATGGAACTTTCCCCAGTTTTTTAAAATAGAATGCCACAATCTATATTGTCAGGAGCTGCTGCACACTTTGTTTTTAGAAGCTAGGCTTGGTGATTTACATACAAACTTCCCTATAAATTCATTATCCAAAGGAAAGGATTCCTGTCATGCTGACAGGCAGCTGATAAAGCAGTTTTATTGCTTTTTTTTCAGAGGAAGAGAGTGAGAAAAACAAGAAGCCAACTGGGAAATGCCAATTCCCAGTACACCACACACACAGCTTCAAAATACTGTTGCAATAACCTAAAGTTTTCCTGGTAAGCCAAAATCAGGTGAAAAAAACCAAAATTTGGGCTCACTTTAAGGACTTTTCCAGTAGCTTGAAATGTTTGATACAGATAGAGTGTCACAGTGAAATGTCAGATCCCACACAGAGGAACAACCTCTCCACACTTAACTGAGCATTTCTGTTTGCAGAAATTGGGAAAAGCCCCTATTTTAGGATAATAACTCTGCCTTACTGTGCTCTAGGTCATTTAATTCCAGGGCACAGCTAAATAAAAGGCCTGAGCCCATTTAGCTGTTGAATTCCCACTCATCACCAGGAATTCCATGGCAGGACATGCTGAGGTCATGGAGCAGCTCACACTGGGAATTCTGCACTCTCATTTCAAAAGCAAATTGCCTTTTCCTTCTTTGGATTAACTTAAAATTTCAGGGGCAACAAAAAGTTCTCAGCCAAAATGGAGACACAAATTTTTGGGGGTATTTTAAGTGAGAGCAGAGCTGCACGAAGTGCCAGATTCCTCCTGCCACCCCTCGGGATCAGAGTTTTACAGGAATTCCTGATGTCAGCTGTGCCCAGGTAAAATCCTCACACATTGCACACGAGGTGCCCAGAGAATTAGTGGCTCATTAATACAAACCCAGTAATTTGCTCCTGAATGAGCTCCAAAGAGCTCCAAAAAATTGTTTCCACTGAACAAACACTTTCCAGTTCTGTGATGAACACCCAGACTACAAGATCAGAGATTAGCAGAGTTTATCTACCCTTTGAAATAATTTCAAATAGAACTTTGCTGCTTTCCAAACAATCACTGAATTACTGCTTTGGGAATTCAAAAACAAAGGGGAAGATGAAGAAGAGAATGTTTTGTTTTCTTGTATAAAAGAAACACTTGAGATTTCTTGCACACATTCAAAATTCCACATATTCCTACTGAGCACTGGGGAACGGATGGGAGGAGCAGTTCTGGAGGCTCAGTGGGGTCTGTGCAAGGGAAGAAGTTGGCCTCAGCAGGGTCCAGCCCAGCTCACTCCTGGTATGCAGAAGATGCTGAGCATGAGCTGGACAAGTTCTGCACCTGGAGTGAAGAGTTGGAGAGGCTATCTCAAAGGAAAGGCTGTCCCAAAACACTGGGAACTGCTCTGGGGTCTGGGTGCGGAGCAGGGGGTCCTGTTCCTGCAGCAGGGGGGGGCATGAGCCTCCCTGGAGGGTTTGGGGTGAGTCCTTCCCACTGAGCTGCGATCCCCTGAGCTCCATCTGGGATCCCCTGAGCTCTGCTGGGATCCCCCCCATGCCCATCCCATGCTCTAGCTCATCCCCAAGGATCTGCAGGATCCAATCCCCACCTGCTACCCAGGGAACAGCTCAACAGGCGAGGCCTGAAGGTACCAACAGTGCCATAAAAACAGGAGCCCCGAGTGAAGAGAGTTCACAGAATCTTATTTTCATGATAATTTTAATAATATTCCTTTTGCAAAATGAAGCTGAGAAACTAGAAATGCATAAATAGGCAATACACAGAGCCATGAAATGATCCCTTGTCACTACCAGTGTCCTATTCACATGTCAGCCTTTCCACAGGCAAAGTTGTTGCTCTTTGTCAACTGAATGTGTTGAAGTGGAATTCATTTTCCTTTCACATACAAACTGGCAAAAAATAAACTTAAAACAGCACTGTTAATGTCTGAGAAATTAAAAAAAAGAAAAAGCCAACCAGTTTGGAGTTTGAAGTGTAACATTTGAGTAAAGAAGTGAGCTGGAAGTTACAAACATCTTCAGTCCCCTCATTTATTGCAAGAGGGAGAATCCCAAGG